>NW_006399756.1:9951955-9979774 GCF_000299155.1 Elephantulus edwardii | reverse complement strand
GAGAGGGAAAGAGGGAGAGAGAGCGAATGAGAGGGAGAGGGAGAGAGAGAAGAAAGGGAGAGAGAGCGATAGAGAGAGGGGAGGGGAGGAAATGGGAAATACGGGAAGAGGGAGGAGGAGGTGGAGAGGAGGGGATGGAGAGAGAGTAGGGCAAAGGGAGAGAAAAGGGGGATGGACAGAAGGGAGAGGGAGAGGAAGAAGAAAGTGCCTTGGGACCTGCAATGTCCTTCCTGGTGAGAACAAAGATAAGAGAGCAGCCACAGCAAAAAGAGATCACCAGGTGCCAAGGTGGAGAGAGGACATCCAGGACCAAACTTGCCCATTCTGCCCACTGACACAATACCAGCTCCCTCCCACCTCCTTAGGTGAAGCCAGGGTAAACAAGGCGAGTCCACATGGAGAAACGTGAAGAAGCGGTAGGTAACTCTTGCATCAGAGTCTGTGGCCTGAGCATTATACCTGCTGTCAACACTAGTTATTATTGCTTGTTTGTAGTGTTTGCATTATGTAATAGCCCTAAGAGATTTTCACAATCTTTGTGTAAGAGGCAAGGAGAAAAAGACAGGCGAGATAAATGGTTAATACACATGAGGGCCTGTATCTGAAGTGAGACAAGTTAGAGTCGCAGTACTCTTGTATGGTCTTTGGTGGAACTTGTTGTTAGGTGCTGTCAAGTCGAGTACGAGTCATAGTAACCCTATGAACAAAACACCTGAATCCTGCTCTAGCCTGTACCAGCCTCACACTTTCTGACACACAGAGCACATTGCAGCAGTCGCCATGTCAATCCACCTGGTTGAGAGTCTTCATTGTCCAGCTCTCAAATGCATAGTAAGTTAATAGGAAAGACCATGGCCTGAATCAGACACACCTTAGTCCTCAAACGGAATCATTACTCCTCAATAATTTGGAGAGGTCCCTAACTGCAGATTTTCCCAGTGAATTGTGTCTCCTTATTTCCTGACAACTGGTACCAAGGGTGTTAATTGTGGATCCAAGCAAGATGAAGCTGTTTACAGTTTCAATCTCCTCTCCATCCATCATGAAACTGCCTATCAGTCAAGTGGTAAGAATCTTTAAGTCTCCAGTTTGGAGTCTCTTGTATGAACTGGTGGAACAACGATCCAATATTCCAAATTAGGTTTGACTCATAAGAAGTTATCCGACAAAACAAAGAGTGGAGATCTGGTCAACCATAAAGGTAATTTGATTATAAAACTTCAATTAACTTTTCTGGATTCTCATGGAGTTGTATGTGTGCATTTCCCTGAGCAACGTGTTTGACCAAGTTGAGTCGTTCTAACCCATTACCCAAAGCTTTCTGAGCCTATTTGGGGAACGGCATACCCCACTATACTATACAGAAATAAAGTTCAATACTAAAGTTAACAACTTCTGAAATACAGCTATAACAATTACATGATTACATGTTCTTTTGAATTAACACGTGGCTCATAATCCTTTGATATCACAAAACTCAGCTGTTTCAAAAGATCTAACAAGTTTCATTTAACAGAGAGAGAGTTCTTTGGTAACATTACATACTCAATCGTTGTTCAGAAAAGTTTATGGGGATTTAACACGATGAAGTAGATAAACAAGTGTTCCCCAGCTGCTGGATCTCACTTTATATATTTTAAACAATCCACTGCGCTGGTGATGTCTGAAATGAGGAAAAACGTCATCTCCAAAGTACTTTTAAACGTAACCTCTGAAGCGACATCTGCTTCACATCACTTGTTCAAAGTGTTCCCTTTCCCTCTCGGGTTCTTTAATGATCATATTAGAATGGGCAACAGTCAAGGATGGTATCTGTTCTCTCAAATGTGGCCCTTGGTACTGCACACTTAGCTAAAAAAAAGAAAAGAGGGAGAGAGAGACATCTGAAATATTGGAGAGCATGTCTCATTGTTGGCTGGGCTAGAAGGAAGCTGTGAGGATTACCAAGTCAAATTTATAAAGTGCACTCAGGTTCTCACGTGAAGGAAGGAGGCTGGAGGACTGATTGAAGCTATATTATTACTCTAAGGTGGCCGAGTTACCACTGAACTTGAGGCAATTTGTCCAAGTGTTCTGAAGAGAACAGTGGTGGAACATACAATGCACTGAAATGTGCTGAAACTTGGGGGTGGTGTTCCCAGTTTGATATTTAAAACACTAGGTCAGCTAAAGCCATTCCAGGACCAATCCACCACCCTGAACACTGGGCACACACTTCCTCCCATCTTATTTCATTCCGTAAGTTGGGAAATCTTGTCTCTCTCTCTCTCTGTATTTCAAACAGTCCCCATGTCTTGCCAGCAGATTTTACAAGCAGAGGAATGAAAGCAAACCATCAAGAACATAGTTCTATGGAAATAAAGGGAGTGTGGGGGGTGGGGGGCGGAGGGGGTGTTTGAGAGCCTTCCTAGCCTTTTAGAATCTGTTCTGTGTTTTTGGTTAGCTCAATCCTCGGCGCCCCAGGAGTCTGGCAATATGGTTACTATCATGGAAAAAAAAGGAAAAAAAAAATAATATTCTGCTTGAATTTGTGGTTCTTGCTGAGGAGAAGGAATGGATTATGTAAGCAGATGTTTGAGATAGTTGCTTTTCTTTTGCAATTTCACTGCCCAGTTGCCCCCAGGAACCCCAAAGAGTGACAGAATGAAGGTGATCAGTTTATCGGAAAGGAAGGCTGGCCCTGGCAGGTAGCCAGCTCGTTTTACCAGTGATGAATGTGCTGGCGTGGCTTGGGCTCTAAAATTAGTCCAGAATAACTGAAGACTGCGGTAAACCTCCCGAATGTTATGAAATGCAAGCAGGATTTCTGGAGCCTGGATTTTAAATATGGCAGCTGAAGAAAGGAGCTGACGCCCCTCAAGAGGCAGTTAGATTTTCGTCTGAGTGACATGATACAATCGTTCAGAAGCTATGGGCAATGTGGGCTGAGACTGTTTGTGATTGGAGAAGGGTGAGAGGAAGTAACTAAGGAGAAATTGACCTATCTAGAGAAGAGGCTCAGTAAGCGGTGACTGTCTGAATAAATCAATTTCTCCAATATAAGGTCCTCAGAGCCAGTTAATGCAGCTTGGGAAAAGTGGCCATCATATATTGTAACTTAAAATGTAATTCATTCACTGAATTTGGGTTCTTACGATTGCTGATGACTCCTTAAAAATCTCATTTACTGTCAGTGAGTTCTGCTTCCAATTGTATTTTTTTAAATGTCTGAAGACAATTTTCAAAAAGAAATGACTGCATTTTTTAAAAAATGTGTATCCTTGCTGGGGTGACAATGTTGAGTGGGTTAAAACTCTTTGATAAACGTCTCACTCACTGAAGAAACCCAAACGGTGACAGGGGTTACTTTCCGGAGAAAGTCTCCTTTTTCTTTTTCTTGAATGTTTGCATTTCTATTAGCAAAACATATTCTGCATGCACAGAGTAAACACACAATCTACCTTTCTGCTGACTGGATTACATGGTTCATGTACTTTTTCCTTCTATAATTTGATCTGATCTAATCCACATTTCCCAAACCATCTGATGTGGTTAATATGGTTGGGTATTATAGAGACCATAAGACCATGTGGTCGTTGTTATAGGGTAGGGTGTTCAATTGTACCTTTGCCAGAACTGACTGCACTATCCAATGAAGAGTCACTTGTAGCTATTGAGCTCTTGAACCATGACTAGTTCAAATCAGGATGAGCTGTATCTTTTTTTTTTTTTTAGTAGAATTGACACTTTTTAAACTGTCATATAACTCTGTAAGTTGGATTTTTGGTTTCGTTTTTTTTAACTCTTTAAGATAAGTGGTATAGCACTGGTCTGTGCATTTGCTGTGCGGAGGTAACTCGTGGTTTCTGTGATGCTAAACACTGTAACACTGATGTGTCAAATGTGATAATGGTTACCCATGGTGGACAGTGTTTGGTGGAGCTAACCCAATTAAAACGAGCTTGAAAGCAGGACTGGCATCCACTTCTGAAATAGCTTGCCTCTGGAAACTCAATGAAGTTGGAGAAACGATGAAAGTTATACAAGTATTTAGGTCTTTCATTCATAGGGTCTCTATGAGTCATCTATGACTTGACACACTTAGCAAGCAAGCAACAAAGATTTAACTCACATAATGAGTGGTGGTGGTGGTGGTGGTGGTGGTGATGTAAAGTACTGTGGAGTCTTTGAAGACTTAGTAAACAGTAAAATGTTTTGAAGACCTATTATGAAAGAAAAAGTTAAATTTATCATTAATAAGATGACATGTTAATTAGATGTAGAAAGAGTAATATTTTGGATATACCCCCACTCCTCACTTATTAGTCACCATGGGCTGCCAAAAGAACAAACAGATAGGTCTTGGGGAAGGTGTAGCCAGAGTGCTCCCTGGAGGCAAAAATGATGAAGCTTCATCTCACATGATCATGACATGTTGCTAGTAGAGGTTATTCCTTGGAGAGAGACATCTTGCTTGGGAAGGTAGAGGGGTGGTAAACAATGAGAAGACCCTTGACCAAGTGGGTTGGCACAGTCACAGTGGCAATGGGCTTCAATGTGTCAGAGATTGGAAGGATGGCATGGGACAGGACAGTGTTGAGATCAACTGTTTATAGGGTATATAGAGGCAACTTGTGGTCGCTGTGAAGCTGAATACTGTGACACTGACGTGTCAAATGTGATAATGGCTACCCATGGTGGACAGTGTTTGGTGGTGCTCCCCAGCTAAAACAAGCTTAGAAGCAGGAGTGGCATCCACTTCTATAAATAGCTTGTCTCAGGAAGCCCTACGAACATGGAGAAAGGATGAAAGTCATGCAATTGTTGAGGAATTTCATTGATAGGGTCGCTATGAGTCGCCTATGATTCGACGACAGTTAACAACAACAACATGCATTATACGATGGCACTTAATAACAACCTATAGTCTAGTGGTTAAGGACATCTGCTGCCAACACAAAGACAGATGGTTTGGACCCACCAGCTTCTTCAAGAGAGAAAGACAGGTAACCTCTTCCTCTGTGATTTACAGTGTCTAAAAACCTGCTGGAGAGCTGGAGACTCAATGATGAGTTCATTCCAACTTAATGACACACAGCAACAACAATCTCATTTATTGACATAGTTAAATTTTAAAGATCAGGTTATTATTAAAAAATAGCGTTATGTGAAAATAGAGGATGACCACATTGTTGTTGTTGTCACTGTTAAGTGCCGTTGAGTCGTAGACGACTCATAGCGACCCTAGTAAGGTGGTCTGGGGTAGTGAGGACTGTATAACAATAAAACAACTTTTTTCCCAATGGGAAAAAAAAAAACAAACAGGGGGAGGGGAGCAGGGAAGAAAATGTGCAGCAATGAATGAATGGAAATCCAAGGTCTCTATAAACTTACAACAAAATCGCAATTTAAAACAAAAAAGATCTGAACATTTGTTTAATTTTCATCATTTCTGTAAGTTCATAAAGTCTCCAGAGGCAAGCTATTTCAGAAGTGGATGCCACTCCTGTTTCCAAGCCTACTTTAATCTGGGCGCTCCACCAAACACTGTCCACATGGGTAACCATTATCACATTTGTCACATCAGTGTCGCAGCGTTTAACATCACAGCAACCACAAGTTACCTCTGTACAGCCAATTGACAGAACAATGCTATACCACTTAAAAGAATGTTTGATCAAAAACAATTAAAACCAGACCTGAGGGCCACAGATTAAAATCATCCACCTTTGGTTTGGTAGCATAACCTTCTATCCACTAGGCCAACAGAGCCCTCTCTATGACTCACTGCAATTCTATGAACAACAGATCTAACATTGTCCTGTCCTACGCCATCCCCACAATGCAATACACACTTGAGTCCATTGCTACAGTCACCAAACCCATTGTTGTTGTTATGTGCCATGGAGTCACTTGCAACTCATAGTGGCCCTATGTACAAGAGCCCTAAACACTGCTCTATCCTGTGCCAACCTCCCCGCCTCTGACACACTCATTCCCACCACTCCACTCACAGAATTGATCCATCTCGTCGAAGGTCTTCTTCTCCTGTGCCATCCCTCCACTCTCCCAAACACGATGTCCCTCTCCAAGGACCAGTACCTCCTTGCAATATACCCAAAGTATGTCAGATGAAGCTTCATACCCATTAGAAAATAAGTGACTGTATCATTACATGGAAAAAGACACCATACTCGGAAGGTACAGGATCAGATAGGAACACCCTCAACAAGATGGATTGACACAAGAACGTCAACAATGGATTCCAGTATATCAGAGATGATGAGGATGGCACCGAGCAGGGCAGGATTCAGATCTACTGTTCACAGGGTTTCTATGAGTCACATTTGACTCAACGGCAACTAATAACATCATTACACAATTGACAGATTATGTCGTTACATAACTGCTGGGCCACTGGGAATCATGTCCCAGAGACGTTGTATCCTTAACTGTTGTGGCTAGTGTTTGCCTCACACCACAGCCTACATTACTGTCAAACATATATTACAATGTGCAAAATAGTCTGATAATAGATGTTCTTTCACTTGATTTAGAGTTGACTCAGTTTTACTTAATTAACCCTGGTAATAATTAATGCTGTAAAGTCCTTCAGTTTAGAAAGGTCTATAGCACTTAAATGATTACACAGCACTTTTAACTTCTGCTCAGAGAATCAGTATTCAGAAGATTCCTTGTGTTATTAAAATATGATTTTTTTCACAATCAATCACTTATCATCAAAAGGGAGAAAGAGAATCCATTAAAACCCAAAGTAGAACCATCTCCTGGAATTTTAGCTTCTGACACTGCTCCTGAATTGGACCACTCACCCAAAATCAGATTTTTACTGCAGAGAGAAGTTTTTCATTTGCTCTTAGCTGGAGCTGCAAATCCCCAATGACAAGTGTTTTTCTGGTGTCAGTAAAAGCAGGATTTTCAGATTCCCACCGAGAAATAGTGATAATCGTACACTATCTTCAGAAATAACATGTGGGCTGTTTGTTAGGGAAACAGTCAAATAAAACCCTAACAAAATTATTGCTGGGAGAGCACATGTCTGTAACGACTGAAAAGTGCTTCCTTTCCTCTGAAATGGTAATTGTAGGTCTGAAGACCTGGACCATGACCTGGGTTATTCCTGGTCCTTCGTGGTTAACCAAGGGAAGACTGCAGAAGCATTATCTGGAAGATCAAAGAATGAATCAACACTCATAGAATGTGCTTTGCCCTCTAGCTTTGGAAGGCTTTCTTTAGAACATTAGATGTGACCACCACCCTCCTTATATTATAATACCATCAGCATATTTGGTCACAAGGAAAGATTAGACCACTAGGGGTCTAATCCAACAAAGATGTGCAAATGTGGCCAGATGCCCATTGAGAGGTGACCAGGATTTAGGATAGGCTGTGCTCTGTTGCCAAGTTCCTGATTTTGCCCATGCTGCGTCTCCGAGAGGAGGTTATGCCTGACTAAGACCATCCCTGTTCCAGCCAAGGGTGGAGAGGTTGGTTGGTATCTCAGTGGGGTGCCCTCTGGACTGCTTTTAAAGCGATAAGAAGAAAATGAACGGCAGTCAGCCTGACCATGAAATTCCATGCAGTTCAGTGCAACCAGGGAATGTGTTGTTTCGTTCAGCAACGAGGTTTCCTGCACAGACTGGAGGGACTCAAGCACTTTTCTTAGTTGTTGTCAGGTGTTAGCGAGTCAACTGCAAATCATATCCATCCTACATACAACACAATGGAACTGCTTGGTCCTGCACCATCCTCACAATCTCTGCTCTGCTCAAATCCACTGTTGCAGCTGCTGTCTCACTGAGAGCCATTTTCTTTTTTTGCTGACCCTCTACCAGCCTGTCGTCCTCACATTCACTTGCTGTGCATCAGAGAGCTGGACAATGACTACGGATGACAGAAGAAGAATTGATGCCTTCGAGTTGTGGTGCTGGAGAAGAGCCTTGAACATACCACGGACCACCAAGAAAACAGATAGGTGTCTTGGAAAGGGTGAAGCCAAGTTTCTCCTTAGAGGCTAGGATTTTGAAGCTCTGTTTCACGTACTTTGAACATGCAGCCAGGAGGGACTGGTCCTTGGAGAAGGACATCATGCTTGGAAGGGTGGGGGGACAGTGCAGGAGAGGGTGATCTGGATGAGATGGATTGACACAGTAACTGGGGCAATGGGAGTATGTGTGTCAGAGTCAGTGAGACTGGCTCAGGACAGGGCAGGATTCAGAACTGTTGTACATAGAGTTACTATGAGTCGCAGGTGACTTGATGGCACATAACAATAACAACTACTTCAAGCATGATGATGCCTTTCTCCAGGCACTGGATTCTCCTAATAACATACCTAAGGTGTGTGAGAGGCTATCACACCATCCTTGCTTTTAAAGCATATGCCAGCTGTGCTTCTTCCAAGAGAAATTTGACTGTCCTTTTGGTAGTCTGTGATCTATTCAATATTATTCACCAACACCATGAAGGCATCGATACTCTTTGGTCTTCCTTATTCATTGTCACACTTTCAAATGTATAAAAAGTAATTGGAAATAGCATGGTTTCAGGTTAGGTACACAATAGTTTTTAAACTGATATCAGCACTTTAAAGAGGCCCTTGGAAATAGATGTATCCAATGTCCTGTCTTGTTTGGTTTCTTGGACATCGATTGTGGGTCTTGGTAAAAACTCCCTCACAACTTCAATCTTTTCTCCATTCTAAAATTGAAATTAAAAGGCAGAAACAGGATGGCTTGGGTAAGCATCGTACAGTGGAGGACTGAGCCAAGTTCGTCTCAGCTTCTTCTCTAAGTGTAAACTATGAACCAAATGGGTTCAACCAACTCAGTATTTTCTCATCAAATCCTCTTTGACAGGTGATATGTGAGAGAGCTGGGATATGGGCCTGGCCACATGAGAAGCAATCCATGAGTTCAGGAGATATAAGAAACGGTCCAGGGTACATAGAACCTATTGGCTCTGCTACTCCACCGTCATACCAGGCATACCCAAAGATGAGTGTAGCAAGCTGGTCAGTAAAGAAATTGGGGGAAAGGAATTAGATTTGCCATAGCTCTTTGCTATGATTTACCACACAGCTTTATAATTCTTTAAGGAGCCCTGGTGGTGCAGTGGTTAAGTGTTCAACTATTAACCAAAAGGTCAGTGATTTGAACTCATTGCCCATTTTGTTAAGAGAATGGTGAGGTAGTAAACTCCTGTAAAGATTTAGAGCCTTGGAAACCCCATGAGGCCACATCTGTTATGTCCTATGGAGTCACTATGAGAGAGAACCAGTTTTTATTGCAATTGTTGATATATCCATTTTTCTCCAAGGACAAGACATCCCTTAAGAATAGACCATTTCAGCACCTAACAGAGTTCCTGGCATGCTGTGGGGATTCTATAAATGTTTACTAAAAATTAATGGTTCTGTCTAAACAAAAGGACTGTGAACAACATAACTTTTTAAAATTCCTTCTCAGCCACCAGATTCAATCATGGGAAGATGAGGGGGCAGCGGGGAAAGGATAAATCTTATTTTAACTATAGCTTTCTGTTGAAGCAAATGAAAGTAATAAATGTGCTCTTAGTGGAATTCAACAGAAATGGGTCCTTACCTGGGACCACTCATTTATTTACCTACCTGGTTAGTCAAGTCCTGAATATAACGTTCTATGTCCCATTGTATTTGTAGCTATGGTGGCCTTGAGGGATTGCAACAGGCATATTTAAGTACTGTCATTAATGGCTACTGTTAACCGCTGTTGAATCAGCGTAGGTTTACAATGACCCTATGTTACCTGATGGCCCGTGTTACCCAATGACCCTGTGTTGCACGATGATCCCGTGTTGGCCGATGACCCTGTGTTACCCAGTGACCCTGTGTTGCACGATGACTTTGCGTTGCACGATGACCCCATGTTATCTGATGACCCTGTGTTACATGATGATCCTGTATTGTGCAATGAGACCCTGTTGGCTGGTCCTACCTTTGAGATCATTGTTGCAGTCATCGTCTCTCCATCTCATCTGAGGGCTCTCCTCTCCTATCTGGCCCCTCACATTACCAAGCATAAGATCCCTCACGTTACCATCATAAGGCCCCTCACATCACCAAACATTACCAGTCATTCTCCAATGATTGCTTCCTCCTGATGATGCCTTCAAATTAAGTGAGCCAAATTTCCAAAGCAGAGGCTGTAATCTTTTATGAGACTTGGGGATTTTGGGGATAATTTGCAGCAGTAGATCACCAGGCCTTTTTTCCTAATGTATCAGTCTGGAAGCTCTGCTTCATCCCACCATGAATGGCCTCGCTAGCTGTTGACATAGCTGCGACATAGCTCTCAGCACCACAAGGGCACACAGCCACCGCCGTTAGACACACCAATGATACACAGAGGGTATTTGGAAGGCAGGCTTCCCTCGTTTCCCTTGTGATCATCTGTCCTTGGAGATTTGCCTTGGACCACAATGGGGCCTTCAAAATAAACCTAAAATCAAACCCACTGCTGTGAGGTCAGGTCAGTGCCATTGAGATCGTGTAGCACAGAGCTGCACTGCCCCAAGGTGTGTCCCAGGCTGGGAATCTTGACAGGAGCACATTACCAAGTCTTTCTCCCGTGGAGAAGCTGGTAGGTTTGATCGCCTGATCTTTCATTTAGAAACAAATAAACAAAAAATACTCCTTGCTATTGAGTTGGCGCCAAAATGTAGCTGACCCTCGAGCAGCTCCAACCACTGTGCCAATATGAAACCACCCCTGATTCCACTCCCACCCATGCTGAGCCTCCCTCAGCTTTCTGAGAGTATCGTAGTGTGAAGAGATTGCCTTATCTTTCTCCTGAGGAGCAGCTGGTGGATTTAAACCAGTAATGTTTCAGTTAATAGCCCAATAACACTTAACTACAGAACTGCCAGGGCTCCACCTTTCAAGCTGGATTCAGGATATCAGGAAACGTATGAAACCATTGGCTTCCAAGCTTCTCTGAGGGACTGTGCCTGAAAGTCCTTCTGGCCCAGGGGCCTCGGGGCCTCATTCCTTCACTGAAGATTAATTCCGATTGCAGGGTTTGGCCAGAAGGTCCTGGGCCACGCTGCTGCTCTGGGCAGCTTATTGGCAGTGGCTTCCTGGCCTGGCTTCACCACAGCTCCACAAAGACCATCTTTGTCAATTCTCTCCTGCACTGCAGCTCTGCTTTCTCTCAACTTATCCTGGCCCCCCAGAGCCAGAGCCAGCACCCTCATATTCATCCTGGCTTCCTGGTCGGTCTAAGTCTGTGTTTGTTTGGTTTGGGCGTTTAGAAAGACAAGGGTTTGCCCTCTGCGCTCCCTGCAGGGGCTCAGAAAACTGCTGACATGGCTCCCGGGCACAGGGAAGTCTGGCTGTCCAGGCAAGCACATTTGGCCCGTAAGAGCTGGACCTGGCCTTGGGCACAGTCCCCACACCGAGGTGGTGTACCAAGCTCGCGCGGTGTGGCCTCCTGGCCGGGGGGTGCCAGCCTCAGCATCCTGCAGGGAGCGTGGCCAGCATGGCCAACCCTGCCTGGAACACTGGAGCCTCTGTGGGCCCAAGTCCAGAAAGCCCGCAGAACGACGGTTGTCAGCAGAATGCAAGACCAGCAGGAAGAGAGGAGGTCCAATCCAGTGTCTGCACAGGGGGAAACAGAAAGGAGGCCGCGGCATTTTGCTGAGGTTTCTGGAGCCCAAACATTCTTACGGGACGTTGATGGGAATGATTGCCATTTTCTGTCCCCACGTACAGCCACTGAAAGCTGGCAAGAGGCACGTGTGAAGTTGTTCTAAGCCTGCTGATGGAGGTAGAGATGAGGGGTGGTGGGGACTAGTAGCCCTCCCAGCATCGATTTCCTCCCACCCACAGCAATTCGGCCTAGGGGCTTTTAATAAAAGTAGCAATAAAATAAACTTTTATTTGCAACGCATTGGATGGACTTCAATGCTGTCCCCCAGCCTCACCACGGCATCCGCCCGATCAATACATCAGAGCAGTGCAGCTGGTTTCAGTTACGTCTATCAACAGTGGCTTCCTGCAGCCAGCTCCCCAGGTCAAAAGTGATTTTCAAGACATTTGGGGCAGGTTGTCATTGGAATATGGTTTTACAGGCCCAAATTACCAGCTACTAGAGTCTATGGAAAAGTGCTTCCCTTTAAGTAAACTTCCTTTTCTTCCTCTAAGACCTTGGGGAAAAGTAACAATTCAAAAGATTTTTTTCCTCCCTTTAGTTCTTTCTGCAGTGGAGGTTTTTATTGCCAAGAACCATTCACTCTTTGGGAGCCTGGGAGAGGTGCCGGGCACTTCTCAGATGCGATCTGGCAGGCAGTCTGCGGCAGGCTAACTAAAGAGCCCACTTTCCCTTTTGCCTGGTGAGTTTGCCTCAGCTAGGTTGCTGGAGATAAGGGCTGGGACAATGGGAGCAAACCGCAATTAAAAGAATGCAGATAAAGTGCCTCCACAGCTCGCCCAGATCCTCCTGGAAAATTCGAAAACTCATTTGCTGTCCAAGCTGCAAATCTCCTTTTGCATATCTCGTATCTATCACTTCACTTGGATCTCTATTGTCCCAAGCCCGTTTCTACCTCGGGCTTGCTTTCTGCAGCTCTCATGCTTCTTTCTGCTGCTCCCCTAAGCTCTCTCCACCTGCTGAAGCTTTCCCAGTGTTCTTGTAATCAAGAGACTGTGGTGGAATTCCAGCTCTTGCAATGTGCATTTGAGGAAGGCTTGTTACCCTTTAGGCTCAGTCTGTAAAATGGGCTATCACCTCTGACCATTCAGTGAACGGAGATATCAATATTGATAAGGAGTGTCACAATAGGCTCAAGTACTCCTTGTTAGGGGCCATCAAGTGCAACTCATAGCAACCCTATGAACGACAGATCTGACCCCTGTCCTATCCTGTGCCGTCCTCATCATGTCTGATACACGGGAGCCCATTCCTGCAGTTACCTTGTCAATCCATCTCATTGGAGGTCTTCCTCTAGTTCGCTGATCCTCCACCTCCCCAAGTACGATGTCCCTCTCCAAGGAACTGCCCCTCCTAGCAATATGTCCAAAGTATGTGAGACTAATCTTCGTCCTTCAGCCTCTAAACAGCACTCTGGCTGCACCTTCTCCAAGACATAGCTGTTCGTTTGTTTTAAATCCATGAGATCTTCAGCACTCTTCTCCAACACTGCAATTCAAAGACATCAATTCTTCTGTCATCCTCAGTCATTGTCCAGCTCTCAGATGCATAGCAATTGGCTGAAAAGACCACGGCCTAAATCAGACACACTTTAGTCCCCAAACTGACATCATTGTTCTTCAATTATTTAGAGAAGTCCCTGACTACAGATTTTCCCAATGTAGTATATATGTTGATCTCCTGACTGTTAATACCGAGTATATTGATAGTAGATCCAATTAGATGAAGTTGTTGACAGTCTCAATCTTTTCTTCGTCTATCATGATGTTGCCTATTGGTTCAGCATGAGGATTTATGTTTTCTTGATGTTGAGAAGTAATCCATATTGAAGGATGCAGTCTTCAATCTTTTGCAGCAAGTGCTTCAAGGTCTCCTCACTTTCAGCAAGCATGGCTGTGTTATCTGTATGTTGTTGTTGTTGTTATGTGCCATCGAGTTGTTTGCGACTCATAGCGACCCTATCCACAACAGCCCTAAACCCTGCTCTACCCTGTGCCAATCGCACTGCCTCTGACACACCCATCCCGATTACCCCAGTCACTGAATCAATCCCCCTCATAGAGGGTCTTCCCCTCCTGCGCTGTCCCTCCACCCTCCCAAGCATGATGTCCCTCTCCAAGGACCCGTCCCTCCTGGCAACATGCCAAAGTATGTCAGACGAAGCCCCAGAATCCTTGCCTCCAAGGAGTTGCTTGGTTTAATCCTCTCCAGGATGAATCTGTTTGTTTTCTTGGTAGTCCATGGCAGAGGTTATTGATGAGTCTTCTTCCAATACTGATGATAAACTTACTAAATTAGAATACATTGGCTCACAGCCATTGTCATGAGGAAGGAAGTGGTAGAATTAAATTAGACCAGTGGGCAACTGAGGAAAAAGAGAACAGAAAAGTACCCAAGCTAAGGGCACAAGTGCCATGCTGGCAGCCAAGGATGGAAAGCGCTCCAGGAGGAACTCGAAACAGCCTCTAGTGTCTCCTCACAAATGATCTCTTTGGAGGGCTCGTGCTGTGAACGTGGAGTGCCACCAGACAGTGTATCAGAACAGTTATGCCTCAGATGCCTCAGCAACCCGATGTGCTCTTAGTCCTAATAAAACATCAGCACACTCTGCATAACTTCAATTCTGCTTATTCTAAAAGAAAAGAAACTATTTTACAGCTAGTAAAGACTTTATCTCACCCAATTTTGGCTTTGTTTTTAAGTGGTTTTACCATTTTCAGAGTCTTGTGGCCTCCGCAGTGGAGGGTCAGTTCACCCCAGCCCCTCACTTGTACTATGAACACGCTAGAGACAGAAACCCTAATGGCACTATTGCTGGAGCCTACAAAGATCTCCCATTGTTGTTCAGGTATGAAGTAGCAACTGTGAAGCCACCATGAAGGACCTTCCAGACGGTTCGAAAGGCCCAGCCCTAAGGAGTTAGAGCAGGTTCTAAGCTCAATACACAAAGACTCAGTAGAGTCAACATTCCACACCGGCCCTCTTTGTGGACTTATGGCCACAGCGAGGGCAAGGGACATGGAGTAGCCTGCCACAGGCCTCCAAGACCCCAGTCTGCTCTAGCTGCTTGGTTTAACACCATCATTCTTTGTCATTTGCACATGAACCTTACACTTACTTCAAACACAAATTTTACTTATTTTCAATATTTCCTCATGAACACATGAAGTCAGGGTTGTGGAAGAATGGGATCACATAGTGTGTCTTAATTAAAAATAAATGATAATCTCTTCAAAGTGTTCAGTCTGTTCATTCATAGGGTCGCTATGAGTCGTCTACGACTCGACGGGGTTAAACAACAACAACAAACCATTACCTTTGTGTTTACTTTAAATACATACGAATTCGAGCTCATGTGTAAGATTCTTAACCTTTAGAAGTAAAAAAAGAAGGATGTAAACCACATATTTATTCATCTTGGCTTTTAAAACCTTATTGAATCAATTCTTACAAAGTCTGGAAGGTGAATAAAGAAGAGCAAAGTCAATCAACAACCTTAAGAAATCTGGTGTCTGGAGAATAGGAGTTACCCGCCTGTGTTTATCTTCCTTTCAAATGACAGCAACAACAAAACCCCTGGCACACTTATTCCTTCAATTTCTATTGAAAGCACTACCAAGAGTATGCCCATCAAGAAAGTCAAGCAATCACCATGCCTCCATGTGTCTATAGATCAGACTGGAGGGAAAGCCTGATCATCTTCCCAGGGGATCAAGGAGGAGTCACACTGTGGGAGGCAGGGTACCTGCTGAGCAGTTGGGGGTGCATTTCACATCTAGAGAACCACTGTGCAAAGACCCCAATGTATGCCTCTGGGATCACACTTTTCACGGGTTGAATGCTAGCTTGATTACGGTGAGCTATCCACAGGCATGAGAAGCAATAAGGAAAGGGAAAATGCATTCCCTCCTCGTTTAGGAGGTCCAAAATCCCAGTCCAAGGCACTGGCTCTAAGGGAAACCTGTCTTTGCAGTTTACCACATAGTGACCTCGGGTCCAATAGATGCACTCCACTCCTGGTTCTTCTTTCCTGGTGTTCAGCATTTCCTCCAATTTTTGCTTACTAATTTAATCTCTTCTATATCTCATCCTACAGATTATATTCCCCCTCAATAAAATCATAAACCAAATGACTAAATTCACTGCTGCCAAGTCAATTATCGCTCACAGAGGCCCTTCCTCAAGTTTTTGAGGCTATACGTCATTATGAGATATAAGACTGTCCATCTTTCTCCCAAAGAGTGGTTGGTGGGTTTGAATCACTGACCTTTGGCTGACAGTCCAATACATCCTACACTATGCCATCAGGGCTCCCTCAGCAATATGATAGAGAGCAGAATTTACAACTCATAGGGTAATTCTATCAGAGCATGAAACAGAAGATAAGGCCATAATTAGAATCCCATATGACTCCATAAAAATCATGGCCTAACAAAATTGACACATATTTTAGGGGCACATAATTCAGCCCCCAACAGGGCCACACTAAGAAGTCAGATGGCAGCTCAGTCTTAATCATGTCAGCACGTTATCCTTGTTTTGATCCCAGAACAATCTGGGGCACAGAACTGGTGTTTATTGGGAACCCCTAAACATCTGATTATTCTGAAGAAGAAAAGGCAAAAGCAAGATGAGAATATTGGGAATTCTAATAAGTCAACTAGGCTGACATAACTAGAAGGTTTTTGGGAAAAGAGCCAGGAAAGGCACTAAGCACAAGGCAGGACCTCTGCTCCGGCTTCAGTCCTCACTGCTCCCCACTGCCCACCAGGGAAGGGGGGACAGGGCCATTTCTGGAAAGACCCCCACTGCACCAGCTCCAGGGTTCAACCTCCTGGCAGAACATGTGGGTCAAGAGAAGGTCCACTTTGTCTCCACTCCATCAAGCTTTGTGAGTAGATTGGGGTGACCTGAGGCAGGGCAGCAGAGAATAACTAGTAGTGCACATTGGAAAGAGGAGACCCAGTGCTGTCTTTCATAGCACGGAGTTAGAGCTGACTTCCATCCTCTCCCTGCCAGTCAAGGATGCTCCTAGAAGCCACCAAGGAGGAGACAGGCAGTCAAAATGTGCCTGAAATGACCTAGCGGATTTTCTGGATTGCAATCTGTACCAGAGCAGATTGACGAGTTCTTTCTCCAGTAGAGTTGCTGGCTACATTTGAACAACCAACTTTTTGATTAACAGTCAAGCACATAACCACTATCAGGGATAAAAGATATTTCAAACGTAGGTTAGGGAGCATATTGTAATTGTTTTCCCTCTTCACCAACCCTGGTGTACGGTTTGGGCCTCTTGTAGCCTCTGTACTTTTTGTCTTCATACCTCAATCTCCGTGTTTGTTTTGCACTTTACACTCTATGAATGAACTCATTCATAGGTAGTGTGTTTGTTTGCCTTTTGGACTCTTCACTCTATGCTGCTATCTTGTGGTCTCCTCCTGGTGCCTCATTTAACCTTTGAGGTAGCCCAGGCAGGGTTGGGGGCCCATTGTAAAGATGAAGAATCAGAGACCCCATCCGGAGGAACGATGAGGTCATCCAGTCGTGCATGAGGAAGCAGAAACTTGGCTCTGGTGTAAGAGCCTTTGCTCTTCCGTAGCTCTCTGTGCAGCTTAGCTCATCATTGTGCACAGATACAGAAAGCGCAGAGTCGTGTAGGGTTTGGGTCTGTAAATACACTTTCAATACACTGCCATTTGCGTGGAAGGCTGCTCTGATCAATGAGTTTAAGTGAAACCTGGATTTAAGCTCATTGTACAACTGAATTGGACAATAAATAAGGCAAACTAAAGAAGCACTGATGTCTTTGAATGGTGGCATTAGTGAAGAATATGGAGTATCCTAAGAAATACCAGAAGAACAGTACAGCCGGAGTACTCCTTAGAAGCAAGGATGGAATGATCTCGTCTCACGTCCTCTTAATATGTTATCAGGGGGTCTGTCTCAGGAGGAGAACATCAAGCTTGGTCAGAGAAAAGCATTAGCCGCTCAGCAAGACGGATGGACACAGTGGCCGCACAATGTGATTAGCACGGCAGAGACTGTGGAGACGGTGCAGGGTTGGTTCATTCTGTAGTACTGTGTACTCTGTGTACGGTGTCACCGTGAGTTGGACCCACCTAGATGGTCCCTAACAACAACAATAGTGACATATTTGTGTTCAACTCTGATGTCTTGGTTTAGCAATTCACTCAAAGGTCGTTTAAAGATTTTCTGCACGCAAAGCAAAATACTGGTGAGTATGGGGTTTTGTGGTTCATTTTTTTTTTTAAATACTATGTTCAGAATTCCAACTTTCCTGAATCTGATAAAGCTCTAATTGAGACAGAAATTTGGGCAACTAGGAGGCTGGCTTCTTCTCCTAAGTGATCCTGGCACTAAACACTGGGGATGATGCAAATGTGGTGAGTGGCTAATAATTAAAGGATTTAATTAAGCATCGTCTGGGAACGTGTCTAGTAGCTTAGTGCATGTGTTGGCAGCTCCTAGCAATCAGGGTGGTTCCAGGGGAAGAGGCAAGCATTGTTGAAGGCAGAGCAGCTGATTATTTGGGGAAGATTTTTTACTCCAAGAGTAAAAAGAGACACATGTTAACTCTTGATAATACACATTTGGGGCCAGCATTTCAATGGCAATGGTAAAGATGGGGATATTAATTGTTTAACATTGTTTTTCCCTGTTATGAACCTAAAAGCTAGCACCTGGGCTGGAACACAGAGACGTCCTCCTCTCACTCCTGGGTCATCGCTGAACCTTAGCACATTGTAGGCGCTCAGATTGACATGATGAAGGAACACGTGAACACTAGACATCCATCTTAGAGAGTGAACAAATTATCATGTAACGTTATGGAAAAAATAAAACACCCAGGATTCCAAATCTACACATAGGGTGAATCAGTTATGTACATAAAATTCCGGGAGAAAAAAAGATTTGAAGGAAATGGCAGTGGTCATTATTTCTAGATGAGATCACGGGTGTGTTGGTTAAGATTCTCTGTCAACTTGACTGATTATGATTCTCTGGTTTAGAAGTTGCCATTGTTGTCAGATACTGTCACGTTGGATACAATTATTAATGACCCTATGAACAGCAGATCAAAAGCTTGCCCTATCCTGTACTAGAGATCTCACGATTTCCACCACGCCCAAACCATTGTTGCAGTCACTGTAACTCCATCTCACTGAGGACCTTTCCTCTTTCCCTGACCTTCTATTTTTCCAAACAGCTTTACAAGTGAAGATGCAGTCATTCCCTGATGAGATACAATGTCATGAGGCCTTGCATCATGTGATCACCTCCATGATGAGATCCGTTCTGAGCAGTCAATCAGTTGAAAGGGAGTTCCATCGTGGGTATGGTTGGATGTCTGTCCGGCAAAGCTCTCTCCCAGAAGTGCTTCCTAGTCCTTCACTGTCCTCTCAATTGCTGCTTTATTTGAGCCCAGTGGTTCAGTCACTGCATCAATCCATCTTGTTGAGAGATTTCTGCTCTGTCGCTGACTCTCTACATTTTAATACATGATACCTTTTCTCCAGAGTCTGGTCCCCCTCTGAAAACATGTCCAGAGTATGTGAGATGAAGTCATCACCAGGAAACATCCTGGTTACACTTCTTCCAAGATTTAGTCATTCTTCTAGCAGTTCATGGTATGTCCAATATTCTTCACCAATACATCACTACTTCACAGTCTTCCTTATTCATGATTCAGTTTTTTTCTCATGCATTTGAGGTCATTAAAAACACCATATATAGCTCATGTCAGATGTGCCTTCATCAGGAAAATTTCATCTTTGCTTTTTAATGCTTTAAAGAGACATATTGCAGTGTATTTCCCTGAGGCAATATGCCACTTGACTTCTTGACTGCTATTTCCGCAGCCGTTAGTTGTGGATACACATTAAAAAATAACAATATCAATCAGTTTTTTAAGGTTTTCTTCCATCTTGTTTTGGTGCTTACTGTTATTTCTGTTGTGCCTGTAGAATACCTCTCTACTGCATGTTCAGGCTTGATTCTTCTTTTCTTTTTAGCTTCAGAAACAACTTCAGTATTTTCTCTACCGCAATGCTACCTGTCGGTCCAGGTGAGAGGATTTCAGTGCCTAGTATGTTGAGATGTAATTCATACTGAAGTCTAGATTTTGTTTTATCTTCCTTATTGTTTCAAGTCCTCTTCACTTTCAGCACAAATGTTTGTGTCATCTCAAACGGCAAGTAGTTGATAAGTCTTCCTCCAATCCAGATGTTACATTCCTCGTGATGTAGTCAAGTTTCTTGGATTCTATTTTCAGCAGGGGGTAAAAAAAAAGATTGAATAGGTATAGTTAAAGGGTACAAGCCTGGTACACAGTTTTCCTGATTTTAAGCCATGAGGTATCTCTTTGTTCTAATAACTGCTTCTTGGTCTATGTATCGATTCTACATGAATACAATTATATGTACTAATACTCTCTTTCTTCTCAACATTGGCCATTATTTGTTGTGATCCACGTAGTTTAATTTCTTTGTATAGTCAATAAAATAAAACATCTTTCTAATATTCTCTACTTTCATCCAAGATTTCATCTGACATGTCCTCATTTGATTATAGCTTCAGAAATACCAAACATTTTCTTCTTTTGATTTTCTAGTTCCAGGTCTTTGCGCAGTTTCATTATAATTCTTTCCTTCATCTTTTCATCTTTTAAAATCTTCTGTTCAATTCTTTTACCTCATCATTTCTTCCATTTGCTTTATTACTCTATGTTTAAGAGCAAGTTTCAGAACCTTTTCTGACATCCGCTTTAATCTTTTCTTTCCTGACTTTTTAATGACATTTTGCTTTCTTCATATATGATGCCCTTGATGTCATCCACAACTTTATATATCCCTATATAGGCAGCAAATGTGCCTGGTAGACCTTGTTAAATGTTAAGTTCTATAAATGCACTTTAATTTTTCTTCTCCTTTTTCATCTTATCCCATTGAACTTGGAGATATGATCAATATGTAACTTAATTTAGAAAGTTGCCTTTCACATTACAGATGCTGCTGCCATATTTGTACTGGGGGAAACTGGGGGCACCCTAAATGCCATTGGTATAAATAATCTCCATTAAACAAACATACGAAAAAAAGAGGAGTCTCCCGCAAAATCAAGGTCTCTGCAACTAAACGTACTTCATTAAAATATTTTCTCACAAGCTAAGATAGCTTAGAGGACTCTGAGTGGGCAGGAGTAATTCACAATAATTAAGGTCATAATACGTGTTTATGCTTATGTTTATTGCTGTTTATAAAACATTGTAAGGCCAGTCTTATGTGTAAAGGGGGAAAAATAAATAAGAACATATACAAAGCAGAGCCCAGGTCAGAATTCTTCTGATGAGCTCTTCTCACTTGACTTTTCTGGCATCTGGGGTCTGGGTCATAATATTCCTCTTAGATAAGCTGCATCAGCCTAAAACCATCTTGTGTAGAGGCAAAAAATGTTAGTTACTTAGATTACAACCAGAGCACCTTTAAACTCCATGAGTTCTTGTAATATTTGCAGAAAATAGTAAAAGGTGCTTGGATTTTGGAACCAGATAGACCTAGGTTTGAATCTCAGCTTTCACCCTCATATGATTACTACAAACTGTATGCTGAGCAAATAATTTGAGAAACCTGACTTCCTGAAAAAGAATGTGGCAACCATACTGGAGGCAGACTCATCAACAATCTGCGTTATGCAGATGACACAACCTTGCTTGCTGAAAGTGAGGAGGACTTGAACCACTTGAGACGACAGCCTTCCGTATGGATTACATCTAAACATCAAAAAGCCAAAAATCCTCATGGTAGTTGGAGAAAAGATTGAAGTTGTCCACAATTTCATCTTGCTTGGATCCACAATCAACACTCTTGGTACTTGCAGTCAAGAAATGAGAAGATGTGTTACTTTAGGAAAATCTGCTGTCAAAGATCTCTCTCCAAGGTTTTTATGAACAGTGATGTCAGTTTAAAGGCCAAGATGCACCTGATTTAAGTTATGGTTTTTTCCATTATTTTTTATGCATCTGACAGTTGAATGATGATTAAGGAGGATAGAATTAATACTTTTGAGTTGTGGTGTTGAAGAAGAGTACTGTGTATCTCATGGACTGATAAACGTGTCTAGGAGAAAGTGCAACCAGGATGCACCTTAAAGGAAAGGATTTGTAAAACTGTCTCACTTTGGACATGTTGTTATGAGAGGCCAGTACAGACCAGAGCTATACGACCTAGAAGAATGCTTCACCAGTCTTAACATGAACATTCACAAGTCTGCCTCCAGCATGACCAGTACAACCACAAGTCCCGCTACATCAAGCCTACTGACTTGCTGGCCGTGGTGTGCATGCTGTACATGTTTGGCATCTTCCCTGTTGCTGCCCATAAAATCAGTGCACACTGATCGTCAGCCACAATTGAGAGCTCCAAGACTCTGGGATACCTGTTATGCTGCCACATACCGAATTTCAGGCTTTGACCAGAAAGCCCTACTACCTGCCCTCCTGGAAATAGCAGGATGGGACCTTGGCACTTGGGCATGGATGAAATTAAGAGTGAGGAACAATATGCCATGTGTTCTGCACCTTTATGCCTCTTGTGATTCTCTGGCCCTTTGTACTGGTGGACTTCCATTGAGGTCTGGGCCGTGCTGTATCAGTATCAAGCCACTGAAATTTGTTTAGTTTACAGTAATCCCCTGTGGACTTCTTGTCAAGAAGGACTTAAAAGAACTACTTTTGGATCCAGGTCCCCTGCCAATGCAGGAGACACACCTACCTACTCGATCTTTACAGAAATCTTACTGGCTTCCAGACAGGTGGGCTGGTATGTATGTACGTGTGCTCGCTATCCTAGTGTGTGTCTACAGGTGTGGCCTAGTGTGTGTGGAAGATGAATGCTGTATGGTGCTTACTTCACCTCCAAATAGAAATCTTAACCACTTCGCCCATTTTTTCTTAATGAGAAGCATGTCTGCTTTTTTCAAAAATTTAACAATTTTGGGTTTTTAAAAAATTATGGACATTTTCAGACATTGTCAAAAGTGTGCCCTTCAGCTAGCTCATCACTTATCAGTTGTGATCAGTCTTGTTTCTTCTCTGTCACCTTCTCCTCAGTGGATTGATTTTCACCAGTCCAAGACAGTGTGTCTATTCAGTTGTGAAGATGGGAGATTGGGACTCTCTTCTTGGTGATGATAATTTAGGGTGGATTATTATCATCACATCAGGCCTACTGATTTGCTTTTAATGTTAGTGGAACGAAGTTTTGAAGACAGGCTGTAGAAGGCAAAGTCTTGAGCATGAACAGTCTCAGAAAGAGATAGAGATGATTTCTGCCATTTGCATCCACAAAGGAAGAGAGAAAGAAACTGCTCTGCTCTGAGACTCTGTAAAGACTGGTATGAGAAGATGCTCTGTTGAGACCCCTCACCAGAATACCCACATCCCCCCACCTGCAGTGTGATTTGGAGATTCATGTAACTGTTGGATTGTTTATCACCTTGTCCTGGTCTCTGTTTCTGTTAGTACAACTATCTGGGCAGTGTTATCTGAAAATTGTTGCTGCATTCTGTGCAAATAACCTCCCAGAAGTTATCAGTAACTGGTTGTCTTACTCAGTAATTTGACACCCTGGTAATAATGTGATTATTTCTGTATTCTTAAACAGCATTAAAACTTGGAAGTTTAAAAAAAAAAAAAAAAGAATGCTTCACCAAAAGTAATTAAAAACAGGCCTGAGGGCTGCGGATTAAAGCCACACACCTTTGGCCTGGTAGCATCACTTTCTGTCCACTAGGCCAACTGATCTCTCTGTATACTGTTGTTGCTGTTGTTAAGTGCTGCCAAGTCATAGGTGACTCATAACGACCCTATGAAAAGACCTGAATGCTTGTATAACTTCCATCCTCTCTCCAGGTTCATAGGGTTTCCGGAGGCAAGCTATTTCAGAAGTGGATGCCACTCCTGCGTCCAAGCTAATCAAGTAGGTGCAGTTATTACTACATACAAGAAAACTGCCCCAGAGCAGTGATGGAGCTGCGGGGTAGCTAGAAGAGATGGTATTCTACATTCTCCCATGATGGAAAGCCATGTGTATGGGGAGAAAGAATGCCTTCATTGTCATTAGTTGTATGTGTTATCAGGTTGGAATCAACTCATAACTGATCCTCTGGAGGGTTTTTGGAGGCTGTTATTCTGACAGGAGGAGATTGCTTGCCTTTCTCCCTAGAGCAGCTAGTAGACTCCACCTGCCTTCCCTTGAGTTGGCCCTCTAAGGTTCCTTTCTAATCTTGAGAGTTGCTATTATTTATACTTATACTCCTGTTGTTAGATGCTGCTGAGTTGACTGAGACTCAGGGAGACCCTACGTGCAACAGAAGAACGTAGCCTACTCCTTTGCCATCTTTGCAGTCATTGCTATGTTTGAGTGCCAAGTTACAATTGTGTCAGTTCATCTCATTAAGGGTCTTCGTCTTTTTATCCGACTTTCTATCAAGAACAAGTCCTTCTTCAGGGACTGGCCTCTCATGAGAACATGTCCGAAGTCCCTATGATGGAATCTCACCATCTTCATTTACCTAAGATGGAATTTCATCAGCCTCATTTCTAAGGAGCATTGTGGCTGCACTTTTCCCAAAACAGATTGATTTGTTCTTCTGGAACCCATTCTCTCTATGTCTTGCTCTCTCTTTCTCCTCAAATCAGAATTGACTCACAGCTAACTCTCCAGCAGGCAAATCCTTCAGGAGATGTGATGGATTCCAGCTCCCAGAGAGTGGCCGCCTTTGGGTTAGGAGTGCAATTCCCTACAGACTATGTCACCAGAACTCCTGAACCCACAGGATATGGGCAAACCCATCCAAATCCATGTCTTGGACATGTTCCTTGTCAGTAGCCGAGGGCATTTCTTGGTTCTTAGTCCTCATACGGTGTCTATCTTCCATCTTCCTCATTTTGCTTTTTGATGCCTTTTTGTTTGTGCTGTTCTTTATATACAGAAGTGATTTGCTGGTATGACTTTGACTGATTGGTTACATTAGATTGCTTTACGGAATGTGATTATATCACATTCAATTACATTATATTCCCCTGTTCCTGATGCCACAATCTTCTTCATATAGTCTAGCTTCTCAAATGATTTGCTCAACATACAGATTGAATAGGTATGAAGAGAGGATACAACTCTGATGCACACCTTTCTTCATTTTAAACCATAGTGTTCCCTTGACATCAGGCTCAGAAGAGAACTCACCAATAACCTGTATTATATAGATGAAACAACTTTGCTTTCCACAAATTACAAACACTTGAAACTCTTGCTATAGAAGATCTAAGACTACAGCCTCCGATAGAGAATACATCTCAAAGTCAACAAAGCAAACATTCTCCTGATTTGACCTATAGGCAACATCATGATAGATGGAGAAAAGGTTCAAACTGTCACTACGTCATCTTATGTGGATCCACAAACAACACCCGTGGTACCAGCACTCAGGAAACCAGGATCATACTGCATTGGGGAACGTATACTGTCAGGGAGCTTTCCAAATTCCTGAAGAGCAACACGTGCACTTGAGGAGGATTACAATCCATCTGATGCAGAACATGGTATTTCCCATCATTTTTTATGCACATGAGAGCTGGACAGTGAATAAGGATGACAGGAGAAAAGGTGATACCTTTGAGCTGTGGTGTTGGAGAAGAGTGTTAAATAACTCATGGACTGTCAAAAAGCAAACAGATACATCTTAGAGAAATTATAGCCACAATACAGCTGTACAGAGTACAGAAAGTATAGACCCTTGGAGGCAAAGATGGCAAAGCTTCATCTCCCTTACTCTGGGCATGTTGTGAGAGAAGCCTATTTCTTAGAGAAGGACATCATGCTTGGGAAAGTAGAGGATCAGCAAAAGAGCGGAAGACCTCAACCAGATGAATTGACACAGTGACTGCTGTTGTCAATAGCAAACTCTATGACAAATAATGCCTTAGAGGGTAGAACAAGAGTAGAAACTAGTTACCAACACGACATTATTTTAGAGATTACAGATAGACCTTCCAAATCCCTAAGCTATGAAAGGGTATAAGTGTAACGGTAAAATGACATATGGAACGTCACTGTACCAGCTTAGCTTGGAGACTTGCTGGGTTCCATTCCAGACCACTGCATGACAAAGGAGTTTCAGGAGGGAAGAGGAGGCCTGGAAGGCAGGGACTTCAGCTTCTCCCAACCAGACAAGTACGTACGACCCAGAACCCACGGATCAAGGCGGAGTCTGCAATCGTTGGGGCAAGCCTGGGAGGCAGAGCATAGCGTGGAAAAGGAGTGTCAGGAGGGAAAAGGACGCCCAGGAGGCGAGGAGTTCTGCTTCCCCCACCAAGTCAAAGTGAGTTACATGATTATTTGCTAGTTTTCCAATGCATATAAAAGTTCTGTTTATATTTTCTGAGGATGAAGTCTATAGCAAGGTGCACTGCTAACCTCAAGGCTGCACCTCTTTGGTTGCTCAAATCCAACAGCTGCTCTGTGTAAAAAAGGTGAACAATCTCTTCTCATGCAATTTACAGCCTTGAAAAATCCAATAAGAGGGTCAGTTATGAGTCAATTCCAACTCTATGGCAAAGACCTAGAGCATTTAGTTCAACTCTACCAGTAACTTTGCAGGATAAAGATGGGTCATTTCCTCTCATTGGATTTACAGCCTCTGAAACCTGCTGAAGGATCAATGATTTGTCAATTCCAACTCAAAGGCAATGAGTTGAGTTGATAAAGTGTGTAATAGAATTAGGAAAAAGTTTGAAACTTATCAAAATGTGAGAAAGCTGCACAAAGTGTTGAAACACTTGAGACTTCTTCATGCAGGCTTGCCACGACTTTCTATTTTTTTGCAGCGTCAGTGAAACATAATAAAATGAAGCCTACCTGCGTTGTGTGAAAGGGGACCCACTCTGGAGCACGTGGTGCGACAACATCACTGGCGGCAGTCACTTCTTGTCACCTTCAATCCGACATCCTCAGTAGATTATCACTCAAGTTCCAGGCCCACGTCAGCAATTGTTGCTTCACCCTGATGCTTCTTCCTAACACCATAAGGTCTTTCTTTAAGCAAAGCAGTTCTTCCCTTCAAGGTAAGGAAATGAAAACCACCAATGAGCAGGCTCACATCATGTGTCACAAATACCCATAATAAAATGTCATTGTTGGGGTGAATTATGTATACTGCATTGAAACAGATGAGGGTGAGAATAATTTAAAAGCGATACATGACAGGGTATTTTGGTGACCACAAGAATCCAGAATTAAGGTTGCATAGTGGAGTGTACTCAGAGTGGTTGAGGGGGGAGGTGCAGGGGGATTGTATACCAATGAAAGAATTTTTCTTTTACTTTTCAAAGAGAGGAGCAAACTGGGGTGGGTAGGGAGAAAAATGCAACAATGAATAAATGGAAATTCAAAATCTCTGGAAATGTTCATTAAAATTAATAAAATAAAATTTAAGAAATTTTTAAAATGTCATTTTTTGCAGACTAGGGGCAAAGTATTTTTAATAAGTATTAATAATGAGACAGAACACCAGGAATGTAGGAGAAAACCCGAGCTAAAGCAGGAGGCGAACAATTCTCGAACCACCAAAGAGAACTCCCTGCCGAGCCCAGCTTTCCTGTGTTTATTGAAAATTGCCAGGAAGTCAATCACAAAGAGAACCCAATACAGGTGAAGCTAAGCTTTCTCTATTGACAACCTTCTGCTTGACTCAGGAGGGAGGGGCGATGCAAAAATCCTGTGAACGCTTAAGGATTGCCTTAGTGCCTCAGGATTAATTCCAGCTGATACCAACCTCCCTCATAACCTGGAGTAGTAGTCTGGTTTTCACAAAATTTGGCTTCCCATAGTCATTTGTTGAGGTTTTCAATTTAAGACGGAACTTGGCTGATGCTGTCAAGTTTGGAGAGTGAGCTGTTAAATAAATTTGAAATCTACTTCTTAAAGCATACCTTTTCAACCTATATGCAGAACAGATTATCCGGGAGGCAGGGCTCTATGAGGAGAAATGTGGGGTCAAGATTGGTGGACGATTTATCAACAATCTGCGTTATGCGGATGACACAACCCTGCTT
>NW_006399756.1:9931676-9951315 GCF_000299155.1 Elephantulus edwardii | reverse complement strand
GGGATGGGAGTGTCAGAGACAGTGCGATTGGCACAGGACAGAGTGGAGTTTAGGGCTGTTGTACATAGGGTTGCTATGAGTCGCAGGCCACTCGATGGCACATAACAACAACAACAACAACAACAAGGACTTTCGCCCATTGCCCTGCCTGGTGACCAGGATCATATGATGAGAGAGAATACATCAGCAACCTTCCAGTTTCATTTCACCTTCCACAGATCAGAAACTGAGGTTTAAATGAAAGTGATGGCTGGTGCTAAGAATGGACTTAGATCTGGTCTGTCTAGGGCTCCAGTCACATATATACTCTCACTCCTCACTTACTGACTTGGTTAAGTTTCAAAGAATTGCTCATTATGCAAAAATAGGCATTCTGGGAAAATGGAGGATGACCACACTGGATCACAAAATAGATGACTACATCATTGCATAAGTGTCAAGTTAAATCATTGCATAATTACCAAGCCACTAAGAAGCAAGGCCCAGGCAAGTTCACACCTAACGTTAACCATCACATCCAACATCATTCTCACTTTCCACCTCACCTTTCATTACCTCTAGTCATACACTGAGAATGCACACATTTAGATAGATTTTTTTTATTACTAATCACAACTGCAAACTATTGGATCAAAAGGCTGTCAATAAATGAGGAGTGAGTGTATCACAAAGGGATAGCTTTAAAGAATGGAAATTTATTATGTCCTTTTTAGGGACTAAAAGGTCAAATAAGAGCATCAGCTCCTGGGCCCTTCCTTTTCGGTTGCCATGGGCAGTCCCTAGCTTGTAGAGGGATTGCCACTTGGTGCTCTCCTCCTTTGTGTCCATGTCTATTTTACTTTTTAAATAAAACACTGTTGTTGTTGTTTACCACTGAGTCAGAACCAACTCATAGCTGACCCTCCAGTGGGTTTTCAGAGGCTGTAAATTGTACAGAAGGAAACTGCTCATCTTTCTCCTGCAGAGTAGCAGGTGGATTCGAACCATGTGCCTTTAGGGTGGCAGCACAACTTTTTACCACTAGGCTACCACAGCTCCCTAATAAAACATTACTCCTGAGTGGTTCCATTTAGACTCACCTTATTCTGATATGGCCTCATTAACACGAAAAAGGAGATCACTATTTCCACAGAGGGCTCTATGTACAGGTACAGGAGTAGGACTTCAACAAAACTTTTTTTTTTTTTTTAGTGGGGGCATAATTCAATCTATAACAGGATTCTAATTACAAGGGCAGTTTTTCACCATTATAAGTTTCTGAAGTGAGAGTTTACAGATAACAATCATACTGCTCAGAAAATGGGACCACCTTTGACTCTGGGGCGGGTCACTCTAAAGAGAAAGGTCTGAGGAACGACCAATCTAACAGGGTAATGTCTCTTTGGAGCTTGAAGTGCAACTTCAAGGGTGCTGCTTGGAGGCAAGGATGGTGACATTCCAGCTCATGTGCTTTGGGCATGTTGCCAGGAGGCACCCGTGCTTGGAAAAGGGCAGTCAGCTTGGAAATGTGGAGGGCCAGCCAACTAGAAGACCCTAAGTGCGGTGGACTGACACAATGACAGCAAAAAAAAATGGGTTTGAGCGCGGCAGAGTTTATGAGGATGGTACGGGATAGGACAAGGTTTTGATCTATTGCTCATAGGGTCACGGTGAGTCCTAGATGACTCAATGGCACCTAACAACAACGGCTTGGCGCTTGAATCTGAGAGAAGCAATTATGCAGGATCAGTATAAGGATGAGTGTGGTCAAAGGGCCGCTATGTGGTGACACACACTAGGAAAGCTCAGATGCAGGGGTATTCCTCACAGAGAATGCTGAAAGATCTATGCTTAGCCCAATTTCTCGGTCCAAATGATAAGTGGTCCCCGTGGATGCTCTGATTCTATGCCCTTCCAATGTTACTGTGGTCATGTGATGCACTACACGTACACATCTTGGAATTAGTGAAAAACTCAGCCTGTTCCAAGAATATCAGCTTTCAGGCTGCCAAGATGCTACTCAATGGAGCTTGCAATCACTGAGGTGTGAAATCATTGTCTCCCGTCCTCCCCAGAATCAGACCATCATCACCGCCCAGACTGTGCCAGTACCCAGGGCAGAGGGAAGGCGAGAGGCCATCCCTCGCTAGCCCACTCATGTCCCCATGGATGTGACAAGTCTGAGAAGCCTCTGGTTCCCATCACCCAAAGCTCTCACATTTCATCTCACGATTGTTCCGGCTGAGCCAGCCCATGGAAGGGTTTGTGGAGGCTGTTTGGGGTTCTTTTGTGAAACTGTCAAAACAATGACCTCACTTGGAGCCATCTGTTGGCATGCAGGATTGGCACGCAGCTTGCTTCTGACTTGTGCTGCTGGGCCAATCAATTCAAGATGGCCACTCCAGGCGCATGGTCAGCTAAGCGATAGCAAAGCAGATAACTGATTGCTCCATCTCTTCCTCAAGTTACCAAATGAACACACACTCCACCCAAGGCGGCCTGCCAGGCGTGGCAATGGGAAGACATCACCCTCTGACCCAGAAACTAAAAGCTCTCCATTTCTTGTGGTGGGAGGGCTGGGCTGGGTTTGTTTCTCTCCACATGACCCGCCTGAACAGTAACTTACACAGAAAAGAGGAGCGTGGCTTTATCAGAGGAAACTGTTCTCTTGGGATCAGAAAGGATGTGGGTGCCATCAGGATGTGGGTGCCCCACATCGGGTGAACTTTATCTGCTTCATTTGAGCTGAGCCTGGGTACACACAGCTCAGTGGACCCGTGGGAACGAATCACTGTGGGCATCACTCCTTTGGTCCTATAATTATTTCAGAGAACGAACCAGCCGTTCTGTGAAGGCAGCCGCCTGGAGGGATTCTGGAATTGTGGCCCAGGCTGCTGAGAACAGCATTTCCACGGCCTGTGCAATTACAGAAGAGGCGAGCTTTTAAATGTCCATGAAAAGAAGATTCCTCATTTTTTATGGCAAGCTTTTCCCATTTCTCTTGGGGGAAAACAAAGAAACTGCAGAATCCAGTTTATTGTTGTTGCCCATTTGTCTCCCAAAGTGGCTAATTGGACAAGTGCAGCAGAACCTTCCGGCTTGTGCTGGGGAGACAGTCTTGGAGCACGCCTGTGCGCTCCCTCTGCCCAGGGCAGGAACGGTGATGACTTCCTCGGATTGTATTTATTTGGGCCCAGGGCTTGTGCTGGGGTTGCGGCGGTGGCAAACACACACACCTAGCGATTCCTCCCAAGTTTGATCAGACTTCTGTGCATAGATGAGATAGGAACTGTGGCCAAACGAAACACAATTACTTGAAACCTGGTCCCAATGGGCAGTATAAATTTGCAGGAAACTTTTATAACTTTCACATTATCAACACAGAGTAAACTACAAACTAGGTAACAACTAAGTACAAAGGATACAACAACAACAAGCTGTTGGGGATTGTGAAATGCACTCATTTGCTGTTGAGTCTATTCTGAACTCAATGCAGCCCTGTGTATACAGAGCCGAGCCTCACCTACAGGGTTTTCAAGTTTGTGACTTACTCATTGCAAATATGTTTTATAAGAAATAAACACAGGTTGTGTACATGGATTTCACCTGATGGTATACGCAAAATATATTAGTGAAATTTTCTCTCAACATCTGCCTTCTCCCTGCTGAAGAAAGTCATCAATGTTGAGAAGATGTCAAGGAAATATCTTCAAGGAAGTTTCATTCCTAAAGAAAGGCTGAAGCTAACCCTAATAAAATATTATAAAACTGGGAATTTTCCACATTTCTATCGGTACCAGTCCAAGCTGGAGCACATGGCAAACACATTTGGCACTTTTTAAAGCATACTTTAGTTACTACCCAGAATAACCCCAGGAGAGACGCGCACCCGCGGGCAGGCTGTCACCTGCATAGCTTCCAGCACCCCTCTGGTCTCACCATTCAGATCTCAGGAATGACCGAGATCTGGGCTCTCGTCACTAAATGCACATATTGTAACTTAAAATGTCAAATATAATAATGTTTTTTCAAACTCTCCTGATCACTCTCTTTACCCCCTAGAAATCCCACAGTAGCTTTATGGTACGTGCTCTTCAAAAGCCACATTAAAAATTGTGTTTTACTCACTCTTTGCTCAATAAATCTTAAAGCCAAAGGCAATAAAACAATGATAGGACCCAATAATTAACTAGAACACATAGACATTAGTGGTTGGAAACAAGCACAAATGCAAATTTTTCGTGCATTTAGCTACATCACAAGTACACGTTGAAGTTCCAATTCACCTTATTATCTTGTGTAATGAGAGTTAACATTCACCATTTAAGTGAATGTGTTTTGTATTTAAATGCATATAATAATTATTATTGTTAGTTACTAATGGTTTGAAAATCTCCCCAAGTGGTTTCAAGCTAGGTGGTGATTGTGAAGCTTCCTACCTTGCACAGGCCCTCTGGTCTCTTCTCAGTGAGTAAATGTAGGAAGGTGGTCACACCTGTCACTAACCTGGCTCAGCTTTCTAATCCACTTAGTGACCAGGGCAGGGCTTTCTAGGGACCTGGTCCAAACACAAGGCGGCAGTAGGTCCACTCCCTTCATCAAAGCTGGATGTCATGAGCATCTCACGATCCACGTGGCTCCAGCCTGACGGTTCCTGAAGATCCTGATCTCTCGCGGCACTGTGTGTTGTTAGATGTTATCAAGTTATCTCCGACTCATCACAAATAAAAGTATAATGGGATGAAGCATTACGCAATACTGTGGCCTCTCCCCAAACTGTGGCCCAGTTGAGTCCGTTGCTATTGGCTTTGGGGCAGTGCTTTCCAACCCAGGAGGCTCACCTTCCTGTAATCTGACAGGTAATATTCTCTTGTGACTCACAGGGGCTTCACTGGCTAATTCTCAGAAGTTGTTACTAGGTGCTGCTGAGTCAAATCGTAGGAATTCTATGAATAAAGCCCTGTTCTATCCTGTGCCATCCTCACAATCTCTGAAATACTTGAGCCCATTGCTGCAGTCACTGGGTCAATTCATCTCATTGAAGGTCTTCCTCTCCTTCACCAACCCTCCACCTTCCCAAGCATGATGTCCTTTTTTAAGGAATAGCCTATCCCAACAACATGCCCAACGTATGCAAGACAAAGCTTTGTTATCTTTGCCTCCAAGAAGCACTCTAGCTGTACTTTCTCCAAGACACAACTGTTTGGGAGTTTTGATATTTCGTGGGATATTTAGTACTCTTTTCTCCAACATAACAGCTCAAAGATATAAATTCTTCTTCTGTCACCCTTATTCATTATTCATCTCACAGATACATTGTTGTTGTTGTTTGACGCCGTCAAGTCCTAGACGACTCATACCGACCCCATGAACGAACAGCCTGAGCACTGTTCGTACATAGAGTTTCCGAAGGCAAGACATTTCGGAAGTGGATGCATAGGAAGTGATTAAAAAGATTGTGGCCTGAATCGGTCATGCCGTTGTCTTCAAACTCACATCCTTGCTCCTCAACAATTTGGAGAGGTCCCTGACTGCAGGTTTTCCCAGTGCAATATGTCTGCTGATCTCCTGACTGCTGGTACCAAAGGTATTGGTGGTAGATCCAAACAAGATGAAATTTTCAGAAGTTGGTTACCTTTATTAATAGTCTGTGTGCTCTGGAAGCTCTGCTGAAACCTGTCCACAGTGGGTGATTCTTCTGGTGCTTAACATACCAATGGCAGGGCTTCCAGCATCACAGCAACACACAAATCCTTGCAGTACTTCAGACTGACAGACACTTGGTGTCTAAGCGTAAGAAAACTCCCAAATTCAGTGAGGAGTCACCCAACTCAGGTGAAGTGGAACAGGTAACGTGACTGACATGCCCTCCATAGCTCATGACCATACCAACCCCAAAAGCAATTATCCTCCCTCCAGGTCTTATGGACCCCAGAAATAAGTTCTATTGAGCAGAAACAAACAAAAAAATTCAGAAGACTGTTGGCAATTTGATGCAAATTTTCCATAAATATTTATGGAGTCAAAGAAGTCTCCATTCAGATTTGCATGCACATTACTTCTGAGGCTGTCACCTTTAAAATAAATTTCTTCATTAGCTTCATGCTCTGGGGGGGCCACTGTGGAGTGCTTCACTGCATAGGCTTGGGGAACAGAATTTTTTTTAAGAATTCTTTTTTTTATTTTATTTTTATTTTATTATTTTTGTGTGTGTACCGTCAAATCAGATCTGACTGGTACAGGAGGAGATTGTCCCTCCTTCCCCGGCAGAGCATTTGGTGGATTTGAACTGTGCGCCTCTGGGATTGCAGTGCAGCTTTTTGCCACTAGGCCACCAGAGCTCCCCTGTGGAACAGAATTTAATTCTTACTCTCCTGCTATCGTGGCCTCATATAAGTTCCTTTATATCCACACGCTGCAGTTTCCCTGTCTGCCAGATACAGATGACACAGTGCTTGCTGTGGAGAGGTTTAAGGAGGGTTAACACCTTATGCTATCTTTGCAGTCTCCCAAAAGATGCTAACACAGGTTTCCTTGGGGCTAGACTCCCCAGATTTCACCTTAGACAATCTGTCTTTGGAAAAGGGATTCTGTGGTCACTCAGCTTCAACCAAACATCTTTCATTTGTCTTTCATTGTCCTTAAAACAAAACAAAAACCACAAAAACTGTGGTAATGAGTGGTAATTGATAAATGCGTATAAAGAACTTGAGTTATTCTGGCTGAGTTGCACACTTTGTGTTTGGAGACTCTCTGGGCTGACCACTGTCCACCTGTATCGACTTAGCATCAGATGGTGGTATTTGTCCTCCTTACATTGCCTGTGGCTCATGGTGTCCTTCTATATAATAATGTCCAATGTGCTGTCAGATCCTGCACTATCTTCTCTAACAGAGTGTGTGTCCATTGTTGCGGTTCCTGTGTCAACCCTTTTTATGAAGCATTCATCTCATTTTTGCTGACCTCCTACCAAACAGGACATCCTATTCTAGTGACTGGTCTTTCTGGAGGACTAGTGTAGCCCGTGAGCGAGCAGAAGCCTCCTCTTACTAGATTTACAGCAGTGGAGGCAGAAGAAAACAACGGCTCCCCCTCCAGATGGGCATTAAGTCCAAACTCTGACTCTTCACTGTGACTTCGGGTCAGCCGTCTATCTTGGTCCTCCTGCGAGATAGGATAATGATGCAGTCTCCTTGGACTGATTAATAGAAAACAGGCAAATGTCCCAGCAGGAGTGGTTATCGTTTAAAGAGCCTGAAGAGCAATGGAAATACGGAGTCCTTTGTTCAAGAATTATCAATTTCAAGATGACAACAGCAGAGCAGTCAGCCAAGCATGGGGCTTCTGTAAGCAGAGACCTGCAGGACTGCGCTGGTCACACGCACCCAGGCCACCGGCCCTGCCACCCAGCCTGATGCCCAGTGCTCCACAGAGCACTAACAACTCAGTGCTTTTTTCTCTCCCTCCTCATTAAAAATCTGATGTAATGAAATGAGACAGATTGTAACTATTGGCTGAACAAAGCATCCTGAGCCGTGGAATGTCTGGTAACGCTAACCATCCCAGCTAATTATCCAGTTTGCGAATTATTCAGATACTTTGCTTGTCTTCCTTCTCATCCTTTGAGTTATGTCGCAGCTCACTGATAAATCAAAAACAAGCAGTTACATTGCCCATATGTCTCATGTCCCCTGATAAATGGTTATTGAAAGAAGCAGTTGAAACTACAGGCTCACATACTTGGATTGAAAAAAAAAACCCTCATGCTAGATTTATCCCCAGTGTTCTCACCCATTCAAAGTGCACTGATTAATGGTCTGCAATGGGCCAAGGCCAGTACCACATTTTAGGCAAATAAGAAACGAACTATGGCAAGGGGAGCTGGTTACAAGTGAAGATTCTTGTGGTTACAGAGACAGGAATGCAATTGAGTTAGTTTACGTAGAGGAGAGATTTGTTGACTGTAAAATCCTGGAGTTCAGCTCAGGTAGAGGGAGATCTCGACCTACAGATGTTATCGTCAGTTATATGGTAGTATCAACTACCATAGACAGAGGTGAGGTAACAAGATTAGTAAGATCTGATCTTATATCCACATAGACAGAGGGCTGGAAAAACATTCCAACTGACAGTTGGCCCAGATCGACATGAAATAGGAAACCACAGTCCAATGGTAAGAAGGATACAAAACAATTAACAGGCCTCCTGCCCTGGAATTAACAGGAAGATGCCAAGACTCAGAGCTCTTGAAAACATGCATTTCTAACATATAGTCCTTTTTGAACAAAGACTCAAGGAAAAATAAAAAGATGCTGAGGTTACAGTTGATTTTTTGAAAATATTAATTGAGATTTTACTGTAAGTTTATAAAGAACTTTGATTTCTATGTATTCATTGTTGCACATTTTCCTCCCTGCCTCCTTCCTTCACAGTTCACTTTTTCTTTAGAAAAAAGTTCTTTCATTGTTATACAGCCCCCCTACCCCTACCCCCTACCAATTTACTATGCAGCTCTTATTCTGGACTCTTGTCACACCAGTAATACCTAATCATATATTCCTTTTATATAGTTCTCTCCTTTGTCCATTTCAATGCTGTGCACATTATTTATCCCCTCTTTTCTTAATTTCCCCCTCTACCCCCATGCCAGTCCTGTTATTTAACAGTGGCATTATATAGTATTGTCTTTTTATGACTAAGATATTTCACGCAGCATAATGTCCTCCATGCTCACACATTTTGTATACTATTTTATGAGTTCTTTGTTTTTCAGTGCTGCGTATTATTCCATTATGTGAATACACCACAGCTTCTCTATCCATTTGTTTGTTGATGGGCACTTGGGTTATTTCCAACTCTTTACTATTGTGAACAAAGCAGCAATAAGCATGGGTGTGCATATATCTGCTTGAATGGCAGTTATGTTTTCTTTAGGGTATATTCTCAGTAGTGGAATTGCTGGGTCAAATGGTATCTCTATTTCCAACTTTTTGAGGAAGCGCCATACATCCTTCCATAGTGGTCGCACCATTTTACACTCCCACGAACAGTGAAGAAGGCTTTCAGTTTCTCCACAACCTCACCAGCATTTGTTGTTTGCTGAGCAACCCCATGCAACAGAACAGGATGGCACGTTAGTATTTTCTTAGTCGTAGCCTTTATAGGAGCCAGATCTTTCTCCTGCAGAGGGAGCTGTCCTGGCATAGTGTATTATGCACTGTGCTGATAACTAAAAGATCAGTGGTTCAAATCCATCGGCTGCTCCTTGGGAGAAAGATAAGCAATCTTTTCCCTTAACAAATACACATCTTGGGAAAACCCACCAGAGGGTGGCCATGAGTCGGAACAGACTGGACAGCAGAGGGTTTGACTTGGTTACTCCTGCAGGGCCTCTCATTTAGCAACGGAGTACGTAACTACTTTCCATGCCACCAATCTCCTTAGAAGGATCGACGTGACTTCAAGAATAAAATTTTACTTTCTGAAATTGAGGACACACAGAGTTTTTCTGCATGACCCTAGACATCTGGAATAAAAGCGGAGAAGCATGTAGGCAACCATCCAGGTGTTTCCAAATGCCCAGACGTTTGGCATCTCTAAGCAGTCCTCACCATGCAGAGGAGAGTCCCCTCAGCAGAGGAGCTGGAATTCCCCAGAGTCAGGTGCAGAGAGGAAATTTGTGAAAATAGAGGGTTTAAAAATATATAATGAAATAAGAGTAATTTTTTAACATTAAAGTCTATATGCATCTCTTTTTTTGTCTGTTTCACACTATTCTTCATATTCTTTTTTGTTTTTTAATTTTTTAATATTTTTTACTTTTTTAAAATTGCTTTGCTTACAAAGTTTATATACATAGTGTTTCACACTATTCTTCTTTAACATTGTATTTCATACAATCATTCTCATGTATTATATTTTATAAAATCAGTCACCATTGGACCTTAACATCATTGCCCAATCTTTTAGGGCTCCTGCTGGATCTTTCCCACTTCCTTCACCCCCTCCCTCCACCCAGCAAACTATGCGACCTTGGTGTTTCACTCCTATGCACCCTCACCCTCTGCACACCCTTGGATTTCCATACATGTTTTACTAGTTATCATTCTATTTTTACAATAATGGTTTTGCACAGTATTTGTCCTTACAAAACTGAGTTCACTCAGCATAATACTCTCAAATACCTCCCAAGTTATGTAGCAATTTTTTTTAAATCATTGCTCCTGAGTGCTGCATAGTATTCCATTGTGTGAATGGACCACAATCTCTCAATTCATTCAGTTGTAATTGGGCATTTGGACTATTTTCATGATCTTGCAATGGTGAATAAAGCTGCTATGAACATTAGTGTACAGATCTTCTTTTGTGTCACAGTTCTAATTTCTTTGGAGTATATTCCTAGTAGTGGAATAACTGGGTTATATGGAATTTCTTTGTTTAACTTTTTGAGGAAATGTCAAACTGGAAATAATACATATTATTGTTATTTATTGTAAAAAAGAATTCGGTTCATTAGACAGTCAAATACAATGAGTAAATATGGATACCTAACCACTTACTGAGGTCTGGTGGCCTAGTGGTAAGAAACTGTGCTGCAATCCCAAAGGCACGTGGTTTGAAACCACCAGCAGTGGGAAAAATGGGCAATCTCCTCTCATGCGATTTTGTTGTTGTTTTTGTTGTTGTTGTTATGTGCCATTGAATCACCTGCGACTCATAGTGACCCTATGTACAACAGCCCTAAACCATGGTCTATCCTGTACCAATCTTATTGTCTCTGACACACCTACCCACATTACCCCAGTCACTGAATCAATCCACCTCATTGAGGGCCTTCCTCTCCTGTGCTGTCCCTCCACCCTCCCAAGCATGACGTCCCTCTCCAAGAACTGATCCCACCTTGCAACATCCCCAAAGCATGTCAGAAGAAACTTCAGAATCCTTCCCTCCAAGGAGCAGCCTGGTTTCACCCTCTTCAGGATGAACATGTTTGTTCTCCTAGCAGTTGATGGCATATTCAATACTCTTGTCCAACATCACAGCTCAAAGGCGTTGATTCTCCTTCTATCATCCCTAGTCATTGTCTAGCTTTCTGATGCATAGCAAGTAATTGCAAATACCATGGCCTGTATCAGGCACACCTTAGTCTCCAGATGGACGTCGTTGTTCTTCAGTACTTTGGGGAGGTCTCTGACAGCAGACTTTCCCAACTCCATTTGTCTTTTAACTTCCTGGCTGCTGGCACCATGACTATTGATTGAACCCACTGGAGCGTCAGCTATGAGTTGGTTCCAGACAGCACACAACAATAGCCACTTATTGCTATCAAGGTGATTCCAACTCATAGTGACCCCAGAGAACAGAGGAGAACCCCTCCTCAAATTTCCATGGCTATCAATCTTTATGAGAGCAAACGATTACATGTTTTTCCCAAGAAGCTGGTGAGTTTGAACCACCATCTTTTGAGTTTATAGCCAGGCACCTAGCCACTCAGCTACCAGGGCTCCTTGGAAATGACATAGGAAACTTTTCTAATTACGATTTGAATTGAAGGTCACAGAGCAGACTGGTATCCGTTCAACCATTCACTTGCACATTGCTGTACAACATCGTTTGCAGTTTCCACATTGTATCAACACCCTTCCCACTCTTTGTGGTTCTTTCCAGTTATCCTTCCTTCCTCTCCCTACCTTCCTTCTGAACTTTACCCTTGGGCAAATGCCACCTACCGTTATGATCGATTGTGTCTGAGTGTTCTAAGTGCCAAGCATCTCTCTCCTTATCCCTCACAGATCAGTCTACTTGGGGCTGGAAGTGGTGCCACAAACATGAGTCCAAATCCAAGTGCAAATGGCAGTTAATGGACATCATGTCAAGGTTCCAACAGTCATCATTCTAGTAAGCCCAACCATCATTGCTGTTTTCCATTTTCATCGACATTTATGTCCCACTCTGCCCAGGACCTTCTGATGTGATCCTTTGCAGAGCAGTCAGCTGTGGTAGCCGGGCACCAGCTAGTTCCTCTGGTCTAGACTTTAAAGCAACATTTCAGAAGGTAACACTGCTATTCCTTTCCCTCACCTTCTTGAATTCTATTTTAGAAGCACATTGTTTAAAAGTGTTGGAACAACTCCTCCCCATGTTTGGTGATAAAAAGAATCCTTTAAATAGCAGATGTTGTAATGCAGAGAACACTAAGGCAAAGGGTCAGGAGACCTTGGTTTTCATCTAAGTTCTACCACCCTGGTGCCTTGGGCAAATGACTTAACCTGTTTTCAGCTCAGCTTCCCTCCCTGTAAAACGCAGGTGTTGAACAAAGTGATCTTTCAGGTCCAATCTAACTCCACCACGATTATGATGAATACGTTTTCATAGGACCAATAACACTTACACCTCACATTTATATAACATTTTACAGTTTATAAAGCGTTTTCACACGCAGCTCATTTGATGTTCACAGTTTAAGTCTGAAAGTAGTATGTTCAGGCAGGGTAGTTGCCTACAAGGAAAGACAAGTCAAAGTTAGGTGAGGACATGATCCTGGAGTAGAGATGCCCCACGACCAGTTCTTCTGACGGCCAGCCTTTGTCTTCCATAATGCCAATCTTTCTTCTCTTTTTTTATGTAAATAAATCCCCACTCTGCGTATATGGTTTGTCCATTAGCATATATTTTAATAGTAAATGAATCCTGTGTTTGCAGCGATTATAATTCAGTTGTCAAACCAAAGGTTGACAGTTCAAATTCACCCGTCACTTCTCAAGGAAAAGATGATGCGGTCTTGCTCCCATTTGCTTTACAGCCTAGGAAATCCCATGAGCAGTTCTACTCAGTCTTACAGGGTCTCACCATGAGTAGGAATTGAGTCAGCAATGATAAGTTTACTCTTGACACTGTTTTTCAGTGTGGTCATAAAATTACATTGAAAGTTGTCCAGTTTGACCTGGTTTAGGTGATCTCAAGTGTAGTGGCAACATCCAAAGTATTATAGTCCGTGTCTAGCTGAACATGAGCCTTCTTTTCTCCATCAGGTCTGACTGGGTGTTGACCTTGGTCTTGCTTAGCCATACCAACGTCACAGACCTTCTTCATAGTCTGTTTAATCTGGTTCTCGTTGGCCTTGGAATCCACAATGAACACAAGAGCACTGTTATCTTCAATCTTCTTGATTGGCTCAATGTTTGTATGACTGGATGGTGGTCAAAATGGTTTCTTCTGGGAACACTGCTCCAAGGATATTTGGACTGCCTTTGAAGTATCTGTCTCTTGGACTGTTGAAAAGTGGATGACATATAGAACTTTCACTCTCTTTCTTTCTCTGTGTGTGAGGGAGGGGGGAGAGAGAGGAAAAGAGAGAGGGAAACTGGAAGAGAGGAGAGGGACAGACGGACAGACAGACAGACAGATAGACAGACTGACAGACTGTAGACACCTTCCACCACAGCCTTCTTGTTCTTCAATGCCTTTGTTTGGCTTTAGTCTTGGAGGAAGCAAAGGTTTCTTTCTCCACTTTTAGCATACAGTAACCATATAAAAGCCCATCTAATGCTACTGACTGGACTCAAAGCTATTCTTTCTAGGACTGCCATGAATTGTACAACAACATTGAAGAAGAAGAAGAAGAATCTTCCCCTTTAGTTGAGTTCTACACACATTGCATCTGAAAATCAAGGCTGAAATGTTGACATGGTGCTCCATAGTTATACACATTTTAAAAAAAATCACCCAGTGACCCCAGTGTTGCCTAGGGAAGTACAAGATGATCCCAGAACATCTTGTGATGCCAAATAACAAGGGAGTTCTCAGAAATCATAAGAGCTTGTTGAAGGAACACAAGAATCCAACCAAAGCAGCCCCTAATGACCACAGCTGGAGGGGAGAAATCCTTAGAACAAAGTGTGTATCCTGGAGTCCATACTGCCATAAATAAATAGTTGTATGAATTAAGTGATGAGGAAGAATAGACATTTTTCCCCAACAGCCAAATTTGAACTATCATATGAAAATGTGAAATATAAACTTCATAATAAAACAAGCAAACCAATGCCATTCAAAGCCATGTGTTATGCAGTACTGCAGTATTATGGAAATAAATTGCCAAGACTTTTCTTCCACAGCACTACTGTGTGGATTCAAACCGCTAACCTTTTGGTTAGTAGCTAAGTGCACATTTCTAACAGGAAAATATCACAACAATATTTGTTGCTGACAAAAGAAACAGAACTTAGTCTCAAAGTGTCTCCCCAAAGACACATAGCATTTCTGTTTGTCGTCTGTAGGTGCTACGAGTCGGTTCTGACTTGTAGTAAAAGTGGATCATACAAGCTAATGTTGCTCACTTCTGCTCCATCCACCACTGGTGCTTTGTTTTAACCCCTTGTGCAGCTACTGTGTCAATGTAGCTCATTAAAGCTCGCCTTCCTCTTTCTCACGGACCCTCTGTTCTTCCAACACTCGATGTTCTTCTCCAGGTTCTAGTCCCTTCTGACAGCATGTCAAAAGCACATAGCACAGTCCCACCGTCTTCACGTCTAAGGAGCATCCTGACTATATCTTTTTCAAGACATATTTATCAACTCTTCAGCAGTCCGTGGTAGAGTCAATATTCTCCACTACTATAATTCAAAGGCATCAATTCTTCTTTGCTTCCTTTTCCCTCAATCATTGTCTAGCTTTCGTGTGCATATGACGTGAATACCTACGGCCACTATGAGTCAGAATCCATTTGACAGCAACAGGTTCAGATACTTATTAACACGTTGCCGCAAATGATGGCAAATGTGTTTCTAAGGACAGTCGTCAATTTAAAAGTGTGAGGCAACGTGTTAACGACAAAGAAAATGATCAGAAGTTCACTGAAGAGAAACCCAGCAGACAACGGATCAAGGTAAACATCAACAGCACAAGATACATGTCACCATCATGAAGCCCAAAGTATGATGATTAGAGAGGGACACGCAATTTCTGGAGTCTTCCCGTCAAATGTACACAACCTCATTCCACTAATCAGGAAACGTCAGACATACCCAAACTGAGGGACATCACTGCTTCGTGCTGTTGAGTCCCCTCCACCCGGCAGCCCCTCCACATATAACAGGACAAAGCCCAACCCACTCTCCTCAGTCACTGCTGGGCTCAGGCCATTGCTGTCCCACCGTGTCAGTCCAGCTTGTTGACGGTCTTCTTCTTTATCATTGACTCTCTACTTTACCATGCATGCTGTCTTTCTTCAAGGACTCGCCTCTTGTTTTTAAATAATTATTCATATCAATGAAAATTTACAGACTTTGGATTTCCATTCATTCATTCTTGCACTTTTCTCCCCTCCCAACTCTCCCGCCTAATACACTACCCTCTTGCAAAAGTAAAAGAAAAAAATGCTTTCATTGTTTTACAATCCCTCCTTCCTGGTCCACTCCACTATGCAGCCTTCACTCTGGACTCCTGTCATGACAAAAATACCTAATCACATATCCCCTTTAAAGAGTGTTCTCCCTCATCTGTTTCAATGCAGTATACATTATTGAACCCATCTTTCTCAGTCTCCCCCCAACCCGGAGGTCAGTCCTGTTTTACAACAGTGGTATCATACAGTATTTGTCCTTTTGTGACTGAGATACTTCACTCAGCATAATGTCCTCCAGGGTTACCCATTTTGTATATTTCATGAGTTCCTTGTTTTTCAATGCTGCGTAGTATTTCATTGTGTTAATATACCACAGCTTTTCTATCCATTTGTTTGTTGATGGGCACTTAGGTTGTTTCCAGCTCCTTGCTATTGTGAACAAAGCTGTGAAAAACATGGGTGTGTATAGGACTCTCCTGTTCTGATAGCATGCCCAAAGTACATGGGATGATGTTTCATGATTCATTTGAGTGAATGTTTAAAAGTCACATTGGGGGTTTTATACCTTCATTCATAGGCATTTTGTAGCATTAATTACTTCCTATTGATTAATAATATTAATTTCATTGCAAAGGTGACTGAGTGATAAGAAGTTACACTGCCAACCCAAAGGCAGGCTGTTCAAATCCACCAGCTGCTCCAAGGGAGAAGGATGGTCAGTCTCCTCCCATGCGATTTAGTATCTCTAAAAACCCACTAGCAGATCAGCTCTGAATTGGTTCTGACTCGATGGCACATCCCAACAATAGCAGTAAACCCTTATAGTCTATTGCCTTTGCCTTTGCCTTCCCCTAGCTTAACTATTTATGAATTTTTATACCACTCTTACTTCTAAGTATTTTGGCTACACTATTCCCCAGATAGATTTGATTCTTCTTCCGGGTTCCATGGTGGGCTCAATATTCTTCATCAACACCATCTTCTGACACGGTAGCAGACAATATTCTGCTGCGGTTCACAGTGTTTTTCAAGAGCCCATTATTTCAGAAGTAATGGCCAGGTTGCTTCTTTATCCGCAATCTAGAAGCTTCACTGGACCTGTCCACCACGCCTGCTCCTGTAAGCCTTCTAAACACTAGCTCATAGCTTCCAGTATCACAGCAGCCTGCGAGCCCCACAGGGTGACAACCCAGGAGACGAATGGTGGAACTGACAAGTAATCTAAACCATAACTGATCAACACCCTTCAACAGCCAAGACCATGAAAGGCAAGAAAACACTGAGAGACTGTCCCATATTCGAAGGCACTAAGGAGAAAGAAATTACTATTTCTGAGATTCTGGGAATTGTAGAAAACCTGATAAAATGTGGACAAAGGAGTTGGTAGTGATACACTAGTGTATAATACTAATACACTAATGTATAATAATTCCTGGTTCTGATAATTACCCTTAAAAAGATATTTTTCTGTCAATTCTCTTCCAGATCATGGGATTGCATATGTGTAAATTTGGTCCTATGTTGTTTCCAGTGATTCATGCTTTGGAAGTAGTTCACCATATCTCACTCCCAGGATGCCTCTGGAATGAACCTCCAAACTTTCAGTAAGAAGCCAAGGACATTGACTGCTTTTACCACCCTGAAGCTCGTCTCTGAATGATGTAATATTTTAACTAATATTAAAAGAAGCTGGGAGAGGGGTATACTTTCTGTATTATTTTTGCAGCTTTTCTGAACGTCTACAATTAGTTAAAAAGAAAAATGTGAAGATAACTCAGGAGGCATGTTGACAGTATTCTGAGCACCTTAAAGTGTGAATTCATTTATCTGCGATAGTCAGAGTAACTCAGTAATAATTCACACGGGTTCTTGCTGGAAAGGACGTCTCTCCAGAGGGTGAGATCCGTGGGACCCCAAAACCACACTTTAACCTTGCCAGCCCTCTGACAATCCAGCTATTGGAAACCATTCTGCATGTTGGATAACTCTTCGATTGCAAGAACTGGATGAACTTAAAGCCTCTGTGAAGACAATGTCAGTACTGTCTTTACTGAATACAGAATGAGCGAGCCCAACAGTCCCAAGGATACTTAACAACAAAAGCATCTTCTTAATTTTGATCACATTTACCCCAATTCTTTTCACAAGACTTCAAGAGCAACGTAACCAAAAGTTGGCAATCACAACTTCTGTCTTCACTTGCTGTCTCCAATTCTGTCTACCCAGCAATTCCTCTGCCATCCGTGTCCGTTCCCATCCTTCATGGGTGAAAAGCACGTGTTATGACTTAGTGTTTTCTTCATTTTTTTTTTGGTTGTTGGTTTTTCTGAAAATATATACAAATCTAATCCATTATGCATTTCCTGAGGGTTTCTGCTGGCACCAAACCTCGGTTCCAGGCCACATACATAGCTGACAATTTTATGACACTCTTCAATCACACACAAAGCCACAACGGCAGAGCTGACTGTCATTGCCTCAGACTGAATCCATCTCCTCCAACATCTGGTTGAGTTTTAGTTTGGAAACCAGCCATCCATTTCTCCGCTTGAGTGTAACTGTTCTCTGGTGCTACTGGTACTTGATGGAGGTTTAAAGGGTCTGCAGTGATGTTCCACCTACCTCGTACCTTGATCAGTTACTAGCCAGTTATTTATTAGGCTGCATTTATCAAAGCTTGGGAGATTGGCCTGAAGAGAAGTTCAAGATGTGACACTGACCTCAAAGCCCAGCAGGTTAGGTGGGTTTCAGTGACTAACTTTAAAAGGTTAAGCCCTGTCCACAAAAAATGTGCTTCATAGTATTGACGGCAACTGAGATCCAGGAAAGAGGAAGTTGCATAGAAAATCATCAAGACAAAAAGGAATTCCATCTATTTCACACCACGGTGGTCAGCTCCTTCTCTGTGCCAGGCATTGTTTCCTTTAGCCGGTGTTTCCATTGGAAACAGGTAATAAAAACAAAACGTGTGAATAAATGCATTTGTTTTCAGGTGGTAAGAATTGAAATGAGAAAAGCTTGCTGGGTTTGAACTGGATTTAGGTGGTGGTGGTGGTTGTGTGCCATTGAAATTGACTTGCGGCTTCAGCTTATTTTTAGAGGCAGTAAATCCCCTGCGATGAGACTGACCACCCTTCTCCCATAGAGAACCTGGTGGATTCAAACGACGTGTCTTCGGGATTGCAGCACAGCTTCTTACATGTAGGCCACCTTGTTATGATGTGTCATTGTGTGGGAACTGGCACAAAGCTGACCCTCCAGTGGGTTTTCACAGGCAGTTAAATGCACAGGAGGAGATTGCCCGTTCTTCTTTGATGAAGTGGCTGGTGGATTTGAACCACATGCCTTTGGGATTGCAACACAGCTTCTTACCAGTTGGCCACCAGAGCTCATTAGACCACCTTGCTGTTATTGTGTGCTGTCAAGTTGAAGCCAACCCACACCTGATTCTCCTGTGCACTTTCAGAGGCAACTAACTAATTGCTTGGGAGATTGCCCATCCTTCCCCCAGAGAGCAGCTGGTGGATTTGAACCATGTGCCTTCAGGATTGCAACACAGCTTCTTGCCACTAGGCCACCTTAGTGGGAGAGTCTTCAGCTGATCCCTAGATAAGAATGGAGCTTCTAGTCCAACAAAGCCAGGGCCATCCACTGCAAATGTATGTTCAGGGCTCTGGGTCACCTTCTTAAGGCCTCAGAATGGATTTGATGGAGAGGTTCTGCACTTTGTAGAGATCACATTTCAGACAGATAGAGACAGGACTTGCACCAATGAGCTTCATCAGCTATTAAACTCTGGTGATCTTTTAAAATCTCAGGAATTGAGACACGCTGACTTTTTTCCTCTTTGTCATTTCTAAGGGAGATCTGGTGGCGTACTGGTAAGAAGCTGTGCTGCAGTCCCAAACACATGCAGTTCAAACCCATCAACTGCTCTGTGGGAGGGTGAGCAATCTCCTCCCCTGTGACTTACTGACTCTGAAAGCCTGCTGGAGGGTTAGTCAGCTATGAGGTGGTTCTGGGTCAACAGCACACAACCACAACCTCATTTCTAGGCAAAGGAGCGAGAGCAGAAGATAGAAAACAGCCTTTTCTTGGAGCACTGTTGTTAGCTGTTGAAAAATTGCCTCCGATTCATGGTGACCTAGCCAGAGGACTGTAGCCTTGCACACAGCATGGTTAACAAAGCTGTGACCTGGAAAGAAGCAGGCCATCAGGCCTTGATTTAAGGAACCTCAAAAGAAGGGATTTAGCTCTGATGTTTAGTAGTAGTAGTTGTTGTTGTTATGTGCTGTCGAGTTGTTTGCGACTCAT
>NW_006399756.1:9918675-9930886 GCF_000299155.1 Elephantulus edwardii | reverse complement strand
TTTCTCCTCATAGAGCCCTGCCTCCCGGATAATCTGTTCTGCATACAGGTTGAAAAGGTTTAGTTATGATGTTTAGTTAGTCAATGCTTAACCACTTGTACTACCAGGGACTCCCTGTTCACTCTCTTGGCTATGTAGCGCTGAGCCTATCACATGCCTATTATCACCACTGTACGCTCAGCACCGGGTGCTCCCCTGATAAATAGCAGAGAGTCAGTGCATGTTTGTAGAACCACGCAGACGGAGGTACAAGGAGTTCGGGTCTTAACTGCAGTTAAACTATGTAAGATATAAAATATGATGAGATTGCTTCTTTGCCAGAACTTTTATACATTTATGGATCAGTCCATTAATATGATGGCAAAGAGCTTTAAAAATAGAAAGGATAGCCTGGAGGCAAATGTGCATGTCATTATTATTCATGAAGAACTGTATGAATGGCTATGTATCTGGCTGCCAGGAGAATTAACAGAAGTGCCCACTGTGGAGGAAATGGTCTGAGAACGCTCCCTGGAATCTGTGAAGCGATTAGGGTATCAATTAATGTCTTTAACATTTAAATGATCATTAAAGCAAGTCTTACAAGTAGAAAGAAATGGCTGAAGCTTGTATTGGCTGGTTAGAAAGACCTTCTTCCCTAAACGTATCCCTACAGCAAGCCCCCCACAGTATTAGACATATTATCTTAGAAGTAAAGGTATTGTAACCTACAATAATATGATGATGATTAACAAGTTGGGACTAGAAGCCCTGCACATAGAGATATAGAGTTCTCTCTTTTCTCTGTTGCACAAGGCTGTCTCCCCAAGAGTTCCCTGTCTTAGAAAATGATAACTTTATACGCCAGTTGTTCAAGGCCAACACGTAAGTCAGGCCAGAGCCTGGTCTCTCTCCTGATGGTGAGGACCATCCAGTCAGCACTGACCCATACCTGATCCTCCACAGGGTTTTTAGAGACAGTAAGTTGCACAGAAAGAGACTGCCCATCTTTCCCCTGCAGAGAAGCTGGCAGATTTGAACTGCATGTCTTTGCATTGGCAGCTCAATTCTTTACCACTAAGCCACCAGAGCTTCCTACAAAATACATCTCAGTCCTGTCTACTACTTTGCATCACCTGGTCGTGGTCCGAATGTAGGCTACCCTCCCTTCTAGCCTGTGCCACTCCCCTGGTGGTCTGTTCTTGGAGCCAGAGATCAACCAGCTGCAAGCGTGTGATGCAATGCAAGCCAACGATGTGTAAGAGGAGATCTGCTGAGAGCTTTGGGGAACGCTTCCCACAATCCGAGGAAGAGACACGGAGGGGGAGAGGGCCTTTGCTCCAGTTGGACACCATCATTTCTGGATGTGACACTCGGACTCCTGACAGCCAACTTGTTCCTGTGAGAGAAGTTAGCCTGGGACAAAGCCAGCACAGAAGACAGGCAGAGCAGATGGCTAGAGCGAGCTGGGGCCCTGGTGACGCCGAGGAGTCTCTGAACTGCCCCGTGAACCACCATCCACCTGGGCTTCTTCAACGTGAGCTAATACCTGTCCTCTCAGCTTAAGTCCATCTCAGCTGGGACCTTCAGACATTTGCAGCCAAATGCGTTCTGGCTCAATCAGCGTCTGAAGGCTCATCTCTTCCACATTTGACCACTTCTAAACTTGAATGGACCATGGACTGCCAAGAAAACAGATTCATCCTAGAGAGGGTTAAACCAGGCTGCTCCTTGGAGGCAAGGATTCTGGGGCTTCATCTGACATACTTTGGACATGTTGTAAGGAGAGACAGGTCTTTAGAGAGGGACATCATGCTGGGTTGAGTAGAGGGACAGCGCAGGAGGGGAAGACCCTCTATGAGGTGGATTGATTCAGTGACTGGGGTAATTGGGATGGGTGTGTCAGGGGCAGTGCGATTGGCACAGGATAGAGCACGGTTTAGGGCTGTTGTACATAGGGTCGCTATGAGTCGCAAACGACAACAACAACAACAAACCTTTCTTCACATCCAGACCCAAAATTCATTTTTTTATTCCAACTCATGATTATGTTCAAATGGGATTTTATCAATTTCTTTTTTATTTTTCTTTTTTGTCATTATTATTATTACTAAAAATTTCTTATTTGAGTGAAAATTTACGGAGCACATTGGTATGTCTATGTGGTTCTCATTTCCACTAGCCATTTCATCCTCTAGCTCCACACCTTCTTAGCCTTCTTCCTCAGTAGATAGTGCCTTGGGGATCTTACATGGCTGATTATTCTTTTTTTTTTTAAATGTTTTTAATTGGTTTGTATAAAAATGGGGTTTTGAGGCTGTAAATCTTGACAAGAACAGTCTGCCTCGTCTTCTTCCGGTCGAGCGCTTGGTGAATTTGAGCCACTGAGATTTTGCTTAGTGGCCAGCAGGTAACGCACTACTCCAGCAGGACCAATAATCACAGTGGACCTTAAAATGATAAGTGTAAGTCCTTTACTTGTCAGTGACTTCCTACTACAACTATCAAAACAGAAGTTCCTTAATAAGACCTCCATGTCTTTACCTATTATCTCTTGCAGTGCAACAAGTTGCTCACAAAAGTAGCAGCTTCAAACTATAAGCATATATTATTTGTTCCTGTGGGCCAAGCATTCAGAAGTAGCTTCACTGAGTGACTGTGTGTAGCCTCTCTAATGAGATTTCTTCAAGGGGCTGTGGTACCAGGGATACAAATACTGATGCCAGATGGATCCTGGCTGAAAGAAGGAATGCCACAAGAATGTCTCTTTGAGCCTTATCGACTATGCGCAACTTATGGCTAACATTAAAAAGAATGGGAATCCTAGAACAGTTAATTGTGCTCATGTAAAAGTCATCCCCAGACCAAGAAACTGTTGTGTGAACAGAATGATGGTACACGATAAGGTTTAAAATTGAGATAAGTGTGTATCAGAACTCTATCCTCTCTCCATATACCTATTCAATCTGTATGCTTAGCAAATTATTGGAGAAGTCGGACCCTAGGAAGAAAAATATGTCACCAGGATCAAAGGAAGACTCATCAACAACCTACACTATGAAGAAGATACAACCTTGCTTGCTGAAAGTGAGGAGGTCTTGAAACATTTGCTGCGGAAGATCAAAGAGTATAGCTTTCATTAGAGATTACATCTCAAAGTCAAGAAAACTAAAATTCTCATCCCTGAACTTATAGGCAACATCATAACAGATGGAGGAAAGATTGAAACTATCAACTATTTCATTTTACTTGGATCCACAATGAACACCCTTGGTACTGGCCGTCAGGAGATCAGGGGACATACTGCACTGTGAAAGCCTGTGGTCAGGAACCTCTCTAAATTATTGAGAAGCAATAATGTCAGTTTGAAGAATAAGGTGTCCCTGATTCAGTTCATAGATTTTTCAATCACTTGCTATCCATGTAAGAACTGGACAATGACAGAAGAATGTATGCCTTTGAGCTGTGGCATTGGACAGAGTACTGAATATCACAGACTTCCAAAGAACAAACTGTTACGTCTTGGAGAAAGTGCAGCCGGAGTCTTCCTCAGAGGGAAAGATAGCAAAGCCTTGGCTCACATATTTTGAGCATTTTGCTAGGAGAGGCTATTCTTTGGAGAGGGATATCATGTTTGCAAAGGTGGAGGGCCAGCAAAAGAGAGGAAAACTCTCCACAGATGGAGTGGCGCAGTGATTGCAGTAATGTGTTCAGATATGTCTGAGATGAGAGGAGGATCCAAGATAGGGCAGAGTTCAGATCTGTTGTTTGCAGGGTCTCTGTGAGTTGTACTCTAATCGACAGCATCTAACAACAGCAAAAACATGAGGTTTCAGTCAAGACGTTGACTGAGACCTGACTGGGACTGGAAGGCCCACTTGCTTTTATGAGTCGAGAAAAGGCTCAGTTCATGGACATTGGCAACTCCACAGAGATACGTGAGTGTCCTCACAACGTGGCAGCAGGCTTCCCCTACAACAAGTGATCCGAGAGAGAAAGAATTCACCATGCGTTTTAGGTTCTGATTCGAACCACCGCATGTTGGCAGTCCTGCCACAGTCTGAAGGAGCGAGCCGTTCTGTAGAGACTGCTCTTAACACCTGTAAGGAATTCTGAGTGGCCCAGTGGTAAAGTGCTGCGCTGTCAACCCCAAGGCAAATAGTTTGAATCCACAGGCTGTTCCAAGGAGAAAGATGGACAATGTCCTCTTGTGTGATTTACTGCCTCTGAAAACTCACTCGGGGTCAGCCACAGGTCAGTTCCAACTTGATGTACTTAAAAACAAAAAAACAACATTGAAAAGAAGAAAATCAAACAATGTGTGGAAAATTCTTATTTGCCACCCAGCTATTATATGGTCTGACCTAAGCCCATATACTTATCCTGATACTTTTTCTCTTCTCTTGGACAAGTCACGCTCTGTGGTTCCTTGTCAATTCAGACCAACCACACTTACCCAACTCAGGATTTCATTCTCATTTTCAACTTTTATCAAGTTCCTGTCAGTAAATATTTACATTCTTACAGTCACAATGAGCCCTCTTCTTATTCTTGGTCTGTTAGCTTTCACCCGAGAGGCAATTCTCTTTAATGTTCACTCCCCAGCCAGTCATATCACTAGAGAAAAGATAGCCTTGCTTGACACGGCTCAGAATTGCTTCAGACTCCCCCAACTGGGAAGACACGCCCCTTCCTCAAATTTCAATTTCCATATCTGTGAAATGAGATGGAACCATCTCCCTATCTTCTTCCCTGGGACCATGCTCTCTACCCACTGGAGTTTGTTGCTGGTGCCTTTAATGTAGTACTTCAGGAAAATAAATGAGGAAGGCAAGTTTCTACACGAGCCAGTGTCCTTACCAAGACAATTCTAAAACAATGCTTTGAAGCAAATTACAAAAGGTCCTAGAGGAGGTTTGAGTGAAATAAAAGTATGAAGGACAAACAAAACAAGAAAAGAGGGTCGGGTCAAGTCCAGTCCTTAGCTAATTATCAACAGACAAAGAAAGGCATTTCTGGCTTCTCAACCAGCCCCCACTTCTGTGACCCAGGGCCATGCTGAAGGGGGCTCTATTTCTCAAATTATTCAACACAAGGAACAAGAAAAAACATATCCCTAAAACAAGCCCCCCTCAGGAAATAAAGGACTAGAGAGAGCTACATTGGCCTGGTAGACAGAAAGTTATGCTACCAAGCCCAAGGTGGGTGATTTTAATCTGCGGCCCATAGGCCTGGTTTAAACCGTTTTTGTCAAACATTCTTCTAGGTGGTATAGCACTGTCCATTTGCTGTACAGAGATCACTCGTGGTTGCTGTGATGCCGAACACTGTGACACTGATGTGTCAAATGTGATAATGGTCACCCACGGTGGATAGTGTTTGGTGGAGCTCCTCGATTAAAACAAGCTTGGAAGCAGGACTGGCATCCACTTCTGAAATGGCTTGCCTCCGGAAACTCTATGAACAGTGCTCAGACCTTTCGTTCATAGGGTCTCCATAAGTCATCTGCAACTCTACGGCACTTAACAACAACAAGAGGGCCTGCGTGTTCAACAGGCCTTTGATGATCGACACTCTGGTATCTAGAGACAAAGGGTCAGCTCAGTCCCTGTCTCAGCTATTCAGCAGATGACCTTTGCCCTACACCCAGCTGGCTCATAAAAGAGAGCCCAGGTCTGATAGAAGTTCAAGGTGGCAGCCAGGCTTCTGTGTGGTAGCATTCTCACCTCCTCACCTTTCTCCTGACATACCCCAACCCTCTGGAACTAAAGCTCTGCTCCTCACCTGAATGTGAAGGTGCTTCTGCCTTCTTCCTGCTCAGCCTGAGGCCTCCCTGCATAGACTAGGTCCCACCCTCACAGAAGGTTTGCTCCCAATATTCCCCTGGGATTTCTCCCTGCCCATGTTCTTGCTTCTCCCCCAGGATGGAAGGGGGAAGGGGGAAGGGTCCAACACCTCCCATTCGGAGGGGTTCCTTGGTGCTTACAAGTCCCACAACCCCCTCTGCGTACCTGCTGTCTGTGAAGAGAGCTAACTTCTGCCCTCTCCTTGTCTCCTCACCCTGGGTAGTTTATGACCCTTCCTTGTTATTAAATAACCAGGCTATGGGTTGATTTTTCTCTGCCTGGGGCTCACAACACACATAACAAAACAATAAAGCACCAACAAGCACCTGTTACCTCGTCTACCCGAGTGCACTTAAATGTCCTGCCACACATCTTGAGGCACGATTACCACATGCAGACAGGCAGGGCCGGCTCTCTGATGTGCCCCCTACACCTCCCTCCCGGTGGTTTCATGCCCCATATGGTGCTGACAGGCTCGTCACTGTCATGAAACTCTTCCTGTGTCCTTCACAGTCCTCGCCGGTGGACTCCTCACAGATGCATTTTATCAACAAGGTTAAATAGTCTCAAAGGTATCGTGGAATACCCGGTGTCCTCATTCTGCAGAACAACAGAAAAATTAACTCTCAAACTCCCCATTATCATCCACAGAAATGTGATGCTTCCTAAACAGTACCAAAGGCATACTTAGGAAGTAGAGTTCGGTGGCACAGAGGACACAGACCAGAGCTCCAACCCCAACAGACACAGAAGATTCCAGATGTCAGTGTCCCTCCTCCATAAGAGTATTTTCCAGAAGGGAGCAAATACACAACAAATGCATTCTAGCTTCTAAAGGTCATAAAATGGATCTCAGAGAGGAGTGGCTGTTACTCTAAAGGCAAAGAATATCCTGTGAGGCCATGTTGTCGTGGTGATAGTGTGGTGGCAAGGGCTCTTGGGAAGAGAGGATCTGCCTATTTCCAGACAAGACAGTCATAAGTATTTGAAGAAGAGTTGCATTGGGAAAATCTGCTGTCGAGGACCTCTCCAGAGTGCTAAAGAGTTATGATGGGAGGAACCATCTCCTCCTGTACCAGTCAGATCCAATTTGACGGTACACACGCACGCACACACGTGCGCGCACACACACACACACACAAATAAAATAAAGAGTAATGATGTCAGTCTAGAGACTAAGGTACACCTGATCCAGACCATGGTCTTCTTATAGAGCTGGACAATGAATAAGAATGACAGAAGAATTGACAACTATGAGTTGTGGTGCTGGAGAAGAGTATTAAACATACCATGGACTGCCAAGAGAACAAACAAGTTTGTCCTGGAAAGAGTGAAACCAGGCTGTTCTTTGGAGGCAAGGATATTGAAGCTCCGTCTCAGATATTCTGGACATGTTGCCAGGAGGGACTAGTCCTTGGTGAAGGACATCGTGCTTAGAAGGGTAGAGGGACAGCACAGGAGAGGAAGACCCCGGTAAGATGAATTGACAAAGTGATTGTGGCAATGCAGTCAGATGTATCAGACATGGTAAAATTGGCTCAGGGTAGGGCAAGGTTCAGAACCACCATTCATAGGGTTGTTGGGTTGTAGTCTACTCAATGGCACATAACAAAAAAATGGGCCCTACAGGATCCACATTGCATTGGATGTACAGATACTAAGCAGAGTTTGAGTTATAAATGACAAGTTCCCAAGATGGCTTGTCCAGAAGCCAATGCCAGGATTAAGCAAACTTGAACTGGTTGTGATGTTTACACAAGCACTCCCACCCTAATCACTCGAGGTGGACGGACCCATCTTCAGAGCTGATCATACCAGTGGACATCCGGAAGGCCTTGTTGAGAAATCTCCATGCTCTCCTCTGCTTTGTCCCCAATTCAAAGGCATCAATTCTTCAGTTTTCTTTATTCAACTTTCTGAGACATAAGAAGCAATTAAAAATTCTAAGGCTTGGATAGGGGACACCTAGTCCTTGAGCTAATGTCCAAGTTCTTTGCACTTTGGAGAGGTCCTTGACAGCAGATTTTCCCAGCGCAACAAATCTTTTCATTTCTTTACTGTTGCTGCTATGATTGTTGATTCAAGTGACATGAAATCTTCGACAATGTCAATCTCTATCATGATGTTTGTTGAGCCAGTGGTGAGGACTTCTGCTTCTTAGTGTTGGAATGTAGTCCATATTGAAGGCTGTAGTCTTTGGTCTACTTCAATTCGGCACACAGAGCTGTTTGGGTAGCAAGAAATAGTTGTTTTTAAGTGCTGTTAAGTCGAGTATGAGTCTTAGAGATTCTATGAATGACAGATCTGAACTCTGTCCTATCCTGTACCTCCTCAATCTCTGATACACTCAAATTCATTACTTCAGTCACTATTTCAATCCACTTCGCTAAGGATCTTCTTCTCTTTTGCCATCCCTCCACCTTTCCAAACATGACGTCCCTCTCCAAGGAACAGCCTCTCCTAACAACATGCCCAAAGAAGAAAGAAAAAGTATTATTTCTACCGATAGGCAAAGAAAACTGTCTTCTGGCTCAGCAGCTCACTCCTAGGGGAAAGCCGGGACTCAGACAGATAACTGTTCCTTGTAATATTAGTCATAGTAGCTAAAATGTAGAAATAACACGTGTGCCGATCACAAGATGAGTGAGTAAACCAAATGTGAGAGAAATTTAAAAAACTCTTCTGACACAGAGTTACTCTCATTGCATTTCTAAGGCAGTAAATTGTGTGAGAGCAAACCGCCTACCTTTCTTCTGTAGAACTACTGGTGCATTTGGCCTGCGAGAGACACCCAGCCTTTGGGCTAGCCATGTAACTCACGGTGGACTATACTGTCTGTGTCTGTAGGTGTATGTAGTTGGTGTGAGATTAAGTGCCTCTGAAATTGCAGTAGAGGGTTTGTTCCAACTCTATGGTACTCAACAGTAATAACTATATACATGTGGGTATACATATATGTGTATGTGTTTACATACATATACATATGCTGTTGTTGTTAAGTGCTATCAAGTTGCAGGCAACTCATAGAGACCCTATGAACGAAAGTCCTGGACACCTCCTGTGTAACTTCCATCCTTTCTCCAGGTTCATAGGGTTTCCAAGGGAAGCTATTGTGGAAGTGGATGCCACTCCTGCTTCCAAGCTTGTTTTAATCAGGGAGCTCCACCAAACACTGTCCACAGTGGATAACCATTCTTGCATTTGACTCATCAGTGTCACAGTGTTCAGCTTACACATACATATATGTATACATATAATACTACATGAGTTCTCATTTAATGAAATGAAAATGTTTTTAAATACCTGGGGATGGTTGGGTTGTCCATTGTGGTGAGTGCGATTACCACCATCAAACGTTATACTTAAAATGGTCAAAATGATAAATTTTACATAATACATAATTTTACCACAATAACCTCTTTTTTAAAGGCAGTAGATTGGATTTGGTGCTGGAGTTGTAGTTCACATACCCCAACACTAGATTGTTACTTCCCTCTTCATCAAAACCCATCTCTCTGGTGTCCTAGGTTGCTGTCAACTGCTTTCTAAGCCCAGGTGATGGTGGGATGGTACTCTGCCTCCCTGCAATGGTGCCTCTCCTGGTGGCCACAGATACTCTAACTCAGTTTTTCTGATTGAGAAGTTGATCTTGAAGTAAGAGCTAGGGTATCAGCAAGTCTAGATGAGTTAGGAACCTAGTCACATCGCATTCTCCCCTTCCTGGGTGTAGGACGCAGCCTGTTGTCGGCCTACTGCCCTCGCTTCCCCCTTTGATGAATGAAAACAATTTCATCTCCTTCAAAACTATTTGAAACTAAGGTACATCAGACATTTGTCAAGCAGGTCAAGCATTGCTTGGTTTCCAAAAAGCTCACCTTCCCCAGTCCCCACCATCACTACCCAGCCACTCCAGACTCCTATGTGGTCCCCACCGACAGAGTCCCACCCTCAGCACCTCCTTTCACTGTTCAATGAGATGCTCTTTATAGGATCCCAGAATCTTAAAAGTAAATGAATCGTTAGAATGAGAAGGAGGCCTGAACACACAAAGTAGAAGTCTCAGGATCTCAAAAGCAGAACCCCGTCACATGAAACATCCAAGGACTGTCTCCTTGCAGGGCCCCCCTGGGCAGAAGGAACTAGAAAGGGGCCCAGTGGCCACACCCAGGGGAGTGGGGAGTCCGCTGGTGTTCACGGCAGCTTTCAACACTGAGATGCTGTCTTTGCAGAACAAAGCGGGAAATGGCAATAAGTGTTCTGGATAATTCCAACAGCAGCTGTCCATGTGGTTTCAGGGCTACGGTTCATTTCTTAATCAGGGAAGGGGTCCGATAAATCACAGGAAATTTCAAGGAGTCAACAAAAGGATTCCAGGCGGGAGGCAGCCAGAATGAGGGGAAATCTGATCTTACAGCATTTTATTAAGTTAACGTTTTTCTACCGGTATTTGTCTTCTCTCCTCTATGACGGCTCAAGGGTCCTTGAGGATAAAAATCCGTCATTGGCGAACCCAAGAGTGGGTGGGCACTGATTTGATGGCTTGCTCAAATATCAGGTTCAGGACAAAATAGAAAAGCCCCTAAATTGATTCTTCCCATGAGCAATAAATTATCAATAAGTTAAACTTCACAGGCAAAGAATTTGACACAACCTGACACAGGCTGAAAAAAAAAATTAGAAAATCATCTCTCCAGTTACAGTACGAAGAACAGGTCCAGCTTTTCACTCAAGATCATAGCTGACTCCATGGAAGAACATGTTAAGAGCCCACCAGTGTTTCTGAAACATCTCATACCACCTTAATGCCACCTAAACCTTTTCTCCTTCCTGGAAGAGAATAGGATGGCAGAGTCTGTTAAGGTTCAGACTGCTAAGGGAAAGGTCAACAGTTCAAAGCCATCAGCCGCTCCATGTTAGAAAGAGGAGGCAGCCTACTTGTGTGAAGATTTACAACCGTGGAGCCAGGATGAGGCAGCTCTCAGCCTTACAGGATCATTGTGACTTACAGCCATTCAATAGCATGTGGATAATTGTTGGTAATAACCTTTCAAAAAGTCTTGGTGGCACAGCGGTTACTAAGCCAGAAAGTCAGCACTCGGAGACTCCCAGCTGCTGCTCCCTGGAAAGGGGAAAATCTGTGCGAATAAAGGTTAACTGCTGTGGAAATCTATGGGGCAGCCCCACCCTGTCCGTTGGGGGACTAGGAATTAGCATCGACTCCATGGCATAACAACAACACAGAGAGAGCTACATTGGCCTGGTGGACAGAAAGTTATGCTACCAAGGCCAAGGTGGGTGACTGTAGTCTGCGGCCCTCAGGCTGCTTTCAAATTGGATTTTGTCAAACATTCTTCTATGTGATATAGCACTGGTCTGTGCATTGCTGTACGGAGGTAACTCGTGGTTGCTATGATGCTAAACACTGTGACACTGATGTGTCAAATGTGATAATGGTCACCCATGGTGGACAGTGTTTGGTGGAGCTCCCCAATTAAAACAAGCCTGGAAGCAGGAGTGGCATCCACTTCCGAAATGGCTTGCCTCTGGAAACTCTATGAACAGTGCTCAGGCCTTTCATTCACAGGGTCACTATGAGTCGTCCACGACTCGACAGCACCTAACAACAACAATAACAACAACAACCATGGGTAGAGGAACACGAGTGTTCCGATCTATCCACATACTTGCCAAGAGTTGACATTTTCAATTTTTAAAATTATACGAAATTTAACTTTATTAAATTAAATACTCTTAATATCTTTAAACGCTCTGATGGCACAGGGGTTTAAGTCCTCAGCTGTTAACGGGAAAGCTGGGGTTCAAACCTAGTAGCTTCTCCCCAGGAGACAAGCTCGGCAGGCTGCCTCAATGCCACCTTGCCCTATGGGCACACAGAGACCTGCGGGGCAGTTCCTCTCTGTCCTACGGGGTGGGTGTGAGCTGGGATCTACCAGATGGCAGGGGTTTTGGGTTCACTGACACTTCTTGAATTCATGGAAATAGAAGGACACCATCCCTCCCAGAAATGAAGTCTGGTTGTGTGGTCTCTAGGGGTTGCACTGCTAACCGACAGACCACATCACCGTGGTGTGGAAGCCCAACAGTGGCTCCTCGCAGACAGATGGACAGTGTCGTGCACCGTGTAAAGCCTCAGAAACACACGGGAGAGTCAACAGTGATTCGACTCCGACTGCCTGGCAACAAATTATCACTCCTGAACCTCCTTTGGATTATTCCTGGAGTGAGAGAATCCCACACAAATGTGCATGCAAACACACACACACGCCCCACCAGCACACACACACCCATCAGTACTCACTCACACACATGCCCCACCAGCACACACGCCCCACCAGCACACACACCCCACCAGCACTCACACACAC
>NW_006399756.1:9906131-9918568 GCF_000299155.1 Elephantulus edwardii | reverse complement strand
ACTCACACACACGCCCCACCAGCACACACACACCACCAGCACTCACACACACGCCCCACCAGCACACACACCCCCATCAGTACTCACACACACGCCCCACCAGCACACACACCCCACCAGCACACACACACACGCCCCACCAGCACACACACCCCCATCAGTACTCACACACACGCCCCACCAGCACACACACCCCACCAGCACTCACACACATACATACACACACCACCACCATCAGCACTCATACACACGCCTAGACATACACACACCTCCACCAGCATTCACACACTCACTCAGACACACACCCAGCACTCACACACACCCCTCCCACCAGTACACTCTCTCACACACACACACTCACACACACTAGCACACTGACACATGTAAGCATGTACACACATACACAGTTTATTGTTTCTTTAAAACACCCTGAGATCCTCACCTGCTGAGACACACCCCCACACAGCAATTCTAAAAGGTCAAAAGTCAGAAAGCCAGTGACGCTCATATTCAGCTATCACAGGAGGAAGGTTTGGGAAGTGGAATTCCTGCGGCTGACTGACGAGGGCTTAGCTCACCAGAGCGAGCAGACTTGTCCCACTGCATTCTTCACCGGTTGTGATTTTCCATTTTGGGGGCTGCCACCTGACTGGCTGGAGGGTAGAACTGGTGACAGTCAGGCAAAGGCAGGGGCCGACAAGGCCCCTACAGTCACTCTGTAAACATCGTGGATTTGTGGGTAAACAATGGGCAGGAGGGACTGTGAGGTCAGGGGGGGCTTTATGGGGAGGGGGCTTCACAGCTAGGAGGTGGTCCATCGGACCCAGGCACAGAAACCCCTCCTCTGTGGATAGTGGCCAGAGGGTGCGGACTGCAGACAGGGAGGTGGTTTTGATCTAAGTGCAGACAGCCCTGCCCCAAGGTCCCGAAAGGTCAAGTCTTGTACAATCCAAGGTTGCAAACCAATCCCTATTACAAATTCATGTAAATGCAACAATTAGTAATTAAAAGGAGAATACTGCTTTGCAATGAGCCTCCAAATGCTGCTCTGATTACTCCGTTACTAGGTCAAGGATGTTTTCATGTATCTGGAAATGCTCCTTTGCTCTTTTTTATACACATAAAGGTCCACGATCCTTCGATCTTTTTATGCACAGGGTAGGTACACTGTACACTAGAGCAAGACATACAAGAACATTTGACCAGCTTCTACAAACCATACCTAAATGTTCAGCTGCTAGACAAATTAGAGAGGAGCTTAGGAGCATAACGCGGTCACAATCCAGGGCCCGCCAGAATTCATTCTAAGAATTCCTTGTGGCACAGTGTGGTTAAGTGTTCAGCTGCCAACTACAAGGTCGGGAGTTTGGGCCCCACAGTCACCCGGCAGGAGGCAGTTGTGTCAGTCTGCTTCCGTGAAGGTTACGACTGCTGGGAGACCCCACGGGGCAGTTATGTTGGGACCTATTGGGCTGGCAAGAGGCAGAGTCAACTCCACGGCAATGGATTTCATTTCGTATTCACTTCACAGGACTTGAAAATGGGGCAATTAATTAATAAGTAATTCTTTGCCCAATTTTAAAAAGATTTTGAAGCCTATAAACACACAGTTGTCCTTACCCTTTGGGTGTGGCTCTTGAGAGGTGCCATCAGCATGGTCCTGACAGCCAGCAACCCCACATGACAGAGATAAACTGGCCCAGACACTTTTCTAGGCTATGATGTCAAGGGGAACGGAGAGCCAGATCTTCCTTTCATAGAGGAGCTGGGTGGATTTGAATCACCAGTATTATGCATAGCAGTCAAGTATTTAACTATTGTATCACCAGGGACCCTTATACTAGGGTTTGTTATTGTCATTGTGTGCTCATAACTGACCCTCCAGCAGGTTTTCAGAGACAGTTAATCGCACAAGAGGAAGTCGTCCATCCTTCTGCAGAGTAACTGGTAGATTAGAACCACATGCCCTTGGGATTACAGTACAACTTCTTGCCACTAGGCCACCAGAGCTCTCTATACTAGGGTGGGGGTGATTTTGTGAACCATCAAGTCAAACTGACCCATCGTTGACCCTTCAATGGGTTTTCAGAAGCAGTAATAGCACAGGAGGAGATTGCCCATCCTTCTCCCTACTGGATTAAAATCTCAGAATCTCAGGGTTCTCTCGATGGGAGCTTGACCAAGTAAATGAACTGCAATCAACCAAAGTAGCCCACCAGCCTTTCGTCCTTGTCCACATTAATCTGGAAGCTCCACTGAGACCGTGTGGCATTGTAGCAGCAGGTACGTCCCCACTGCTCACGGTGGCCAGTGGCCATGAGGTGCTGTGGCTGTCCAGCCCCCAGGTCTCCTGTGTGAGAAGTGAGAGTCCCGCCACACCACGGCTGCCTCGAGTTTTAACCCTTACACTATCGAAAACACCGCTCCTGGTTCCATTTTAGGTCCTTGCATTCCACGCCACCATGTACACTAATTGTATGGACCTGCCCCAATGCCAAAGTTGGAGCTTAGAGGAACTGGTGGGAGGAAGTACTAAAATGATAGATTTTCTTATTTTTCACAGACTAGACATTGAAATGCTATATAGCAAAGTGATAGAAGGCTATAGAATATGTGGTAAAACAGACCTCGCCGTGGCTTTATCTTCTCCTTTCTATTTGCTCCTACACAAAGCCTTTGACCCAAGATGCAGAAAGGCAGTGGTTGATCATTAAATTGCACAAAATAACTTCAAGTATGAATAAAAGGGGTAGACAAAGAAAGTAATCTACTGTATAAAAGCTGTCAACTTCTTTATTTGCTCCATTGTGAAAGTTAAATAATACAGGGTTACGTTTCCCCGGCATCACAAGAAAGTCCTTAACGTTAGACGCCAGGCCCTTTTAGCTAAATTAAATTGAGGTATGGGGCTTGATTGCTTGTAAAAGCAGAATGCAGGACAATTGTGGAGACAGCCATATATCACTCCCTGCGCTTCTCCAGCCCCAGAGGAGAGAGCCTTTGAACTCTGAAAAGAACGATCCAGAATGAGAAACAGAAGGAAAATGTGTCGAAAGCATTTAAATTGCCAGTCGCACCCCGGTGCTGCTCCCTTTGAGAGATCTAACACAGGACCGGGTTCTCCTTTCCCTCTCTTCCAAGCGCAGAGTAATCCTTTTACCAACCAAGTCCAGCACATCAAGCGAGTCTTCTGGACTTGATTTAGATGAAAAGGTAGCTGGAAACTCACATCCAGTGAGTCCATGAGTTTGCAATTGACCACAAACTAACCTTGATCTAAAATTAAGTAGTATTTGCAGCTAGCCTCTTTGACACATTGCAGGGGAGAAGGCTGATGAGGAAGAGGGGATTTGGAGATGCAAAAACTGCAGAGGCATGCTTGACATGAAATTGTATCTAAAGGGGCAGAATGGAGCCAGGGACTTGTAAGAATTTTCAGACACGCAGTCAGCAATCTGGCTCTGAGGGGATGGAGCCCTTTCTGAAGTTGCATCTGCACAGCAAATGCACTGTTCTGTTTAGAATTTTTTATGCAAATGAGTACAAAGTAAAGATGCTTTTATTCATGTTTTTCATAAGTTTGGGAAAACATCCGTTTCCCACATTAAATAATATTATTGGATTTTTGGAATTTCTCTTTGGGAAGAGGCTATTTTCAATTCCTGAGAGTCACACACATGTGCATATACACACACGTCCCCACAGAAGACACCGAGTTACCACTATTGAGAGTAAAATACGACTGAACAACCCAAATTCAACTCTGCCGTTATATTGATTCCCACTCAGGGCAGCCTCACAAAAGAGCCTAGAGCTGCCCCGGCGGTTTCCCAGGCTAGAATTCCTTATGGCAATAGCTGCTGCTATTGCACGGTGCCACTGAGTGGAGTCTGACTCTTAGCCTCTGAACAGCAAATCTGGGCCCTGTCCCATCCTGTGCCACCCTTCTCATCTCTAACACACTTGAGCCCATTTCTGCGGCCACTGTGTCCATCTCACTAAGGCTCTTCCTCTCTTTTGCTGACCCTCCACCATTCCAAGCACGATATCCTTTCCTAAGGAACAGCCTTTCCCAGCAACATGTGCAAAGTCGGAGAGATGATGAAGCTTTGCCCTCCTTGCTTCCAACGAGCGTTCTGCATACGCCTCCACGGGATACGCAGCACTTTTCTACAGCCCCACAAGTCAACAGCATCACTTCCTCTTCATTGTCCAGCTCTCAGATGCACAGCACAGGACTGAGAAGAGCGTGGCCTAGGGAAGTGCTCTGTCCCGTCTTTCTCCAGGGATCCGTCGGTGGTTAGTATCCATTTGCTCACCCCCATATCATCAAATCTAAAATGCTGTTATAAGATGCATCTTTGCTTCGTGTTAAAGAGAATTTGAAACAGTTCCAATCACAAGTGTTTCAAACACCAGTAGATTGTAAGATTTTTTAAAAATGGTAAAAGGTGGGAAACTATGTTTTCTATCATTGATGAAATAGGGTAGGTGTTTCAGATGGTCAATATTTCAGAATCATCAACACATTACCAGTCCCTTTAGAAAATGCACGCTTGGGTTTGAGAATTCCCTGAGTGCCGTTCCCACACCCCTTAATGCTCTCCCCTGTGGGAAACTACGGGCCACAGACACATACTCTTGAGCAAGTCAGGTCTGTAAGAGAGTGTGTAACTTGTCACATGCAAAGTGACAACTCAATTCCAACCGCCAGCTCAATTCCAGCAGTCCGATAGAATGACCCGAATCCCAGCAGACAGCTCACTTTGACCAGAAACCTCCATTCCAGGGGTCCATTGGCACGACACACATTCTTGCTCTGTATGCAGTGATGGGCGGGGCCTGGGGGAAAGGGGTCAATGTCGCCCACGTCTCGCTCCCTCGTGGCCTACAATCCTGCAACCTTCATACCTTATATGTTGCTCCCCCCCCCCTTTTGGAACCTTAACCCTTTTCAGAGTGAATTCATTTCTGGTTTGGATTTTGTTCAAAACCTGTGCTCTCAGTAACTGAAGGTATTTTGAATGAAATGGAGTGAAAAGTTGGACACTATGAATTCTTTTTTATCCAATTAGTGAGACACTAGTGCCACATATTTTGGACCTGTTGGTAGGAGGGGCTATTCCTTGGAGAGGGACATGATGCTGGGGAGGGGGGAGGGTCGGCAAAGGAGAGGAAGACCCTCAACCAGGTGTATGAACACGGTAACTGCTACAATGGGCTCTTGTGTGTCAGGAAGTGTGAAGATGATACAGGAGAGAACAGGATTCAGCTCCTCTGTTCATAGGGTCACTATGAATCATGCTTGACCAGACAACATCTAACAACAACAAAAACAATGTCCCACTATGTCTCAAAGGGTTTCTGGTACTGCAGTTGATCACATGTGTTACAGTCTGTTCAGGCTTCCTTCTTCCTTGAAACAAATATTTCACTGGTTAGATGAGTGCTGTCTGCAAACATGCCTGTGTACTGCTCCGCAGTTCTCCTAGGGGTCAGCAGTTGCCACGGAGAGTGGGAAGCTGCAGCACGATGACACCTGCTTCTTCAGCTTAAGTGCCGTCGAGTCTGACTCATAGCGACTCTATGAACAACAGATCTGAACTGTCCTATCCTGAGCGTCCTCCTCCTCATCTCTGACACTCTTGAGCCCATTGCTGCAGACGCTGTGACAATCCGTCTCATTACGGTCTTCTCTTTCGCTGACCCTCCACCTTTCCAAGCCTAATGTCATTTTCCAAGGAATAGCCGCTCTGAACAAGATGCCCAAAGTTGTTGCTGTTGTTGTTGTTGATTGCTTTCGAGTCAAGCACAACTCATAGTGACCCAATGAACAACAGGCTTGAAGCCCCTCTACAAGTATCAACATTTATCAAACTTCAGATGCCCAAAAGTTCAGATGAAGTGTCACCATCTCTGTCTCCAAGGAGCACTCTGGCTGCACTTTCTCCAAGACATACGTGTTTGTCCTTTTGGCAGTCCATGTTCAGAAGTCCAGCACCACAGCTCAAAGGAATCCATTCTTCTGTCATCCTTGTTCATTGCCCAGCTCTCAGATACATAGTAGGTAAGTGGAAAGATCATGACTTAGGTCAGGCACACCTTAGTTTCTAAGTTGATATCATTCCTCCTCTGTGCTTTGGAGAACATATACTGAATGTGGGATAGCAATTTTCTAGTAAGCCCCAGAGGCTCAAACGACATGTCCCACAGGTTCCAAAAAGGCAAACTATAATAATGAAGAAACTGTTTCTTAAGGTAAATGACTTGACAAACTAGCTCAATCCTCAATAACAAATCTGCGTAATGCAGATGACACAACCTTGCTTGCTGAAAATGAGGATTTGAAGGACTTGTTGAAGAAGGTTAAGGAATGTAGCCTTCAGTATGGATTGTGTCTCAATATCAGGAAAACAAAGATTCTTCCCACAGGAACAATAAGCAGTTTCGTGATGGATGGAGAGGAGGTTGAAACTGTCAGCAGCTTCATCTTGCTTGGATCCACAATTAACACCCTTGGTATGAGCAGTCAGGAAATAAGGAGACACACTGCACTGGGGAAATCTGCAGTTAAGGACCTCTCCAAATTATTAAGAAGTAGTAATGTCAGTTTGAGGACTAAGGTGTGTGTGATTCAGGCCATGGTCTTTCCAATGACTAGCTATGCATCTGAGACCTGGGCAATGAGTAAGGATGATATGAATTGCCGCCTTTGAGCTGTGGTGTTGAAGAAGAGCACTGAACATCCCATGGACGGCCAAGAGAACAAACAGATAATATCTTGGAGAGGGTGCAGCCAGAGAGCTCTTTGGAGGCAAGAATGATGAGGCTTTGCCTCACGTACTTTGGATGTGTTGCTAGGAGGGGCTATTCCTTGGAGAGGGATATGATGTTGGAAAGGGTGGACGGTCGGAAAAGGAGAGGAAGACCCTCATTAGGTGGATTGATCCTGTGACTGCTGCAATGGGCTCTTGTGTGTTGGAAAGCGTGAGAATAGCACAGGATAGAACAAGGTTCAGATCTTTTTGTTCATAGGGTCACTATGAGTCATGTTCAACTCAATGGCACCTAACAACAACAACTAGCAAATCACCTTTTGAATCCCAAGGACACAGGGATGAAGCCCTCTAGTGAACTGCAGGGAGGAGATGGCTTGAGATTCTGAAGCTATTTTCTTTTTTTCATGTATCCTATCATTTGATTTCCGTAAAGTTTTGGTCATTGCCGTCTGGAAAAACTCATATAGCCAACCAGAAAGGGGGAGTAAATGATTACAAAAAATTTTCTCTCAACGCCACTAATTCACTGAAACCCCTTCAAAGTCCTAAGCGGTGGTGGTAGCGGTGGCAGTGGTGGCGGGCAGCACAGCCCCGGTGCTGTCTCTAATTACCCAGCTTTCTTTCTGCCCTCAGCAACTGCTGATCCCCAGGAGAACTGCAGTGCAGTGCAGGGACACATTTGCAGACAGCACTCATCTAAACAGTGAAAAGATTTGTTCCAAGGAAGAAGGAAGCCTGGACTGAAAGCCTGTGACACATGTGCTTGGAGGTGGATCTGCCCAGGAATCAACCATAGAATGCTAACGTGGCATTTGCTGTCAAGTGCCGTCAAGATCACAGAACCAGAGGAGGAGTGAGCAATGGAAATCATGAAGAAGAGACCTGGAAGCAGTAGCTTTGAAGACAAGCCCTGCCTCCTCTAAGAAGCCTTCTACCTCTCACAGATTACCCTGTTGTTAACCCTTAACTTCTAGAAAAATTATTTTGCCCTATACTTTGGTTGGTTGCTGTTGTTGTTATGTGTCGTCGAGTCACCTGTGACTCATAGTGACCCTATATACAACAGCCCTAAACCCTGTTCTATTTTGAGCAACCTTATTGTTCCTGACACACCTACCCCCATTTCCCCAGTGACTGACTCAATCCATCTCATTGAGGATTCATCTCTCCTGCACTGTTCCTCCACCCTCTCCAGCATGATGTCCCTCTCCAAGGACAGATACTGCCTTGCAACATGTCCAAAGTGTGTCAGACAAAGCTCCGGAGTCCTTGCCTCCAAGAAGCAGCCTGGGTTAACCTTCTCCAAGGACTGCTTTGGTAAGTGGGTTGAATCTGGGCTGTTCCCCATGGGGCTCAAGTATCAAACTGTAGTTTTGGTTGGTGAGGTTCTTGTCCCAGCCACTCCAAATATTGCCGCACACTCAGTTTTTCTACTAACAATTTTTATAAATAATGATAGCTTCCTTTTAAAAAAAAGTTTCAGGTTGATTCTATAGATCTGTGACCTTCAGGAACTCTGGTGGCACAGTGAATAAAGTGTTGAGCTGCTGAGAGCTCTGTGTGACAACATGAGCCATCTTCTCACACGTCAGAAACCCAACTGAAGGTTGGTCATCAACTGAACGAAGGTCACCATCATTTGGAATGACCCGAGCGAGAAGGGTCCTCATCATCCCTAGGTGGACCAAAAGGTTTGCATTCAATTACCAACCTGACTAACAGAAATCCTTATTTGTCTCCATTCCCAAGAAAGGTGATTCTAACAAAAATGTGGAAAATATCAAACAATGTAATTAATATCACATGCAAGCAAAATACTGCTGAAGACCATTCAAAAACTGTTAGAACACTAGATAGACAGAAATGTGCCAGAAGTTGAAGCTGGATTTAGAAGAGGCCATGGCACCAGAGGTATCATTAGTGGTGCCAGATAAATCCTGGCTGAAAGTAAAATATAACAAAAGAATGTCTGTTTATGTTTTATTGACAATACAAAGGCATCTGACTGTGTGGATCATAATTAATTATGACTAACATTGAGAAGAATGGAAATCACAGAACACTTAGTTGTGCTTGTGCAAACCCAAACCTAGACCAAGAGGCTATTGTGCAAACTGAATAAGGGAGCACTACACGGTTTAAAATGAAGAAAGGTGTGCATCAAGGTTGTATCTTCTCTCCACACCTACTCAGTTGGTATGCTGAGCAAATTATTTGAGAAGCTAGACTTTATGAAGAAGAATGTGGCATCAGGGTCAGAGGAAAAGTCATTAATAACCTATATTATGCAGATGACACAACCTTTTCTTGCTGAAAGTACTTGTTGTAGAAGATAAAACAAAACAAAACAAAACCCCACTCAAAATGCATCCAAATCTCAAGAAAACAAAAATCTTCACCCCTGGACTTATAGGCAACATCATGATAAATAGAGAGAAAAGACTGAAACTATCAACTACTTCATCTTCCTTGGATCCACAATCAACATCCTTGGTACCAGCAGTTAGGAGATCAGGAGATATATTGCAGATCTTCTCTGTATCGTTCCAATTTTAGTATATGTGCTGCCGAAGCGAGCACTATGGAACACTTCTCGAGTGCAGTGGAGGCCACAACTAATTGATCACAGTCAGTTACAGGAGATATATTGCATTCGGCAATTCCTCTGCCATGTACCTCTCCAAATTATTGAGAAGTAGTGATATTAGTTTGAGGAAGAAGGTGCACCTGACTCAGGCCCTGCACTTTTCCATCACTTGCTATGCGTCTGATAGCTGACCAATGAATAAGGATACTATAGAAAAATTGATGTCTTTCACTTGTGGTGTTGGAGAAGAATACTGAATATCCTATGGACTGCCGAAAGAACAATTATATCTTTGAAATAGGCAGCAAGAGTGCTCACTGGAGACAAAGATGACAAGACTTCATCCCACTTGCTTTGGGCATGTTGTCAGGAGAGGCTACTCTTTGGAGAAGGACATTATGCTAGGAAAGGTGGGAGTTGGCAGAGGAAGACCTTTAACCAGGTGGACTGACAACACAGTGACTGCAGCAATGGGCTCAAGCATGTCAGAGATGGTGAGGTTGGCACAGGACAGGGCAGGGTTCAAATCTATTGTTCATAGGGTCTCCATGAGTCATGCTTCACTCAACAGCACCTAACAACAATATCAACTTGGAAGTTGGTGGTTCAAACCCATCCAATGATGAAATTCTTGATGATCTGCTTCCATAAAGATGGCAGCCAAGAAAATCCTATGAAGCACGTCTATTCTTGGTGACACTTGGGAACACCATGAGTCAGACAGACATGGTGATAATGAGTTACGTGGTGATTATTTTCCTTCTGTACTGAAAATCCTATTAATGACCCAGAAAGCATCAAAAGAAGATGAAGAGAATACACGGAATCACTGTACCAAAAAGAACTGACTAACACTGAAAAATTTCATGAAGTATCCTATGAGCAGGAGCCATTGATAGTCAAAGAGGAAGTAGAAACTGCATTGAAGGTGTTAGGGAAAAAAAATAAGTCCCCAGGATTGATGGGTTATCAATTGACTTGTTTTGATTAACAGATGCAGCCCACCAATTTATGTCAGGAAATCTGGAGGACAGCTGTCTGTCCAATGGATTGGAAGAGATTCATGTGTGTTCCCATTCCAAAGAAAGACAATCTAACAGAATGTAGAAACTATTGAACAATAATATCATTAATATCACACACAAGCAAAATACTGCTGATGATCTTTCAAAAATGGCTACAACTGTACACAGATAGGGACTGCCAGAAGTTCAAGCAGAATTTAGAAGAAGCCGTGGCACCAGGGATATCATTGCTGGCTGATAGGAAAGAATACCAGAAGAATGTCTATTTGTGCTTTATTGTTTATGAAAATGCATTTGACTGTGTGAATCATGACAAGTTGTAGCTGTAATTGAGAAGAATGGGAATCACAGAGCACTTAAGTGTGTTCATGTGAAACCTATACCTAGACCAGGAGGAGACTGTTGTGTGAACAGAGCAAGGGAATGCTACATGATTTAAAATTAGGAAGGGAGTGTTTCAGGGTTGTATTCTCTCTCCATATCTATTTTGTTTGTATGCTGAGCAAAGTATTCGAGAAGCTGGACTTTATGAAGAGGAATGTGGCATCAGGATTGAAGGGAGACTCATCAATTGCCTGCATTATGCAGATGACACAACTTTGCTTGCTCAAAGTGAAGAAAATCCCTCAAAGTGCCTGAATCAGAGGAAGAAAGTAATACTTATCACAAGAATAAGAAATGGGGAAAAAACAAAGCCAAAAACAAGGAATGAGAAAAGGATCTCTTTTTACCATCAATGAATCTGAAGTGGCATTTTCTTAAAGAGATGTCCTCTGAGTAGGACAATCGTAACTCCTGCTCTTCTGACTGTGTGTGACAATCTGAAAAGGAGGAAGCCATTTAAAACAGAGGTATGCCGTCTGTGGAGGTGACAGACAGCTGTCATCTCGGCCTCTGGCTTCTGTGTTATTAACTCATCAGAGAGAATGGGGATGCTGGTACTAAGCGGTGGCATTCACCTCAGCCTGCAGATCCCATTGCTGCCTGCACCACAACACACCTGCATAGAGAGAGCTCAGAGATCTGTGGAGCCTCAACCTCAATACTGCTCCTTTCTGCCGCCAGTGACCTCATTTAGGTAATGTCAGCATTCCCCCAAGCGAGGACCTTTCACTGGGAAAGCTATTTCAATCTTCCTTTTTATGTTAATGTGAGTAATAATAAGACCAAAACCTTCACTGCAGGTGGTCTAGGTTTATATATTCCCAGAGATATTATGCCTGATAGAAAAGAAAAGGAGAAAGCTATTCCTATCTTGTCCTATTTTATTAAATGCTGCTTTACCTCTCTTACTTTGGGCCGAATAGAGACGAGTACACGTGTTTAACATTTAAAGATGATGAAATTCCCCAGCTCTGCCAGACTTTTCAGTAAATGTTTCAAGTCACCTTTTCTTTCTGGAAATGCATTTGTGCTGACTGCATTAGTGCAGGTACCAGAAGAAGAAACAAATGAATCTGTCTTGGACAAAGTGAAATAAGGGTGCTCCTTAGAGCACAGATACTTTGGGAATAATATCAGGAGGGGCAAGTCCTTGGAAAAAGACACCACGATGGGACCAGTACAGTCACTGAAAGAGAAGATAACCCTCAATGAATTGCTTTGACATGTCACCTGTTGCAATGGGCTCCATCATGGCAGAAATAATGAGAATGGCACGGGCTAGGGCAAGGTTCCAATCTGCTGGGTATATGAGGGGCTATGAGTCCCAGTGATCTTGATGACAACAGCAACAGGTAACATCCCAGGCACTCCCTCATTCATTCATTCTTTTGGGAATCTTGGAGGATGAAATCCTAAGGGTAGGTTCCATCGAGGGAAGATCAAGCATTGCAAAGACGTCAATCAACTTTGAGGATGAATGTCACCAACACAATGATGGGCAGAGAAGCCATACACCAAACGACACATGTGTTGTGATTCCACTGAGAGACCATTTAGAAAGAGGCGAGAGTAATCAGTGATAATAGCAGTCAGAGCCCTTGAATCTTTGGTAATGTTGGGGAGGATGAAGGAGGAGCCTTTTGGGGAGTTTTGCATTTTATT
>NW_006399756.1:9890355-9906031 GCF_000299155.1 Elephantulus edwardii | reverse complement strand
GTTTGTTTGTTTGTTTGTTTTTATCAGATCTTTCTCCTTTCCTTTCTTGATCCAGGCATCTCCACTTCATGAAAGTTTAGCCGACTGTCCCCTTGGGCTTTGTCTGCTTTTCCATAAATATTCCCATTTCAATGGCAGGTTTGTTTTGAAACACTAAGAAATACAAGAAGATAACCTATCTGCTATGCAGCACCAAAATTTCTCACCTGTGATGGTAATTTCTGCAACATTTACAAGCCGATTTATATACAAAGTGGACTATTCTGACCCTCTTAGATTGAAATCATCCTTAGTAAAGAGAAGGGCCAGCAAAAAGGAAGTAAACCCTGAACTAGACGGGTTGACCGCTTACAATGACCACAGCTCTGGGGCTCAGACGGCAGCAAGTGTGAAGGAATCCCTTCTGCTGTAGCGAGGGTCTCTGTGAGTCAAGACAACAGCAGCAAATTACATGTTGTACAATCATCCACCGGTTGAGTTGGCTCAGACCTATCGTGATCCCCTGTTTGGTTTCCAAGGCTGTAATCTTTTTTTAAATTTTTTTTTTAAATTGATTTTCATGAAAGTTTACAGAGACTTTTGGATTTCCATTCATTCATCGTTGCACTTTTTTCCCTGCCTACCCCTCTCCCCAATTCGCTTTTCTTTTTGAAAAGTAAAAGAAAAAATTCTTTCACTGTTATTCAATCCCTCCCCCCAAGTCCACTCCACTGTGCTACCTTCGCTCTGGACTCATGTCATAGCAATGATATCTAATCATGTCAGTTCTCTTTTCTAACAGTGGCATTACGCCATATTTGTCTTTCTGTGACTGAGAGATTTCACTCACCAAGGCTGTAATCTTTGCGGTAGGAGAATGTCCATCTTTCATCTGCAGAGAAGCCAGTGTTCGCAAATCATGGACCTTTTGGTTATACACTATAATTTCTCATATATTGTATAGATACAATTTAGATACAAAATACCTATTTTAGAGCCCATATCTTTGCTGCTGGTAGGAGCCGCCAAGCCAGTTCCACCTCATAAAGACCCTACTATGTGCAAAAGCATCGCCAATATCGCAGCACCCTCAGTCATCACCATACTTGAGTCCGTTGTTCGGGCCACTGTGTCAACTCATCTCCCCGAGGATCTTCCTCTTTTTTTGAAGACCCTCTTACTTTACCAAGCACAATGTCTTTCCCTCCAGACTGGCCCTTTCTAGTAAGATGCTCATACAGCAAAGATGAAAACTCCCATCCGCACTTCTAAGAAGAGTATTTCTCTATTTCTAGCCCAAACTCAGCAACTCAACTCCCTGCTGTGTCGCGGGGTTGTGGCTCATAGCTGACCCTCTCTCGGGTTTCCAAGGCTGTAAATCGCACAGGAGAGGGTGGTCCATCTTTCTCCTGAGGAGCCGCTGGTGGATTGACTGACAGAGAGGCCAGCTTGCTGTGGACGAGGCCGCCAGCATTCCCTTTGAGTTCCTAGAGAGTTAACTCACTTATATACTAGGAAAAAATCACCTTACCTTTTCAAATGGTACAGTGAGCCTTTCCTTAATGAACATAAACGTGTTTGTGTGAGATTTCTAGAAGGCTCTGTCTGTACCAACTGAAGACGTTCTATCAAAAAACTAATTATCTTTAGACATTTGAAGTTTTCATTCACAAGTTGATTCTCCTCCAAGGATACTTATTTGCATTTGAGGGAGAGGGGGGAATTATCAGAGGAGAGAAATATTTAACTCAAAGGCTTTAATTACTAATGAAGGGGTAGCTAGCCTGGAGGAAGGAGATATAATCTCGCCCATTTGAGGTAAAGGTCTGAATGTAAACACATAAACACGCGCGCGCGCGCACACACACACACACACACACACACACACACACAGTCTAGGACATGAAAATAGGCACAGACCTCATCATCCTACTTTTCTAATGCGAAATAGAGACTTCGAGTAATTTTGGTTTTTTTCCCCCCCGGTTCTTCCAGACTCATCACTAGAAAGATCATCTAAACGGCAGGTCAGTAGAGTGTAGTGGTTTGAAGGCATGACTTTGGAGACAGAGGTAGTTGTTGTTGTTGTGTGTCACTGAATCAGTTGTGACACACAGCAACCCTGTGCACAAGAGCTCTAAATCTTGCCCTGTCCTGAGACAATCTCATATCTCCAACATACCTACTCCCATTACTTCAGTTACTGTGTCAACAATCCAACTCATCCAGGATCACCCTCTCCTCTGCTGTCCCTCCAACCCTTCCGACCATGATGTCCTTCTCCAAGGACTGGTCCCTCCTAGCCACATGCACAAAGTATGTGAGACAAAAACCTCAAAACCTTGCCTCCAAGGAGCAGTTTGGTTTCACCCTCTCCAGGACAGAACTGTTTATTCTCTTGACAGTGCTTGGTATGTTCAGGACTCTTCTCCAGCACCACAACTCAAAGGCATGGATTCTTCTTCCATCGTTTTTAATCATTGTCCAGCTCTTTGATGTATAACAAGCAATTATGAAAACAATGGCTTAGATCAAGTGCACTTTAGTCTCCAAACTGACATCATTGTTCTCTAGTACTCTGGAAAGGTCCCTGATGGTGGATTTTCCCAATCTCACCATTTCCATTTACAGAAAATAGCCTTTTGCTTGTTTCTTTACCTTTCTGGGCCTCAGTTTCTCCACAGCTAAGAACAAACTGGTACTTACCTCTTAGGTTTCTGTGATGATTAAAATGGTCAACCACAGAGGACTTAGAGTGGTGCCTGGTCCTCAGAAGCACTCAGTGAATGTTCCTGCCCTATCACTACCTAACCCACATTTCATCTCAACAACAATATGTCAATTGACGTATATGAATTGGAAATTACTACCAACCAGCTCTGCATTATGAAAATGATTACTGGTGTTCAGAATTAGACACACATATTTATAAGGACCCCAGACAATTTCTGACAATTAATTTAAATGTTTTGTGAGTTTGCCAACGTGCATTCAGAATCCACAGAAGGTACATACGTTAATTCAATTAACCAGATACCTTCATCTCATAGAACACTAGACTCATTCATGTTGGCTGTCAACCAACCAACTCAACTCATGTCTGTCAATTCTGATTCGTGGTGACTTTATAGTTATTGTTGTTGTTCGGGACCCTCGAGTAGAGTATGAACCGAGATAGGAATAACCGACCAGAACTCTGCCCTGGCCTGTGCCATCCTCATCATCCCAACACACTAGAGCCCTTTGCTGAAGTAATCGTGCCAATCCATCTTGTTGGGGGTCTTTTTCTTCTTTACTGACCTTTCATATTTCCAAGCATGATGTCCTTTTCCAAAGAACAGCCTCATCTAGCTACATGTCCAACGTATAAAAGATGAAGCTTCACCATCTTTGCCTCCAAAGAGCACTCAGGCTGCACCCTTTCCAAGACATATCTGTTTGTTCTTTTGACAATCCATGCAATATTCAGTACTCTTCTGCAGCACCACAACTCAAAAGTATAGATTCTTCTGCTACAATCCTTCTTCATTATCCAGCTGACATATAGCAGATAACGGAGAAAACCACAGCCCGAATCAGGCATACTTTAGTCTTCAAATTGACATCATTGTTCTGCAGCATTTTGGAGAGGTCCCTGACAACAGACTTGTCCAGTGTGATGCATCCCCTGATATCCTGACTGCTGGTACTAAAGGTGCCGAGTGTCGATCTAAGTAAGATGAAACCACTGACACCATCAATCTTTTCTCCATCTATCATGAAGTTGACTGTTGGTCCTGTGGTGAGGACCTGCGATTCGTTGTTATTGTTGTTTTTATGTACCGTCGAGTTGCCTGTGACTCATAGCGACCCTATGTACAACAGCCCTAAATCCTGCTCTATCCTGTGCCAATCGCACTGCCTCTGACACACCTGCTACCCCCATTACCCCAGTGACGGAATCAATCCAACTCATTGAGGGTCTTTCTCTCTTGTGCTGTCCCTCCACCCTCCCAAGTAAGACATCCCTCCCCAAAGGACAGAATAAAACCGTCCCCAAGAGTTTTCAAAGCTTTGAGTTTTATAGAAGCTGATAGCCTCACCTTCCTCCCAAAGAGTGACTGATGGACTCAAATGATCAACCTTTTGATTAGTAACTCAATTCTTAATCTATTGCACCATCAGAATGCCTTACCATGTTGGCCACCAGAGAGTTAATGGTAGGACACAGTAGAGTCTCCTTATTATCTAATGTTGCGATGATACATGCTTCATTTAGGAGTCACAGCATGGCTTATTTAAATGTTCTCATTAGGGAACAAAGAAAGTTCTAGATTGTTAGTGAAAGTGCCAGAAATATGCTTTGTCATTTCCATGAGCACAGCCACCATACTATCATATGTTAACTGCGGTAATAAATGCTCACTCCTGATACCGAAGGGCCCCTTTCACCCTTAGATGTGCTTTTCAACAAAGCTCTAAACATATGCCTTTTGGCAAAGCAGTAGCTATACTTGCCAGTTACTTTTCCCACATTTCTTTTGCAATCTTTCTCATTTAAAAAAAAATAAAATTATTTACTTCTATTCTAAGCTCCTCGTCACGCTGCTGGTTACAATTGACAATGATGAGAATGAGGTAAAACATGGTTCATTAGTGTTGCTAACACCTGCTGTGCTTGAGAAGCAGAAACTCTCTGGTCTCCTCTCATTATGTGGAACTAGTAAGCCATTAAATGCTCGGAAGAGCTGGTGTCTCCCAGCTTCAGTCAAACCATCTGAATTCAGGTGTCTTACATATTTGAGCCCATTGAACACGTAACCCCGGGCTAAGCTTCACAAGCTTGGAAGATAGCTGTCTTCCCCAATTCTTAGTCTATTTTCGTATTTCATAGTCAAGCAAAATCTCCTCTTGATACTTTACAGTTGTAAATGGCTCCACTGTTGAACTATTTCCTGTAAATTAATACATTCTGTTTCCATCCGCAGCTATGTTAATATTTTGTTAATCAGATCTTTCAAAGCAAAAGAGAGAAAACTGGGACCATTAAGCAACTAGATTCCATGAAACTGTTGAAGGCACAGAGATTTTCATTATTGTCATTTGATAGATTATAGACGATGAGGTTAAGACCCAGAGCCTGGGAGTGGCAGGATCTGTGAATTGGAAGCAACCCAATAGCAACAGATTTGGGGTTTAGTCTGACCTTGGCGTTCACACTCATAAAAAAAAATACCAAATAATTACAAATTAAGATAAGCGCTATACAGAGAAAAGAGAGTAGGAGTAAAGTGAAGATTGAACAGTTCCTGACCCACTGTTTGTTGGCTCTTGAAGGATCTACTCAAGAAGGGGAGCATATGTGACGTGAAATATGGATGACTATAGCTGTATAAAAGCAAGAAAAAGAATATTCCAAACAGAGGCAGCAGCACATGCAAAGGCACTGAGGTAGAACAGGTCAGGTCATGCTTGGCCATGAAGGTCTTGGAACAGGGAGACTGTCTCATGTGTATCCTCAATCCTAACCTGGCTCGAACACAGAGTATGTTCACTAAAAAGATGAATGAGCCCTTCAGTTGAGTACAATTCAGCTTATTTAAAGGCTGCATCATTCTTGGTGGGATATGGGGTCTAGGCAAGGGAGCCAGATCTATTTAAAACCAGACAGACAGTTGGCTTTGATTAGTCCACACATCAGCAAGGAGCCATCCTCATGTGAACTAAGATGAGCATTGACAGCTAGCCATATATTCGACATCTGGTTTACTTCCAGCTGAGAACAGGAACTTTCCATTGCCGCTGGTCACCAGAATCCTTCTGGTCCCCAGAGGACCACAACAAACCAGGCATGTTAATCGGATCAAGTCAGAAATTACGGTTCCAATTAGATCAGGCATGTCCGAGAGGAGTTTAGCCTCAGGGCAAGCACCCATGGGACAAGATTCCCTTATGCTAAAGCCTGTGCAGCATCCAGTCGGATTTTTGTTCAGATTCGTGCCTGGATTGCTACACTGAGGCCTCCCTGGCCTGGTGGATGTCATTCTTGGAACGCACTCATCGCAGGCCACCTGGCTCCCCACCTGGCTGTCCAGGACCTTCCAATATTTCTCTACCACAAATGACTAAGCCCCTCCACCATCCCCACATGTCCTTGACCTGGGATGTTCACAGGACTCCTGCCCACTCCAGAGCCTTCAGCCGGGGTTTTGTGCCTCTCTTCTTCATCTCTCTCTGGGTTCCTATCATATTTCAGCCCTGGGAAAACAAGTGGTTGGTGCCTCAGCATCTGCCATCACATGAGCCCCCTCAGAAGACCCTGACCATTTGACCACCCCTCCCTCATCACCTTCCATGAAAGCCTTGATATAGGGCATTGGCAGCAACCTTGGGGCTCCCTACACCGCTCCAAGAGGACAAGTCATTGCCTCCTGTGATGCTCTCATATCCCCGAGCTCTGAGCAGAGGGGTTGGGGTATTTAAAGGCTGCCGCCCTCATATACAAGACTGGATGCTGAATATGATTGTATATTTCTGTAGTTGTTGCACGCTGTAGAGTCAGGATGGACCAATAGCTGAGCTTCCAGTGGGTTTTAAGAGGCAGCAAATCACACGGAAGAGGACCCATCCTTCTCTTACAGAGCAGCTGGTGGATTTGAACTGCATGCCTTTGGGATTGCAGGGCAGCTTTTTATTATCAGGCACCAGAGTGGCAAAATCAGTTCTAAATAAACCATCGTAGAGTATGCGGAAGACCAGCACACACAGCCTCATGAAGGACCTCAAGATACTTTACGTTGTGAGCTGCCAAGTTGGATCCCACCCCTAGTAGACTCTCCCACAGGTTTTCAAGGCAGTACATTTCACGGGAGTAGATTACCCATCCTTCTCCCTCAGACCAGCTGGTTAAGTTTGAACTGTGTGCCTTTGGCATTCCAGGGCAGTTTCTCAGGACTAGGCCCATTTAGGCAGTGGCTAAAAATAGCAAAGCCCGTCCAGGTGGGGAAGAAGCTCCTGGAAGGACAGTGTGCCAACTCAGTGGAGCAGAAAACATACTCTTCACAGGTTGCGTTGAACCTAAACAGACCTTGAAAGTGTCTTAAGAACCTCAGAAATTCTTTCATTAACTCAATCCAGACAAATGAACCACAACTATTATTACCATTTTGTTATTGTTGGATTTTAGCAACCAGCTCCTAGAGCCCCATTCTGTCCCCGGCTACCTCCGGTTCCCTCATCTTTTGGTTGGAGGATAGAGCTGTTGAAAGACTGGTGGAACACTATCTATACATAAGTTTAAACTGGTTGTATTGCTGTTGCCATCAAGTTGCCTCTGAATCAAAAAACATAAGTAGAATAGAACCAAGTGTTGCCTAATCATATGCAGAAGCTCCAGATGCTTAGTGGTAAGGCTTTTCTTTTTTTATTGTATTATTTTCACTTGTACTGTCAAATCAGATCTGACTGGTACAGCAGAGCATCTGGTGGATTTGAACCGCGTACCTCTGGGATTGCAATGCAGCGTCTTGCCACTAGGCCACCAGAGCTCCCTAGTGGTAAGGCTTTGAGCACCAACCTGAAGGCTTATATTGCAGGATCTGCCCTGCCTGTGGGAGAAAAAGGAGCAGTCTCCTCCCATGTGATTTACAGCCTCTGAAACCCACTGAAGGGTCAGCTGTGAGTCGGTTCTGACCTGCTGGCACACAGCAACAACAGTCCTGTACCAGCCTCAGAAGCATCACGTTTGAGCCCATTGTCGGGCCCCTGTACCACATCATCTCACTTAGGGGATGACTCTTCCTTGTGAGTCTCCTGCTTCTTCAAGAGTGCCATCTTTCTCTGAGGAGTGTCCCTTCTTGATAACATGTCCAGACTAAGTAAATGAAGACTCACAATTCTTACTTCTAAGAACCTTTCTTACTTACTTGCGAGAAGTAAATAAACTGGTCTCAGAAACAGACTTCAGCATCAAGGCGGGGAAAGGTGCCCTCCTATCTCGCTGCCCAGTATCTTTAAAAACGTAACTCCGACATGGGGAATTTATTGCTCCTTTGATTAAACAAGTACAGCCTTGTGGATTCTCCTTTCCACTTTGCTTCTACTCAGAGAGCCGAGAATGCACCGTCCACGCCTGCCACATTCTTCATTGCTTCCCGTAATTGATGTCAGAGAATCATATTTCATCACTAAGTGCTTGCTTTCTTTAACTCTTACTTTTTACATGGGGGTCACTGGTTCTTTTGTGCTGAGGGAAAGTTGCCCTCTTTTCTGCAATGAAAGAAAAAAAGCCTGCCCGCCTGCCTGCAAACCCGAACCTGTAATGATCCAGTAGTGTTTAATGCACACCTACTGGGCCTGTAATTACACCAAGCTACCGTCGTGGTGAAATTAGCTCAGTTGCAGCTCCTGCCAGAATGACCTGGGCGACAAGCATGGCGGGTTTCAAACATCTGGCTGGCTTTTCCAGCACTTTATGATGGATGGAAGTTTATTAATAAAAAACAGCTGGGTGTAGGGGCTTGCCTTTTCTATTTATTTTATATCCTCGATATATAACAACATCTGATCCCGTCTGAGCATGATTATATAAGTGAGGATTTTTTTTAATTATTTCTTGGTAAACCTCAGATTTACACATGAAATTTCTTGAGTCTCCTTTCATAATTACCTGTATAGGATGTTAGTGAGCTAATAAGCCCCATGCTGGTGCACTAGCAACCCATTCTGTGATTTCTTTCAAAAAGATGTGTGAAGGTTATTTTTAATTCATGTTTCCCTCCCTGGTTGTTTGTGTTTGTTTTTTTTTTCCCAGATGACAAAAGTACAAAAATAGAAACAGTAAGTCACTGAAAATGTACTTAAAAGAAAGCAAATCATATTAGGCAGTCAGATGTAAAAATACAATAATTAAGAGCTCTAGTGTTGCTGAGGGCCATCAAGTATGACTCAGAGAGATCCAATGAACAACAGATCGAAATTCTATCCTAACCTGTGTCATCTTCATCGTCTCTGATACATTTGAGCCCATCGCTACAGCCACTGTGTTGATTCATCTGCTGATGGTCTTCCTCTTTCTCTGACCCTTCACCTTTCCCAGGTGATGTACCTTACCAGGGAATAGCCTCTCCTAATAACATTCCCAAAGTATGTGAGACAAAGCTTCTTCAATCTTGCCTTCAAGCAGCTCTCTGGCTGCATCTTCTCCAAGACATATCTATTAATTTTTTGGCAATCCGACATCATACTTGGGAGGGTAGAGGGACAGCGCAGGAGGGGAAGGTCCTCTATGAGGTGGATTGATTCAGTGACTGGGATAATCGGGATGGGAGTATCGGACACAGTGTGACTGGCACAGGACAGAGCAGAGTTTAGGGCTGTTGTGCATAGGGTCGCTATGAGTCACAAGGGACTCGACAGCACATAACAACAAACAACAACATGGGACATTCAATACTCTTTCCCAACACCACAACTCAAAGATATCAATTCTTCTCCTGTCATCCTTATTCATTGTCCATCTCTCAGCAATCTTGCATTGCAAATGATTGAGAAGACCATCACTTGAACCAGACACATGTGAATCTTCAAACTCAAATCATTGCTCCTCAACACTTTGGAGACGTCCCTGACAACAGACTTTTCCCAGGCAATACATCTTTTCACTTCTTGACTGCTGGTGTCAAGGTGTTGATTGTGAATCCATGCAAGAGAAAATCTTGACAATTTCAATCTTTTCTCCGTCTATCATGATGTTTCATATTGGCCTGGCCCTGAAAACTCTCGTCTTCTTGGTGCTGAGATTTAGTCTGCATTAAAGGCTGTCGTCTTTGAACTTCTGCAGCAAGAGTTTCAAATCCTCCTCACTTTCAGCAAGGTCGTGTCATCTGCATAGCACTGATTAAGAGTAGCAGAGTTTTTCTATCCAATTAGACCATGAAGGAGAAAGTGGAGCATGGGCTTCTTAGAACAATAATTTGTCGTTGTTGTTGTTGTTGCTGTTGTTGTTCTGAGATATTGTCAAGTTAGCCCCCCCACCCCACGACTCCATGGTGACTCCAAACACAACATAATAAAACTCCCCAGTGCTGCATCCCCACGATCGTTCGTAGATCTGACCTTTGGGATCCACAGGGCTTTTTCTGGGTAGTTTTCAGTAAATCACCAGGCCTTTCTTCCTAGTCACTCTTAACCTGAAAGGCCCACTGAGGCTTGCTCCGCATCTTTGCAGCAGACAAGCCTTCACTGACCGTCAGGTGATGACCGTGTCTCAGGCACATTGGCCCCAGTCCCCTGCAGAAAGCAAGAATTCTGCCACTTGACCACAAACAACAGAACATCATAAAGTTCATGAATATAAAATACGTCAGTGAAAGAAATCCCTAAATTCAGCATTTCCTAGATGTTGTGAATTTTGGGGTGGGAAGGTGAAAATGCAAAGCTACAGTGAAATGGAAAAGTCTTCCTCCTCCAGGTCTTGCCAAAGAGAAAGCAGTAGTCATTTGTCTCAATGCCCAGATGCAGAATCACTCATGGGATGGCATGGCGTTTAAGTGTCTCACCAACCGCTCACACAAGCAGACGTTGTTGTGCGTTGTCGAGTCACCTGTGACTCATAGTGACCTTATATGTACAGCAGCTCTGAAACCCGCCCTGTCCTGAGCCGGTCTCACCGACTCCCAAGCTCTGAAACCTGCCCTGTCCTGAGCTCTGAAACCCGCCCTGTCCTGAGCCGGTCTCACCGAATCCCACACACCCACCCCTATTTGCCCTAGTTACTATGCCACTCATTCAGAGTCTTCCTCTCCTGCACTGTCCCTCCACCCCTCCAAGCATGATGGCCTTCTCCAAGGACCGGTCCCTCCTGGCCGCATCCTTAAAGCGTGTGGGGAGGAGATTCAAAATCCCCTCTAAGGAACACTTTGGTTTCATCCTCTCCAAAGCAGACCTATTTGTTTTCTTGGTGGTCCATGGTAAGTTCAAGACTCTTCTTCAGCACTTTAACTCAATGGCATCACTTCTTTCTGTCATCCTTAGTCACTGTTCAGCTTTCTGAAGATACATAGCAAGTTATCGCCAAGACCATGGCCCGGACCAGGCACACCTTAGTCTCTAGACTGACAGTGTTGCCTCTCAGTACTCTGGAAAGATCCCTGACAGCAGATTTTCCCAGTGCAGTTCATCTTTTGATTTCCTGACTGCCCATGCCAAGAATGTTGATTGTAGAGCTGAGCAAGCTGTAACTGTTAACAACCTCAATCTCTTCTCCATCTATCATAGTGCAGCCAATTCACCCAGTGGTGAGAATCTTTGTCTTCTTGATGTTGAGCTTCAATTCGTATTGAAGACTACAGTTTTTTACCTTCTGTAGCAAGAGCTTAAGTCTTGCTCAGTTTTGCAAGCAAGATTGTGTCATCTGCATAATGTAGGTTGGTGAGTCTTCCTCTAATCCTGATGCCACATTCCTCCTCATAAAGCTTCCTGAACGATCTGTTCTGCATACAGATTGAAAAGGCTTAGAAGAGGATGCATCCCTGACATTCTTTTCCTGATTTTGAACCATGCAATGTTTCCTTGCTCTGTTCCAAGAACTGTTTCCTGGTTCAAATATAGGTTTCACATAAGCACAATCAAATGTTTTGAGATTCTCATTGTCCTCAAGGTTAGCCATGATTTGTTGTGATCCACACAGTCAAATGCCTTTGTATAGTCAATGAAACACAAATAGACATTCCTCTGATACTCTATGCTTTCTGCAAAGATCCATCTAACATTGGCGATAATGTCTCTAGTGCCATGACCTCTTCTAAACCCAACTTTTCTTCCTGGTAGTTCACTGTCAATGTACTGTTTCAGTCATTTTTGGATAATCTTCAGCAGGATTTTGCTTGAGTGTGATAGAATTGATATTGTTTGATAATTTCCACACTCTGGCAGCTTCTCTAATAGGAAAAAGGAATGGAGTTGGAAAGTGGGCGTGGGTCACAGAGAAACACAAAGGCCTGCCATCAGTTACCCTCATGATAGATGGAGAAGAGCTAGAAATAATCAACGATTTCATTTTGCTTGGATCCACAGCCAATATCCTTGGCACCAGCAGCCAGGAAATCAGAAGGTATATTGCACCGAGGAAGTCAGCTGCCCAACCCACCTCACCACCAACTCTCTATCCACACAGAATGCAACTAAAACCCATCCACTCTTGCCAACACCTCAAAAGAACATTAAGGAGAACATTAAAAGAACATTGAAACTGGATCTTTCTACAATTTAAACCCCCCCCCAAAAAACATATAAACCTCAATTTCTTTGCCATCGAGTGGGAGCTGACTCATAGCTGATGACCAGTAGCTTTTCAGGAAGCTGTAAATCACACAGGAGGAGTCGGCCTTTGGATGGTGGAGGCGAACCACTGGAGAGATGCTGCTGGTGGTTTTGGACCACTCTCGGTTGATCGGTGCAACTCTACAAATCATGCCGTCAAAGTTCCCCACGCTAAAGGCAGAGTATCATTAAAGTCAAGAATTACATATGTTACTTGAGTTTTAAAAATCCCCATTTGCTCCCATCATTTGGCTGGAGCGGGAGACCTGCCTGCTAACCTCTCCCCATATTTGGCTCTCTTTGTGTTCTCAATACCATGCAGGGACTTGAAGAGCCGTGAGCAAACAGGCCCCTGGAATGCCCATGACTCTTATCTCGGATTTATTTTCTTAAATCCTTTGACAAAAGTAGCAAGTGTGAACATCTGTCTCAACATGCAGCCGTGGCCTTCGTTTTCACTAGGAAATATTTGCCTTCCAAATACCAATGGCTCCAATTCGCTTGTATTTATTTTCTGTTGACCTCAGGGAGCCAGAGCCTTTTTCAAGCTTGGGGACGTGAAGAGATCCATTAGCTTATTGGGGTTCGGAGACGGTGAGTGATGCTGTCCAGGGCCGCTCCAGGCAGGGGATGTGGAGGAGCAGAGGGGTCTGTTCCAACAGCTGACTCCACTCCTCTGCTTAAGGGAGCCGCCCTCGCCTGACCACTGGGGACAGGCAGACTTGGCTTGGTTTGGGTGAGAAGAAAGGTCTGTGCACGCAGAAAGTCGTATACTCACTGTATCTGCATCAGCGGCAATTTTTGCTAAGTCCAGCCTTTGTAGAGGAAAGGTTAAACATTTGGAGGCAAAGCAAAAAGTTGAGGGTTCAAACCAATCCAGCAACTTCCTAGGAGAAAGACCTACAGATCTGCAATGATCACAACCTTATGTTTATTAGATTTCATCAAATTAATCATTAACTCATAGCAACCTATGAACAGATAAAATTCTTGCCCTATCCTGTGACACCCGCACAATCTCCGCCATGCTCGAAGCCACTGTTCCTGCCACTGTGTCCATTCATGCTGTGGAAAGTCTTCCTTTCTTTCACAGACCTTTCACTTTTCCAAGCATCATCTAATATTCTAAGGCCTGGCTCCTTCTGACAACATATCCAAAATGTTTGAGATGAGGTTTTATCATTCTGGTCTCCAAGGATCATCCTGGTTGTACCTCTAAGACAGATCTATTTGTTCTTTTGGTGGTCCAGGGGTCTTCACCACTACCGCCATCAAAGGCATCAATTCTTCCTCGGGTTTCCCTACTCATTGCCCAACTTCTGTGTGCACTCAAAACAAATGAAAATATCATGGCTTGGGTCAGGCACGTCTTAGTCTTCAAGCTGACATTTGATAATGAATTTCCCCAGTGCAACAAGTCTTTTGATATCTTAACTAAGAAATCAGATAGCTAGATATTGATATAAATATGGATATGTTGTTACTGTTGTTATTGTTGTTGTTATGTGTTGTTGAGTCATCTGCCACTCATAGCAACCCTATGTACAACAGCCCTAAACCCTGCTCTGTTCTGTGCCAATCTTATTGTCTCTGACACACTTACCCCCATTTACCCCAGTCACTGAATCAATCAGTTTCATTGAGGGTCTTGCTCTCTTGTGCTGTTCCTCCAAGTACTCCTTCCATGACGTCCCTTTCTAAGGACTGGTCGCTTCTTGCAACATGTCCAAAGTATGTCAGACGAAGCTTCAGAATCCTTGCCTCCAAGGAGCAGCCTGGTCTCATCCTCTCTATAACGAACCTGTTTGTTCTCCTAGCAGTCCATGGTATATTCAATACTCTTCTCTAGCACCACAGCTCAAAGGCATTCATTCTCCTTCTATCATCCTTAGTAATTGTCCAGCTTTCTAATGCATAGAAAGTAATTGCAAAGATTATGCCCTGGATCAGGTGCACCTTAGTCTCTAGACTGGCATCATTGCTCTTCAGTACTCTGGAAAGGTATCTGACAGCAGACTTTCCCAATGCAATTCATCTTTTAATTTCCTGGCTGCTGGTACAAAAAGTGTTCACTTTGGAGCCAAGCAAAATAAAGCTGCTAACAATCTCAATCTCTTCATCTATCATGGTGCTGCCAATCGGCCCAGTGATGAGAATCTTTGTTTTCTTTGTTGAGCTTCAATCCATATTGAAGGTTGCAGTCCTTGACCTTCTGCAGCAAGTGCTTCAGGTCCTCCTCAGTTTCAGCAAGCAGGGTTATGTCATCTGCATAATGCAGATTGTTCATGAGTATTCCTCCAATCCTGATGCCACATTTCTCCTCATAGAGCACATCTCATAGATATGGATATCGATAGTCTTTTTTGCTCTGTTACATGGGGTTACTATAAATTAAATTAAACTTGGAGGCACTCAACAACTAACTTAGGTGAGCACAGGTGAAGATATTATCAGTGAGTATAACAGGGATTGTTGGTGATTTTTTTTAAGTCAACTAAAGACCCATCCATTCATTTCAGCATTTATTAGGGAGGTTCTTGGTGGCATGAATGGCTACTGTGCTGGGCTGCTAACTGAAAGGATGGAAGTTTGAATCTATCAAGAGACACCCTGGAAGGATGATCTGCTGATCATTCATGCGCCATCGAAAATCTGATCAAGCACGCACTGTTCTGAGCTCCCTGGGTTGCCGTGAGTTGAAGGCAACTCAGCAGCAGCTGATTTGGATCAGGCACCAGACTGATGCCCAGACTCCAGTGCAGATCACCCAGAAAGCCTGTTAAAGGTAGAGTCTCCAGGCTCAGAAATCAGGAGTAATGGGATAACCGCCAGGAGGTTCTCCTCCCCAGGTGGTCCCAGACCACACACTGATAGAGGTGAGGCTGCGGAGATGAAAGAGAAATTCGCTTTTGTTTGTTTACGTCTGTCTCCCACCTCTAGACTGTAAGATTCTCAAGACCAAGGGTAAGTAGGCATTTTTTGCAAAGGGCTGGAGAGTAAACATTATACAGAATTTTTGGACCAAGAGGCCACATCTCTGTTGTGCATGAATGGAGACAAAAATATCCACAGATTGCTCAATGAATGAGTGTAGTTCTATCTGTGGCTGGTATAAAACAGGTAGTAGGCTGGACCTGGCCAAGAACTGGAGTTTGCCAAGTCTTGCTCTAGAGAGGGGACCTAATCCTGTCTGTCTTCTTACGTCCCCTCTGTATGGTGCTGCAGGAGGCATGTAATCAAGAAATGCTGAGTGAGTGAGTGGGTTGGCAGGTGAATCGGTGAATGAGTGGGTGGGTGGGTAGGTAGATGAGTAGGTGGGTGAGTGAGTGAGTGGGGTGGTGAGTGGGTGAGTAGGGGTTGAGTGGGCGAATAGGGGGGTGAGTGGGTGGGTGAGTGG
>NW_006399756.1:9807975-9889790 GCF_000299155.1 Elephantulus edwardii | reverse complement strand
AGTGGGTGGGTGGGTGAGTGAGTGATGAGTGAGTAGACATGGTCCTTGTCCCCCATAGAGGGTGCACTCTAGCAGGGTGGACAGCTGACACAGGGTTGCTGTTGTTATTTAGGGGCATTTGAGTGTATTGCAATCCAAGTGATGCTGTGACACAGCAGGGCGTCCTCTGCCGGCTTGGTGGTAAGGAATTGTACTGCTGGTGCAAAAGCACGTGGTAAACCCACCAGCTGCCCTGTGCAAGAAAGGAAGATGAGCAGTTGCCTCTCGTGTGAGTTACCGCCTCTGAAAACCCGCTGGAGGGTCCGCAGTGGGTCAGCTCCGACCTGACGGTATCAACAGCGATCTTTACAGCGGTAGACTGTCAGGTCTTCCTCCAGAGAGACCACTGGATTCAAACCATCAGTCTTTTAGTTAGCAGCTGAGTGCTTAAGCACCTGTGCCACCAGAGCTCCTGGTATAATAATAAAGCCGTGCTCTGTTGGTGGAGCCCTGAAAGATTTCTGTACAATCTGCTATCATAACATTGACGTTGAAACGATGGCAGAAATAGGACTGCTACATTTAACAAACAGAACTCCCAGGTGAGTCTGAATTCCAGAGTAGCAACAAATAAGCTATCGGGATCTATTTACAATGAAAATGTATTTGAAGTCAACTCAAATTTACTTCCCTGAACTTCAGCTGAGTAAACTCACGACAGGACTGCTATTTGAGCAGCCTTGACCGTGGAAAAGGGTGAACCTTGAAAGGTGTCCCAGGAGCTGGAGGCAACACAGGAGATGGTGCAAACGCTGAGAGACCACTTTGACTATAAAAGAAGAAGTGCGAAGGGCAGAATGGGTGGAAAGAGAGTGGAGATCTAATCCCAGGACAAAGGATCAGGCCCAATCCTCTAAATAAGCAAGAATGGCTGTACATGGGCTCTAGATCTCAAGGCATGAGCCTTCCCTCTTAAAGTCACCTAACTGGTTAATTTCTGGTCTTCTTTTGACCTGGCTTCTCTCTTCCCAACCACATATGTTGATTTCCTTCATTATGAATTTGTTGATTGAAACACACACATGTGCTCACGCACATAGACACGATGTACATAAGGTGGCAAGATAACATTTTCAGACAAGGGATGCTACGCCGGGAAGGTCAGTTGCCATCAGAGAAGGGGCTCAGCCTCTATTCAGTAGGTTTCAAGTAGCCCCGTCATCACTACTTAAGAGCTACTGACCAGAGAACCAAGACAAGGGAGGGAGGTGAAAGCAGATATCCCAACTTCCTTGTGTGTCTCAGCCTATCATGTGGTTTCTTTCCAAAAGTCACTTCTTTATTGGTTGATCTAACCACATGAAGTACTTGCTCCTCGAATCACAATCAAAGGGAGCTCTGGTGGCCTAGTGGCAAGAAGCTGCACTGTAATCCCAGAGGTATGCGGTTCAAATCCACTAGATGCTCTGCTGGAGAAGGAGGAATAATCTCTTCCTGTACCAGTCAGATCCGATTTGACGGTACACACATAAAAAATAATAAAATAAAATTTTTTAAAAATCACAATCAAGTTTGAAGGAGAAATGGTTGCCTATTGACTGCTTTCAGGAAAGAGGAGAAAACTAACAACTTGTCCACTCCGATGTGTGGTGCACCCACTGCCTACAGCTTGTGGGAGATGCGATTGACTGAAAAAAAAAATATAAGGTGGACAGGCCAGCTTGGAGGCCATAGAGATCCGCATCGAGGGTGAAAGGGGAGGGCTTTGTGGATCATTTTTGGAGTAGGAGCAGCAGATTCAGCGGCGAGCAAGATGGTGATCGGAGAAAGATTTTTCTTTTTTTTCAGGCAGGGATAAAGTTTCTAGATAAGAAGACTTGACCCTTGTCCAAGTTAGAAAACACAGAAGGAGGCACAAGTTTGAGGGAAGGGAGGGAAAGATAATAAGTCCGTTTTCGTAATGTTCCTTTTGAGGGACTTTCCAAACAGAAGAAGATAGTCCGTAAGTAGTTGGAAATGTGTTTCTGAAACTTGGATGGGAGAAGGCCTTGGCAAGCAGCACCCTTGACTTTGCTTCAGATGTCATGTGAGAGGTTAAAAACCCACACTGGGGAGAGAACAGAGTGGAGAAAAGGGCTGAGAGTGAACCTGAGAAGAACCTCAATGTTTATGGACCATCCAGAAGAGGAGGGAGCTGGAGATGTGGGCAAAAAGACAGGGTGATGATGGGCAATGACCAATGGTGATTAATGTTACAGAACTGAATGCAAGAGAATGTATGAAACATGATGTATACAAACTTTGTAAGCAAATCAATAAAAAAGAGAGAGATCTTAAGGTGGTTACGACTGTACGGTTCAAAAAAAGTAGATCCTTTTTGTCCTGGAAATTAGCTAAGAAAAGAGTATAGTAGGAGAATGAAAAAAAGAGCAAAAAGATTGAAACATGGTTAGGCAATCAGTGACCACAACAAAGCTGGCAGGGATACAGTGATAGAGACCAAGGTCAACAATAACTGTGTATCCTCATCTACGCTTGGCACAGGATAGAGCAGGTTTCAGGGCTATTGTACACGGGGTCACTGTGAGTTGCAAGTGACTGAACAGCACGTAACAATAACAACAACATCTCTACCCATCCCGTCGACATTTTGATTAGTGTCACCTAAACGTATAACGCTTCAGTATGTATATTGGGGCACACACCCTGTACCAGTCACATCCTAGACAAAAGCTAAGAAAGTCAGCGGATGGAACAAAGCTGGCAGAGGCTGACATTCATTCTGATTGGGAGAGGTAGGAGAGTAGATAAACCAATCAAAACACTTGATAAGTAGCCCTAGGACTAAGCATATTGGCAAGCCCAGCTGATTGGTTTGTAGTCCACTCACTTAGCAACTGATAGCAAATGGAAACTCCAACTAGTTCCAGGAAAGTGCCCATCTGAGTAAGAAGAAAGTCTGAATAAGGAATTCTTTTTAATGGCAAGTAGCTCAGTAACTCTCAAATACAAAAGTAATTCATATATCAATCGACTAGCAATAAATCCCATTTCTAGACTACGGAAGCCGTTTGCTTTCTCCAGTAGAGTCAGCATCCTCTTTGCAATATTGTTTATGGTATAAACATCCTTTGCAGTCCAAAAGAGCAGAGATGTCAAGTCAGACTGATGTGAGTTCAAGTCCCAGCTTGGCTGTTTCCCAGCGATGTGGCTCAAGGGGGATTGCTCAATCTCTGGGTGTCAGTTTCCTTCCTGGTAAACAGACATGGCAGTATCTGTCTACAGATATTTAATTCCAAAATTAAATGAAATAATAAAGCAACCGATGCATGACCCATGCTGAACGTAGTTCTCATAATGAACATCAGTGGTAATTAGGCTCAGACATTAAGACAAGCAGCCTCCGTCTGGTTCCTGGGTGAGGTTTTCCTGAAAGTTCCAAAGACAATACTCGGTACAATGCTCTCGGGCAATGAAAAGAAAACGAGATGGGTGAGAATGGCTCCTTGGCATAAAACAGGGCAGGGAACACCAGCCAAAGAGAACCTAAATTCGGTGTTTCAGCCCTGGCCTACATTGGCCTTCTCCTTTCTCCTTCACAGCTAGGAAGCTGCCTGGACCATTGGGAAGGGGAAAACGCAAAGCACGGATGTGAGAGGTCTTGCCAGGTTTCACCGTCAAGGTTCAACATAAATCCATCCCAGACTGATATTCCCACTAGAATGTCCTGCATGTGGCCTCTTCCTGCAGCATAAGCAGAGCTATTTGTGGGTGGAAAGGCCTCCTGCCCACTCTTGTTGGATGACACACTCCCCTTGAAAGCCCTGGGGATGTTCCCAAATGTGCCACCCGGGGAACAACAATAAGTTAACCTTGGCTCCAGGCTCAAAATCAGAACAATAATGAGTCAATGCCCACAGGCATCTCAGGGCCAGGAGTGTCACTTCCCTTACTGATGAAGGCCGCAGGAGGAGGAAGTCCATGCGTTTGTTGTGCTTTTAAAGTGAGGCAACTAATCACTTTGTGGCAGCATCCAAGGGGCATTTGGGATCCAGCTGTTAAATGTCTCTTCTCCAACTTGTCTCAGGACCTAAACTGGCCAGCTAAGATTAGAGCGGTGATACTAGGCTCTAAGAGAAAGAGGGAGAAGGGAAGTAGGGAGAATAACCAGCAGGGACCCCCTTCTGTTGGTGGAGGAAGCAGGTAATGCAGAGTGGTCAGCAAACACAAGCTTGTGGAGAATGTTGGTATACGTGATGCAGGCGTTAAGCGTTCCTGTGTATTCAATTCCTGCTGAAAAATCAAGTCGTCTGTATGCAGCCATCAGCCAGGCTCTGTTCCATGCTGGGCACATGAGGGCGTGGTTACCAAGACCATGAACTGCGAGGCAGTTGTAGAGAATAAACAAGCCCAAGTGGTCACACTCTGAAGCACCCCACATTTACGGGCACTGAAAGGAGCACTGAGAGCGCAGTGGTTAATCACTCATGCAAATGTGAAAGCCATTGACTCAAACCCAGCAGCTATTCAGGAGAAAGATGTGACAGCTAGGTAGACGAAGACTGTTGGCATCTGTAGCTGTTGGGTGGCAGTTAGTGGGTTCTGACTCACAATGACCCTGTGCGAACAGAAGTAAATCCTGCCCCATCCTGTGCTGTCCTGACAATTGTTGATAATATGAGCTTACGTGTAGTCACCGTGTCAATCCAGCTTATTGAGGCGCTTTGTCCCCGGCAATCCACTCTACCAAATTTGACATCCTTCTCCAGCAACTGGTCCCTCCTCACGAGATGTTCTAAGTGTGCCATTCTCCCTTCAAAGGAGAGTTCTGGTTGTGCTTCTTCCAGGAGAAATTTGCTCTTTCTTCTGAAGCACATGGTATTGTTATTGCTGCCATCAAGGTGATTTTGCTTCATAGCAACTCTAAGAATGTTGTTGTTATGTGCCATTGAGTCGCTTGCGACTCATAGCAACCCTATATACAACGGCCCTAAACTCTGCTCTGTCCTGTGCCAATCACACTGTCTCTGACACTCCTGTCCCTATTACCCCAGTCACTGAATCAATCCACCTCGTAGAGGGCCTTCCCTTCCTGCGCTGTCCCTCCACCCTCCCAAGCATGACGTCCTTCTCCAAGGACTGGTCTAAACCTTGCACTATCCTGTTCCCTCTTCACCATCTCTGATATGTTCGAATCCATCTCCTCTAGTGTCTGTCTCTCTCCTCTCTCTCCCCTCTCTTCTCTCTCTTCTCTCTCTCCCCTGTTAGCACTTTGCAGAGGTCCTTGACAGCAGGTTTTCCCAATGCAATGTGTATTTTCATTTCTTGACTGCTGTTATCTTGGGTGTTGATTGTGGATCTAAGTAAAATTAAATCACTGACAACTTCGAACTTTTCTCCATCTATCATGACCAGGGTTGAGGGGTTTTCTTTTCTTTATGTTGAGCTGTAACCTATATACAAGTCTGTAATCTTTGACATTCAGAAGAAAGTGTTTCAACTTCTTTTCACTGTTGGCAAGCAATGAAATACCAGTGATCGAGCTTCCCGCATCATGACAACAGAAGCCACCACAGTATGACAAATTGACAGACAGTGGAAAGGAAAACAGATTTGAGAGAGCAAGGGATCCGGGCTGTGTCCTCCGAGGACAGGAAGATCCCCAGAAGAAGCGGCTGTCCAGGTAGAGATGAATCCTGGAAATGAGCGGGGTAAAGCCAGGCTCAACCAACAGGAACCTGTCTTGAAGATTCTGAACCCCTTGAATGTAACACATCTTGGTTTTTGCAGTAATGGAATTTAAAACAAACTCTTCTTCCACTTAGATAATTAGGCCCTGAGCAAAAACAACACAGACAGTTATCAAAACCAATGTCTAAACACCACTTGAGAAGAGCTGTGTCCAGCACATGCTTTCCGGGGACCTAGCAAGCGCGCAGAGAGCGTGGTCTGATCAGGGAGGAATGTGCACACAGTCTCTGCTTGCAAAGCCCAAGCTCAGCCCAAGGACGTTAGTCCATCACCATACAATGTGGCCAACTCACAATTGTCTTTGTGCTTTCACCCGAGAACACTGTGGGGAGAGCCAGGAGTGGGTGGTACAGTCGAAAAGCCATTGGAAATAGAGCTCAAACCATGATGTGATCAGAGGGTTTTGGTCAAGCAAATTGGATGGCAACAGGAAGCTACCAGAAGGGTTCCACAGGAAATAGAAGGCAGTTTGTCAGCAGTTGGAATGGCAGCCAGGAAGCACACAGCAGTAACTGCTCCCTGAATCACTTGGAGAACTTGTAAAATAGAGACTCCCCTCATGTGAGATCTGAGGAGCCTGCTTCTGTACAGCTGCTGGGGGACCCACACTGCACATAAACAAAAGACATTACAGATACTTATCCTGCAGCTAGTCCTCCACTGTGGTGGGCAGGGAAAGGCAGGAGATAAGATAGGAGCTCTCACAGGGGTGAGGGGTGGGGGACAATCTCCATTGGGAAGGGAGGGAAGTCTCTCCCTCCTTAGTGCTCTCTGATCTAAAAGCAGTAACCAGCACCTCAGTTCCCCGGTCACAATAGAGCCGAGTAGGAAGAACTGGGGAATTCTGAAGCAGTAACATCAACAACAAGTCAAATTTAAGGAAATTGAGAAATGACAAATACAGATGGACCTTGGCTGAAAGCAGAAAATACAGGAAAGATCGTTATCTGTGTTTTGTTGCCTTCATAATGGCATTTGACTGTGTGAATCCAAACAAATCATCAACTCATGGATAATGCTGTAAAGAAGGCTGGGAATTTCACCACACTTAATTGCACTCATGCAGAACCAACACAAGACCAGCAGAGAGGACCAGGGGATTCCATATAGTTTAAAATCAGGAAAGGCACACATCAGGGTTTCATCATTTCATCATGTAAATGCTGAAATTCAATCTAAATGCTGTGACAATAATCTAAGAAACCGAACTAAATAAAGAAGAGTAAGGCATTAATCAGTAGCCAAGAAATAAAAAAAAATATACTGCAATGGGCAAGTCTGTTGTTAGGGACCTCTTCAGGGTACTGAAGAGCAATAGTGTCACTCTGGAGACTAAGGTGCATCTGATATAGGCTATGGTCTTTGCAATCACTTGTTACACATCAGAGAGTTGGACAATGACTAGGGAGGATAGAAGGAGAAATGATGCCTTTGAGCCGTGGTGCTGGAGAAGAGTATTGAATATACCATGGACGCCAAGAAAACAAACAGTTTCATCCTGGAGAGGGTTAAACCAGGCTACTCCTTGGAGGCAAGGATTCTGGGGCTTCGTCTGACATACTTTGGACATGTTGTAAAGAAGGACAGATCCTTGGAGAGGGACATAATGCTTGGGAGGGTGGAGGGATAGCACAAGAGGAGAAGACCCTCTATGAGGTGAATTGATTCAGTGACTGGGGTAATCTGGATGGGTGTGTCAGAGGCAGTGCGATTGGCACAGGACAGAGCAGGGTTTAGGGCTGTTGTGCATAGGGTCGCTATGAGTCGCAAGCGACTCGATGGCACATAGCAAAATCATGGTGCTGCCAATTGGCCCAATAGTGAGAATCTTTGTTTTCTTTTCACAAAAGATCCTTCCCATTTCCTTTACCCCACCCCATCTAATTGTGCAACCTTATGATTAGCACCTCCCACCCCACACCCCCACCCTGCTCCTCCTCACCCCTCTGCTTCCACCCTCCGCCACCCCTTGGATCCTAGCACTCATCCTACAGTGATGTTTATACAGTATTTGTCCTTGTGGCACTGAGTTAGTTCACTCGGCATAATGCTATCCAGTCCCTCCCAAGTTAGGTAGGAATTTACAAAATCATTGTTTTCTTGATGCTAAGCTTCAATCCATATTGAAAACTACAGTCCCTGATCTTCTGCAGCAAACACTTCAAGTCCTCCTCAGTTTTGGCAAGCAAAGTTGTGTCGTCTGCATAACATAGGATAACGTAGTCTTCCTGCAATCCCGATGCCACACCCCTCCTCATAAAGTTCAGCCTCCCGAATGATGTGATCCTCATGTAGATTGAAAAGTCTATTTTTATAATATAGCCAATTAAAACCCTGTGGAGCACAGAATATTCTTCAATACAGTGCTAGAAGATTAGTCCTTCAGATTGGAAAATGCTGCAAATACACAATGATCACAATAGACTCACGTACACTAATCATCATCTTCGCGATGGCACCAGGATGGGCACTCTTTCATTCTCTTGTCCGTCGAATCATCATGAGTCAGAGCTGACCTGACCACAACACACAGCAGCAGCACAATAAACACTCGCTGGTCATAAGTGTTTAACAGTGTTGATCCAGTTTGGTTATTCTGAGTAGATGAAAAAGACTTCAGGTCCCATGACCATTCTCCACCTTGTCCTACCCAACCACTGCCATCATGAGCTGCTTGGAGCACGTCTCACTTGCTAGACACTTCAGTGGGAAGACAGAGGAGGGAAGGAAACTAGAGACTTCTACATCTTCATGTGACTGAGTTTCACTCACTCTTCTCCTGCCAGATGTAACCCCAGGAATTAGAGACACTCGCCCAAAAGCCCAAGGAAAGATCCAGTCTGGGTTACATACTGTTTCAAGTGCCACCTTTGACCCTAAAACACTCTGACAGTCTCATTCTTAGATGTAAAAACAAAACAAAAAAGAGAGAAGCTTCACATCTCTGTGGACATGGCTAAGAAAAACAGAAATGACTTGTATGTCAGTGAGCAATGACATGCATGTCCTATATGTCAGACGCTATATAGTAGTGACTTTGACCAATAGATTAGAAATTCATCCAAGTTTTTCCCCTCTGAGAAATGTAAAGGCTTTAAAAACAACTTCTTATGCACACACGTACACCACCACCCCAAAGAAGCCAAAGGAAAATAAAGTTAACCTGGGGTGACAGTATATTGTGAATCATTTGACAAATAAAGAAAGAAAATACCATCGGGCCTGCAAGTTCTTGCCGAGGACTTGCTGAGCCGACGGAAGAGAGGTTGGAATTCTGTGACACCAGCTGTGTGCTCATCTGTGGACTCTTTGGTAGACATAGCTTGTGTCTGCCTTCTATGCCAATGTCTCCTTTAAGAGATCCTAAGACATAACATGCATGTAAAGAAAATAGTTTGTGAGGAAAAAAGAGACTGGCATCCTTTTTTCTGTCTTCTGTCTATGAACATCTGAACAGAACCCTCACACCTGGTGCTTCAGAGTAAATCCTCCAGGTCAAGGCCAATAAGTCTTTGCTGCCGGGCCTGTCCTATGCTTTGCAGGATGTTAAGCAGCATCCTGCCCTCTTCCCACTAGATGCCACTAGTCCCCTTGCCCCCAGCTTGTGGTGACAACCCAAAGCGTCTCCAGATGTCGCCAAATTTAACCTGGAGAGAAAAATTGTCCTCAGCCGAAAACCACTGGCCTAGGGCTGGGCCACCCTCTGGAGCAGCCTGCGTGCCACTTGGGACAGGGCTGGCCAGGAAAAACGTGGTGCTCTCGCCTCCAGATGGAAACCATCACTATCTAAAGCCTGTATCTCACTGCGTCTTCTTTTTTTCCAGTTTCAACCAAAGGACAGTACACTTTAGCCAAGCAATGAGGAATATAAAGTACAGCCTGATGCTGCGGTTTTGAAGCCACATTTGGCCTTCGTAGCTTCAAAGATCACGAAACCTCTCATTTGTACTCCACAAAGCAGCAATTTCGCACAAGGATACGTTCCTTTGACTCTCTTTTAAAAGTCAAGTACAGCTTGGTAACCACAGAGTACAGAAAATACAGGCTTTCTGCAAGAAGCAATTATGGAAACCCAAAGATTTAAAAAAAAAAATAGAAAGAAAAAAAGAAATGAGCATGTCAATTCGTGTCAGTTACAACACGTAAGACAACTGGATTTGTTTACTTAAAAGCAATGGGATGATGGTCTGGGTTTGCTTTCTCTTGCTGACTTTATTTCCTACAGATAAAACCAAGTGTCTGAAGCTGTTGACACCAGGTTAGTGACCTTTTCATGGAAAAATGAAAAGGTCCAGGTTCGGTATTTAGGCTTTGGCTTTCAATGTCCACCGATCATTACAGCCCTAATTAAGCCTTGTTGGAAGACACCAAAGGCTGTGTCCTGGATCTATTACAACAGAGTCCGTAGAAGCCACGAGAAAATGGAATGCTGCAGCAACGGGAAACTTTTTCTGGGCTGGCACAGAAGAACACGGTTTGTGGAATAGAAATCAGTAACCCTACACTCTAATTCCCAACCATCACTGGTAGCAAGATTACACAAGTAAGCCGTCGGAATGTCAAGTCAAAAACCCAGAGTCATTTGCCAGAGGGAAGCCGAAGCTTCAATTCTGTGGTTACTGCCACCTCGGGATATAATTACACAAGTCAATATCATCTTTCTACCAAAAAAGGAGGAAAAGGATCATCAGGGCCAACTGCCGTATGAATTAGCCACTTACAGTGTAATGCCAAGGCTGATATCAAATTCCGAAGGGTATTCATCCTCAAAAGTTGAAAACTACAGAACGACTGGCTGATGGCAGTGGTAACATGAACGTGTTTACAGCATAGCATCTTCAACATATTAAATGTCCATTACAAAAAAGATCTTCTCAAAACACTGCCACCCGTGTTCAGACGGGAATTTAACTTAAAAGAAATTGATTGCAATACTTAATCAAGAGGATGAAGGGACCATGTAAAGCTCAATCTTCATGACCTTGAGGTGGAAGGACTTAATGAGATGTCCTGGTCACCTGGTGATCACTTGTAAAAGCATCACAGTAAAAGGTCCTGACAGAGTTGGGGGGGAGGGGCGGGAGGAATATGAAACAATATGCAAGCACATAAAAATGTTCGGCCTTACTGGTCTAATAGAGATTTGGTGGAGCCATTGACACTAGGACCCTAAATCACCCCTTGAATCTGGACCAAACCTCACCTCAATCGCTGACCATTCATCTAAACAATAGGCCTCGAAAGGGAACAGTAACACCAGGAGACACTGGATCCCCAGAGCAATCAACCATCTAAGGTCAAAAGGACAATCTGTGTCCAAGGACAAAGCCCTGAAAACAGAAAGGGGTGGAACAGAAGGACTGAAGCAAACAAGGCTTCCAGGGAGGGGGTGGGAAGGGTGTAGTTACATTGTGGGTATCGCAAAATGTGTGGGAATAATTCAATGTAAAACAAATTTGACTTGTAAACTTTCATTCAACTCACAAGGAGAGAAGATGAAATGGGTTGCATCAGACTGTTCATACAGCAGATTTCAAGACGAGTTCAAACGTTTGATGAACTCTTAGTTCTCCTCATTGGGCCTCAAGAAGTCACCATTAGTGTATTTAACTGAAAGCAGAAAGAAAAAGGCTCTATTACAAGACTCAAACGTATTATTTGCAGAGAAAAGTTGGGTAGGAGTTGCTATTTGTTATCTACTATGAATAATAATTCCCAAAAAGTTGGCAACTAGAAGGCTAATAACTGGGTCGTGTAGAGTGAGGTCTTCAATGTTCTCGGACAATTTTACTGTGACACTAATGTGCTTGAAGGAGAAGACAATGTGGAAATGACCACGTGGTCATGCAAAACCGTCCTGGTCAGAACTCCCTTGGACTTGGGACTCTACTTCCTCACCCCCAAGGGTGTCCTTCATTCTCCTCACCCTACGTGACACCAAGATGCCCAAGCATCAATTAATCTTACCCTCCATAAACTTACCCTTCCATAGATGAGCCATAATGCGCAGAGAGTGTCTTTAAAACATAAATATGAATTTACCATATGACCAGCAATTCCATTCCTAGGTATGTATCCAAGAGATTAAAAAATACATGCCCTGGTGGTGGGGTGGGCGGGGAGAAAAGTGCAACAATGAATGAATGGAATTCCAAAATCTCTGTAGATGTTCATTGAAATTTAAAAATAAATAAACAAAATTTAAAAAAAAATATATATACCCACCCACCAAAGACTTTCAAGTAAACGTTTATGGCAGCATTTTCCACAGCAGCCAAAAAGTGGAAGCAATTCAAACGCCCATTAATAATTGAGTCAATAGACAACAATGATTTGTTCAAACAATAGAGTATTGCTGTTGTTGATTGCCTTATAGTGACCCTATGAACAAAAGGCTTGAAGCCCCTCTACATCTCTCGACATTTATCAAAGTTCATAGGGTTTCCAGGGGCATGTTGTTTAGGAAACGGATTCCACTCCTGCTTCCAAAATAGAGTATTAGTCAGTCATGAAAAGAATAAGGACTTGCCATGTGCTACCACACGGATGAAGTTTGCTGCTCATTGGGCCACTATGAGTCGTGCTCAACTGAACATCACCTAACAACAATAACAACAAGTAAAAGAAGGCCGCTACCAAAAGTCACATGTTGTATGATTGTATTTATATGACCTGTCAAAAAAAATATGAGCTCAAGTATAAATAATTACCCCTTAAATATCAATAATTCTTTTTTATATCACTTTACAGAAAACTTTGGTAACGTAAGTCAGTAGGGAGTTGTGGTTCAAATTCACCAGTGTCTCCCAGGGAGAAAGGTGGCAAGGAAGCGCCATTCCGTTTACAGCCTCAGACCGCTAATGGGGGATCAGCTGTGTGTTGGTTTTAGCTCAAGGGCAATGAGGAACAGATCTCTTCATACTTAAGTTTGGCGGCAAACCTAACTTTGATTTTCATGCTCTTAAAATCTGTCATTTCCCTGCACAAAAGTGAAAACTATAAACATGTTGCTCAGCAACCATGAAACAAAATAACTAATGCTACACTGAAGTCCAATCTAAAGCTCCAAATAATGCTACATCCACCAAACTCTTTCTAATGGACCATGAACTCTTGCTTTCTGGCATGCTTGCTCTGAATTCTAACAACCTCTCCTTAAACCTCCCAACTTGAGACTCCTCTCTAATAATGTTAAGAAGCAAAAGAGATGTTAAGCATTTCCCACTCTCCCTGGATTATCAAAGAACAAAAATAAACTCCAAATTGCTTTTTTAAGTGTAAAATGTAGGTATTTTTTCCACTCTGAGTTGAAAAATGACTTCAGAGATTGTACTCAGATTTTCCAAGCCATAAATCTTTTTCAAGCTAAGAGTGGGCATGTGCATTTTTAGCTTCAAAGAGTATTTTTGTCAGAAAGATAGGATTGAAGGAATCAGGGTGTTGCAGTGACCATGTAAGCATCACTTGAGACACTAACACGAGGTCATTACCAAAGAGGAAAAAGAAAAAGAATCTAGGAAAATTTATATGATCCAATCAAAACAACATACACAAAAAGCCATTAAAAAAAGGTTCATGTACTTTGAGGTCAGTGATCCTGTTTTTAGGAATTTATCCTAAAGAAAAGCAAACCACTGCCACATAAAATTTAGACAGTAGATAACTGGAGGCAAGCTAAATATACGACAATGAGGGGGCAGCTAATGAAATTATAGTGCCTCCTTTTGATGTAAAATAATGTTTCAAAAAAAGAATAACAATGAAAATTCTATAGACATAAAAGATATCTAGACTGTAATAATCATACAAGCAAATGTATATTTATGAGAAAAGACTACATAAAAATGCAAATCACTGTGCTCTCATGGTGGGCCCATCATTCTTCTTCTCTCTGTTGTCAAGTCGACTACAACTCAAATCAACCCTATGAACAACAGATACGGACCTTTTCTGTTCTGCATTAGCTTCACCACGGTGTTTGAGCTCCTTGGAAAAGACTCATAGCTGACTCTCTCGCTGTAAATCCCAGGAGCAGAGACTGCCCATCTTTCTCCCCTGGAGCAGCTGGTCGATTCAGACCTCAGAGAGGCACAGCCTTTGGGATGGCCCCACAACTGCTTACAGGTGATGTTACCAGAGCTCCTTGTATTGTTAACTCAAAGACTGTACCTCTCTGGTGGTTCGGATCCACCAGCTGCTCCACAGGAGAAAGATGGACACTTTCCTCCAGTGAGGTTTACAGCCTCTGAAAACCCTCTGAAGGGTCAGCTGTGAGTCAGTTCCAATCCAACAGCAATGAATTTGAATGTCCTTCCTAGAAGTACCACATAAACACAAGTTCTTCCCCATGCTCTTAACCTGGCCCACAAACATCCTCTCAGAACCTCGTCTAGCTGAAGCACATTTGAGCAGCTCACACTTCTTGTTTCTCACATATTTAGTGAAACGATTGTTAAATGTTGGGATGGGGTGTCACTGGCAAGAAAGAGGTTTACTGACAAAATTCACATGGCCAATACCCTAATGTAAAATTGTGAGAAAAGACATTTCTGTTCTGCAAACAAAGCCTCTTAGTAGTGGTATTTCTGTGAGGGCAGCACTGAGGAACTAAGACGCTTGTTAAGAAATCTCTTGCATTGTTCTGCTCCTAACACCCGGCTCTTAATGTGCTGAGGTCCTGGACTGCTTACCTGAAAGCGTGAATACCACTAACGCCCTCCACTCTCCGGTGAAATCAGGCATCCACACTCACAAGTGGCTTTACCTCCTCAATGGAAAGTCACAAGAATTACCTTTACATTCCATAGAAACAGGAGCGGCATCCACTTCCTAAACAACACACCTCCAGAAACGATGGCCTTTGATAAATGTCGATGGTTGTAGAGGGGCTTTCGGCCTTTTGTTCACAGGGTCGCTATGAGTCGTGCTCGACTCAAAGGCAAACAACAAGAACAACAACCTGTGCATAATGTAGCCGTGATTTTCTTCAACATGAGACTCATTGTAAAACACTTGGTCTGTAACGGACAGGAACAAACACTTTCTCTCTGTCCATACTGATAAGCCCTGTGGAGCCAGAAAAAGGTAAAAGTTTCTTACATTTAAAGACATAGATTAGCTTAGGTTTGAGTTACTATTTGATTTTTTTGCCCTTCATATTTGAGAAGCCTAATGTTATAACTCAATATCCTTTGCATATTTAAATAAAGACAAAATAATACTTACCTGTAGAGAATTTGTTTTTGATGGGAATAGTGAGGAGTCTGAATTTAACACAGCCTTGAGGATAATCTTTTTAGATCAGCAAAATATATTTAAAGTGCACTGACCTGTTGGTTTAACATATTTTTTTGCAGAAATAGTTTTCTTCTTTTTTTTTCATTTATTTTAATGAAAGTTTACAGAGACTTTGGATTTCCATTCTTTCATTGTTTCACACTTTCCTCCCTGCCCACCCCTCCCCCCAGTTTGCTTTTCTCTTTGAAAAGTAAAAAAAAAAAAAAAATTATTTTATTGTTACACAATCCCTCCCCCCAAGTTCACTCCACTATGCAGCCTTCATTCTGGACCCTTGTCATGACAATAATATCTAATCATCATATAATTGATGCTTTTGAGCTTTGGTGCTGGAGAAGAGTGCTGAAAGTGCCATGGACTGCTAAAAAACCAAACAGATTCATCTTGGAGAGGGTTAAACCAGGCTGCTCCTTGGAGGCAAGGATTCTGAGGCTTTGTCTGACATACTTTGGTCATGTTGTAAGGAGAGACCGGTCCTTGGAGAAGGACATCATGCTTGGGAGGGTGGAGGGCAGGCGCAGGAGGGGAAGGCCCTCTGGGAGGTGGATTGATTTGTTGACTGGGGCAATTGGGATGAGTATGTCGGAGACAATGAGATTGGCACAGGACAGAGCAGAGTTTAGAGCTGTTGTACATAGGGTCGCTATGAGTCACAAGCAACTTGACGGCACATAACAACAACAATATTCCTCCTAAACAGTTCTCTCCCTCATCTATTTCAATGCAGTATATCCCCTCTTAGATTCATCCCAACCCTGATGTCAGTCATGCTTTACAACAGTGGCAGTATGCAGTACTTGTCCTTTGGTGACTGAGATATAACACTCAGCATAATGTCCTCACAGGGTCACCCATTTTGCATAATATTTCATGAGTTCCTTGTTTTTCAATGCACCATAGTATTCTATTGTGTGAATATACCACAGCTTTTCTATCCATTCATTTGTTGATGGGCACTTGGGTTGTTTCTAACTCTTTGTTATTGTGAACAAAGCTGCAATAAATGTGGGTGTGTAGAAATAGTTGATTTCTTAAATGATTTAACTGCCTATTTGATCCCCTTACAACCAGCTTACCAAAAAGCACTCACACACTGAACCCCAAAAAGGCAGCAATGCCGGTGGGTTTGAGGCCAAAAGGAAGATTATTAAGCCTTGCTGCATACTTTGACTTGAGTACCTTGGCAATATTTTTAAAACTGCTTTCTTCTTAAACAACAACAACAAAACCTGGTTTATTCTTTTTCTGTATCTCCCCGTCAAGTGAAGACCATATTCTGAAATTCAGCCTTAAGGCCAAGGCTCAAAATTTCAAATTCTTTGCAAAAGACTAGTAATTGAGAGTCGGAGAAGAGGAAGATCCTTAGTGAGATGGATTGATTGACACAGAGGATTGCAACAATGAGTTGAGCACTGCGGATAGTGTGCGCGTGGGGCATGATCAAGGAGGGTCTAGATGTGTCGTAACTATGAGTCAGAGTTAACAACAACAAGAAGTATGTGGTTGTTGTGTACCATCGAGTCAGAATTGACCCCTAGCTGACCCTCCAGTAGGTTTCCAGAGGCAGTCATTGCACGAGTGGAGATTGCCCATCCTTCTCCCACCATCAAAAGTACAGAGCAATTAAAACCAGTACTGTTTATAGTTACGTTGTTGGTTTCAGTCACCCACACATACGGCACGGCAGAGTGCAATGCTGTCCTGTCTCGTACCGTCAAGAAAGTCATTGGGATGCTCTCGTTCAAGGTGGTGGCCACTGTGTCTTTCGAGTGTTTTCTGATCCAGAGGGCTCGTGTTTCTGCTCTATGCTCTGGTCCGTAGTTTTACCGGCTAATATTTAGAAGTGGATCATCATACTGTCTTCCTATTCTTTCTCAGTCTGGAGGTTCCACTGAAATATCTCCATCGTGGGTCACTCCTTCAGTATCTGAAGTATCAGTGACATAGTTTCCTGTATCAGCGCACAGTTCTGTTTTGACCAAGTCAGTCTGTGGATAAATGGTGGTCCTCATTCATGACTATTCACTACCAGGAACCTATCTCCTACAAAACGCAACAGCACCAGAGCAAAGCCTCAGATACTGGTCAGCAGCCCTGTGCTGGTCTGGCGTCACTTTCCTCTGCAGTAGTTTAAACTCTGCCCATTGGCTCAAGCTGGCAACATGCCTGCTGTAAGCCTTGCCCGCGACTAGATCAGGGGTCCTTAACCTTGAGTGTAGCCATCTAATTACTATGCTCTCAGGAACTTTTAGGAGCTATTTCAGTGGTTAAGTACACAGCTGATAATGGAAAGGCCATGGTTAGAACACACCAATTGCTCTATCGGAGAAAGATGGAGCAGTGGCTTCTGTGAGGACAACAGCCTTGCAAACCCTATGAGACAGTTCTGCTCTGCCCTACAAGTCACAGGGAGCACAAATTGGCTCATTGGATGGCAGAAATTATTTCACAGGGAGACTTTAGACACTGATGACTGGACACACCCACAGCAGGTAAGCAGAAATCCACTGGAATTAGGGTCTACAGAGACAGTAAAGTCCAGCCAGGTAGAGAAAGGGCTGAAACTCTCAGGAACGAGGTGGGCTTTCTGAAGAAGGACTTTGAAAGTCAGCCCCCAAATTATGGTGCTGGTAATTGAGAGGTCCTACGACTCAGAGGTTCATTCACAGTCCCCTTAAGGAATATCCTAACACAACAAGCCTTCTAAAGAATTCTCCAGAGTTTCACGTGTGTATCAGGTGAAACTAGGTTGTGTTGTGTATTGGGGTTTTGGTGGTTTTTTTTCCTTTTCCCCCTGAAAACACATGTGTCCTTTTGTTTCATGGTCTCACTTGGCACCAAGTACCCAGTTCGTTTGCCCATCAGATTAGCTCGAATTACATGCTTTTACTGCTCCTACAAGCTAATGCAAGAGCCCTACAATTAACTGTGGGCTGCTTTAAGCCCTAAATGGAACTAATGTCTGCCCCAACCAAATGCCTCAGGACCCATTTTTTTTCCCTTTCTGTAAATTGCTATTTTTTTAGGCTGTCTTCCAGAAGTTGAGCCCCAAAACAAGTCAGGACTATACACCTCCCAGATTGTACTCAGGATTATTGTTGATTCTTAGCTACTTGCACTCTCTCAGAAAGTTAGCAAAATACACAATATTTTCCTAGAAACGGAAGACAGACTTGCCACTCATAATGTCACATCCCTCGAGTTAATACCGGAGCCGAAGGGAGAGAAAACTCATCAACATCTCCAACCTTCCATTATCATTTACATGTCAGAGCAAAGGAAGACATCACCTAAACTGAGCCCCGCAAATTGAAGAACTAGCTCACTTCGCAAGAAAAAGCAGTTTATTTGGCATCCCCGTTGAAAACGCCAGGAATGCTCGAAGGCTCCGCTGCCTGTTCTGAAATGCTGACAGAGTACCCGGATTTGTTCTGGCTGGTTACATCCTGCAAACTTCACGACAGGGAAAAGATGAATGGATAGCAGGCAGGAATCCTGCTCCCAGGCCTATGGGAGGGCAGCCTGGGAGCGGCATTACGTTTCCTCCATTCCCATAGCAGCGAGTCGCACTATGTCAGTCCCAGAAAGAGACGATCAGATAAAGCCCTCCCAGGTGCCTGTGGAATGTGCTACTCCTGGAACGTAAGCGAATGAGAGTCAGTTGTGCTCTGGGAAGAGCAGGCCCGGGGGAGGGGGATACAGAAGGCATCTCTGTATGTGACTCTTCGGGGTGAAGAGAGGGGTCACGTGCCCTCTCACAGAGGAACGAAGGGCGCTCTCAGTAGGAGAAATGACGTGGAAACGGCATCCTGGACTTCGGTCTTCTCTTGCCTGATTCTGAAACCCTGTCTTCAGGAATCATTTTGATGAAATAAGTCGTATCCATTACTTCACCGACATTCAATCGGCCTCTTGGTCTGACATCCTTAATCATCAAATTAGACCACCATTTCCTTCCTCTCAACTTTCATCCTTGACCACATCAGTCTGACTGCATGGGTGAATTGTTGGATTATACAAAAGTCAAAAGAGGTCCGTCTAATACCTGGAGAGTAGCCAGTGCTCTCTTAGTTTAGGTTGAAACCTACCTGGAGGGGTAGTTCCGAACCTCTAGAGACCTGGGAAGCTACATGCCCAGAAAACCTGGCCCGTGGGCTACATATTCAATCCTGTCTTCTCCTCCTTGTGTGGGTGCCGTCTTCAAATAGGTATAGATGATGCCATAGGGTGACATGAAAATTCATTTCAAAGCAGTCCTTAACCTAAAACCTATTTTCATCTACAGCAATAGTATGTTTTATTGCTCTTGACTTTATTGTACTTCCCAGATACTTCCCCCCCCCCCGCCCTACAAATTAAAGGTTGGTAGACTAATGATGATAGGAGAATTGATGCCTTTGAGCTGTGGTGTCAGAGAAGAGTATTGAATATACCATGGACTGCTAAGAGAATGAACAGGTTTATCCTGGAGAGGGTTAAACCAGGCTGCTCCTTGGAGACAAGGATTCTGAAGCTTCATCTGACATACTTTGGACATGTTACAAGGAGGAACCAGTCCTTGGAAAGGGATGTCATGCTTGGGAGGTTGGAGGGGGGGGCACAGGAAAGGAAGACTCTCAATGATATGGGTTGATTCAGTGACTGGGGTGATGGGGATAGGTGTGTCAGAGACAGTGAGGTTGGCACAGGATAGAGCAGGGTTTACGGCTGTTGTATATAGGGTCGCTATGAGTCACAGGAGACTCGATGACATATAACAACAACAACAAAGGTTGGTAGAAGCTCTTTATCAAGTAAGTCTATCAGTGCTACTTTTCCAGCAGTGAGCTCTCACTTCATGTATCTGTGTCACATTTTCCAAACTTTTTCATGTTGCTACTGGGCATTGTTGTTGTTTTGTTGTGTGACATTGAGTTGGAACCAAGCCAAGCTGATGCTTCAGCAGGTTTTCAGAGGCAGTAAATGACATGAGAGACTGTCCGTCCTTCTCCCGTGGGATAGCTGGTGGATTTTAACCAGGTGCCTTTGTGATTGCAGTGCAGTTTCTTACTGTAAGGCCCCCAGAGCTCCTGTATTGGGCACTTAATAGACTATAAACCTAAAATGCACTGGGTGACCCTCCAGAAAGTTTGAGAAGTTGCAAATCTTTGCTGAAGCAGACACTCTCATCTTCTTCCCATGAGTTAACTGGTGAATTTGAACCACCAACCTTTTGGTTATGAGTCCAACACTTAAGGCACTCCGTTAAAAGAGTACCTTTTAGTAGAATATTATTACTGGAGTTGTGTACCATCAAGTCGAAATGAACTTATAGCTAGCTGGTCCTCCAGCAGGATTTCAGAGGCAGAAAATAACAGGAAGGAGAGTGCCCCCCTTTCTCCTGCAGAGCAGCTGGTGGCTTTGAACCAAGTGCCTTTGAATTGACAAGTTGACTTTTTACCACTTAACCATCAGAAAACGTCTTTTATTAGAATATAAGACAGTGTAAACATGACTTCTATACACACTGGGAAACCAAAAAATGTGCATGACTTGCTTTATGGAAGCATTCCCTCTTTTTTGATGGTCTAGAGCTGAACCTGCAATGTCTCCAAGGCTGCCCGTAAACACTTCAACATTCACTGCTGAGGTGGAACCGACTCACACCGGACCCTCCTTAGGTCTCCACATCTACATATCACACAAGAGGTCACTGCCTGTCTTTCTCCCTTAGAGCTTCTAGCAAATCAAACCAGCCAGAGTGTGTGGACTTGCAGTTCACAGATCAGCTTCCTAAGAACATACCTGCAAGCACCTGTAAAATATTCTTCAGCTTATAAAAACATTCAAAAGTATTTGGTTCTTGTTATGGTGAACAACGGTGCTATGAACATGAGTGTATAAATCTTCATTTGTGTTCCAGTTTCTAATTTCCTTGGGGTATATTCCTAGTAGTGGAATAGCTGGGTCATAAGGAGTTTCTATGTTTAACTTTTTGAGGAAATGCAAAATTATCTTCCAGAGTGGTTGTACCATTTTACAATCCCACCAACAGTGTCTCCTCATCCTCTCCAATATTTGTTGCTTGCTGCCCTACTAAACTTTGCCACTGCTACTGGGGTGAAATGGTATCTCATTGTGGTCTTGAATTACATCTCTTAATTGCCAGTGATTTTCGCAGCCCAATGTCCAACCACAACCAAATGGATTGAGAAATTTTGGTACATTCACACAACGGAATGCTTACTATACAGCACTCGGGAGCAACAATCTTGAAAAAATACTACGTAACTTGGGACAGGCTGGAGAGAATTATGCTGAGTGAACTAACACAGTCTCATAAGGACAAATACTGAATAAGACCATTATTGTAAAAATAGAAGAATAACTAGTAAAACACATATGGGAGCTCAGGGGGTGGGGGAGGCTGAGAATGGGTCAGGTTGAAAGCACAGGGCTGTAGAGTTTGGTGGGTGGAAGGGTAGGATGAGGGAAATGAGAAGGATTTAGGCAAAAAGACAGGGTAAGGATGGGCAAAGTACAATAGTGATTGAGTTTATAAAACATAATGTATGAGAATGATTGTATGAAACACAATATGAATAAAGATTAGTGTGAAACAAAACGTATACAAATTTTGCAAGCAAATTTTTAAAAAGCTTAAAACACTATTTGGTTCTATGTAATAATGTAAGTGTGCTGTGTTTGGAATTATTGAAGTAGGAGATCATCAGCTTTACTGTTGGACAGTTATTTCTAAATCTGCATAAATATCTTTTAGGGGTTTGGGGAGGGGAGCAATCCAAACTGCTGCAGCTTTATCATTCCTGGTCCACGTATAGACAGCAATCAGTTATTAAGACAGCAAAACAGTAATATTGACAAAATAATAACCATGACGACATCAGGCGCATCATATAAGGAGGACTTGCCCAGCGCTGGGAGGTTCTGACTTCCTCTTCCTCCTCCTGTTCTCCTAATTCCTCACCATGTGATCTTCTGTTTGTCATATGGGTAAAATCAAGCTCACCATGGCTTAAGTGAGAAGAAGGCTGGCTTTGGAGTTCAATTGTGCAGATTTAAATCCCAGCTCTATTTCTCATTCACTGTGTAGCTTTAGAAAGGTTACTTCATCCTCTCAATCTCAGGATTCTCATCTAAAAGCAGGTCCCCACGAGGGTCTATGGGAAGACAGACTACAGAAGGCCCCTGTCCTCAAGCCTCACCACCAGTTACCATCCTAGTTTTTATCCTCCTGAAGCTTCCGTTGAAAGCCCTTCATTTGGTAACTATAGACTCTTTATTGTTCTCTTCTGAACCAGCTTCTCGGAGACAGCCAAAGACCGGGGACCTCGCTCTACTTCCACCTCTTCTCTAACTCCCCGCATTTGAAATTTTATTTTCCCTGAGTCTTGAACATTATCAAGTTCAGTTGCAGATTTCACATTATATTGAAGGATTCTGGATCTTCACCATGGGTCCATCTTTGCCTGACCCTGTACAGAACATGCCCCTTAGCTACCTGTAAGACAGAAGGAACCCAAGTGGGAATGTGCGCGCACACACACACACACAAACACACGGGGGGGCTCTGCCATCCAGGTACTCATCAATGACCTGTCAGCAGGTAATTATCTTCAATGCCTGCAGCTCTGAATTGTTGGGTGCCTTCCAGCTTCGTCCACCCTCACCCCTCACTTCCCGTCTCTGTGCAGCTGTTCAGACTCCAGGAGCCCCGGGGCAACAGGCTGGCTCAGGCCTTTCAGTCCTGCCTCTTCTTGTCCCTGTCAGTTTTGCTACCTTGAGCTATACAATTTCCAGAGCAAACACGCACAGCACTTTACAAGCCAGCCCAGGCCAGGAGCAGGGAGCTACCTTCCTACAAAGTCAGTTCAACTGCTGTCAGATTCTTTTGGATTTTATTGGCCAAGCCGTGCTTGTGCAGACCCGGTGGGGCTATTATTACCCAGGCTGCTACTCTGAGGTGCAGCTGGTGTCGTGATCCAGGCCTGCAGGGTGCCATCCTCCACAGTGAATGAGGAAAAAAACCAGACACAAGTGCGGTGGTCTCGCTCGCCTGTCAGAGCCCCCACACTGCTTTCACCAACTGTGTCACTGTCCCAAAAGAGCCCTGGTGGTACAGTGCATTAAGTACTAAACGACTAACTAAAAGGTTGGTGGTTTGGATCTACTTGCCCTTCCTCAGAAGAAAGAAAAACAGAGTAGCAATCTTCTTCAAAGACTCAGTCCTGCAGTTCCTCTCTGTCCTGCAGGGTCAATATGAGTCAGAATCAAGCTGCTGGAAGGTGGTTTGGTTTTCTGTTTGGTGAGGTGGATGAATATTCCTGGTGGCTTGGCCATAGGGTTAAAGAGGAAATGTTATCGGGTTGGGATTCCTGGGAAAAGACGCTTTCCATGTGTACTTCTTGAGGGAAAAGGAAAGGGAAGTCTTAGTTGGAGGGACCTGCTGGTTCTGCAGGGGATCTCTGTACAGATGACCAGTCCAACTGCTGGTCCCATTGTACCTAGGCCTGGTCCCGCCCCACCAGCCCTGCAGTCCCTCTGTGGATGCATGATGGTTTAATGCTTCCAAAATTAGACCTTGTTAGGAGAAAATTGTTCTCATTTGGCAATTTGAGGATACTGTGTAATTTCAAAAACCAGGGTGTGAGGGCATTCTAACTATTTTCAAATCCCATATGGTACAATTCATTCAAAAACGCGTGTATGTGTGTGCATGTGTGTGTGTGAGAGAGAGAGAGACAGACAGACAGACAGAGAGAGAGATTGATTCTCTCCCCTATCTTCCTCCTCCTTTCCCAACCAACCAACCAAATGAGCATTGTTTTTCAAGCTCTCAGTATTCTTCCCTGAAAAGCTCAATGTGTATTCCTGACAAATACACCGCTGTGGCTACTTGCAAGAGAAACAAACCCTAGCATGAAAATACCAATGCTTCCCCCCTTTCTTATGTAAATAACTCTCCAGATGGCTCATTTGTTAGACTGTGTTTACTAATTCTTGTTGTCTTTCTAGACAATCTGTTCCCACTAACCATCCTATCATTGAAACTGATGTTAATGCTTACAATTTCATTTAATAAAAGTCTGTCAGTAAGTAGCTTGGGTCCAGGGGTTAGTGTTGGTGGTGTCAATACCACACACACACACACACACACACACACACACACACACACACACACAAAGTACTCAACACTTGCACTATTGTTATTGTGGTTGTACAAAAGATATTTTTAAGGTCAAAAGAATAATTAATTTCAGACTCATTAAAATATCTCCACGAGGAGAGACAATTAGGGCTGACGAAGTTGAGGCATGGCAATTTGTGACTTGCGTACTCTTTCTCCATGCCCAGCCTGTGCCAACAGCAGTATCACTTATCAGTCATGGCATCCTTTCCAATGGTGCTCAGAGGTGAGCTCAGAAATGTTTTCAACATGCTTCTCCAAGTCATTATTAATCAATCACAGTTGACATGTAAGATGATACACGTTTCCCATCTCTGAGCTCTCATTTTTACAGATAGAGACTGAGGCCCTGAGAGAGGAAAAGATATCACTTCAAGTCACACAGGTTATTAAGAGCACTGGCTCTTACCCTGGGAAACTCAAACAGGGATCTGTAAGATTGGATGAGGGAGAAAGAACCCCTTTATGTTCTTTGTGGCTACTGCTAACATGTATGTATACACATTTAAGATCTCTAGCTAAGAAAAAAGTCACATCTCTAACTCAAGCCCCATAAACTCTTATCTTTGTATTCTTGCACCAGAATAAAGAGTTCACCGTAAGAGCCCTAACATGTTGGCCCAATATTTACCTTCTTATCAGTAAACTATTTTTAACTTAAAAAAAATTCTTCATGCTCACTGGAGACAGAGAGAGAGAGAGAGAGAGACCGAGAGAGACAGAGAGAGAGAGAGAGAGAGAGAGAGAGAGGTACGCAAGGGATATATAAAACAAAAATTACTGAAGTTTCTGGGTTCTCCTCTCCGAAGATAAATATTGTTAACAATTTGGAATGCATGCTCTCATCACTTAGTAAAGATGGAATCAAACACTCCATCCTTTGTACGGCTGGCTCTTCTCACTTAACATGGAAAATTGAAGAATAATATCATGAACGTCTCTCCTTTGTATATATCTGCCTCCTTCTCGGTGGCTGCAGAATAACCACTAAATGAATATATGCTGCTGCTTTTGCAAAACTCAATGCCATTGAGTCAGGACTGACTCATAACTGATACTCTGTTTGGTTTCTAAAAGGATAAATTGCACTGGAGGAGATTGCCTGTCTTTCTCTCACAGAGCCACCAGTGGGTTTGCACCATCAGACGGGCATAGCATCTGGGTTAGTGGCACAGCTCCCTACAGCCTGGAAGCCTCGATTCAAAAGGGATTCAGAATGCAAAGTGTTCCTGACAAAAGAGAGAGGCGTTATCATCTGAACATGAAACTCAGGACGTTGATTGTCCAAGCTCCTGTAGTATAGAATCCACAGTGATGAAGTCAGTGGCTATAGATGTCACTTATTTCTAGTGGCTAGAAATAAATATCAGCCCAGAACTCCCTAGACCAAGGACAGACAATGAATAAGGAAGACCAAAGGAGAATGGTGCCTTTAAATTATGGTAATGACAAAGAATACTGAGTATACTGTGGACTGCCAGGAGAACAAACAAATCTGTCTTGAAAGAAGTACAGCCAAAATGCTTCTTGGAAGCCAGGATGGTGATATTTCATCTAATATAGTGGGATAGTTATCAAAAGGGGCTAGTCCTTGGAGAAGAACATGGTGCTCAGTAAAAAAGGGAGGACCTTCAACAGGAAGGGAGGACACAGTGCTCCAACTATCGACTCTCACATGGCAGTAATTGGAGGATGCCACGAGACTGCAGATATTTTGTTCTGTCGTATGCAAGGTCACTATACATTAGAACCAACTTGATGGCACCTAACAAAAACCACAACTCTTTGGACCAGGAGCGAGCCTTTCTATGGGGAGGGCTAGAGTCACATCTTTTTAGAAAGTTTGGAGTAGAAAGAGGTGAGGTCCATCCCCACATGCAATGGTCCCTAGACTGACAGCGGCCTGTTCCAAGAGCAGAATGCAGGCTCTGGGCTCTATGTGGGCTTAGACACACTGGGGCACACGTGATGACCACGGGGCTGACAGTGAAGTTTCCCCAGAATCCAAGCTCCAGCTCACTTAGATGTCTATCCTTAGCTCCTCCAAATGGTGCTATGTCATTTCCATAAACTTATGTGACACTTCCACAAACTACTTTTACTCCACTGTCACAAGAGACCTAGAGATCAGGCCACCTTGGAATCTACTACCATCACTACCCTTGGGGAGAATGAGGAAGAAGAAGAAGAAAATGTTTAGTCATCATCAGTGAAAGTACAAGTTGACTGATATCACTGTGCTGGGCACTATTAAGAAAATAAGATGAGGAGACTCCAGTAACCAGTTCAAGATGAAAGGCCTCAAACAGGAGGAGCGATGAGTACTCAGGATGTGAAGTTACATGGTGGAAAGTGTCTACGGCATTTGAAAAGACCTGAAACAGAGCAGCTCTTACCTCCCTCAGTGGCCTCAGCTTCACGGGGCATGGACAATGGGCACCCAGTGTCCTCCACACTGACCAGGCCTCTCGGGCACTCGAGAAGCTGCCAAGTCATTGTCTCAAAGCTACAGAATTGAGGCTTGAGCTCTATCTCATCTGTAACCCGTCCCTCCACCTCTTGTCTTTCATAGGTACCACTCAGGTATGAGGAGCTCTGGTGGCTTAGTGGGAAGGAGCCGCGCTGCCCACCCAAAAGCAGGCAGTTCAACTCCAAAAGCAGATCCAGAGGAAAACAGGCAATCGCCTCTTGTGCAATTTAGTGCCTCTTCAAACTTGCCTGAGGGTCAGCTCTGAGCCGGTTCCAAGTACACGACAACAATAACACTCACAAGGTGACCCAGAGCCCAGGCCAACGCTCCTCTGCTCAGCCACCTTTTTCTCTTGGTTTGTATTTTGTTGTGTTTTGGTGTTTTGTTTTTTTTTCTCTACTTTCAAAACCCAGACTACTGTGACCATGTATTTCTCACTCAGGCTAAGAATGTCCTCTTGCCTCTCGTGCACTCATTTCCCTTCCTTAACAGCTTGCTGTCTTCATTCTGCTTTGAATTTCAGCAATTTTCAGACCCCTGGTGTAGCGTAAGCCCTTCTATCAGAACCAATGTGGCTCCAGACTGGCCTACCCCCCAATCTATGCAGGAAGGAAAACAAAGCCAGGCTTGTTCCCAGCTTGACAGGCTGCGCGTTCAGGGAACAGGGGCTTCAAATCTTTCCATGATTTTGTTTTGGCACCAGAACGTCTGTGTTTAATTTTGTGTCTCCTGCCAGACTTGGGAAGTCTAAGTGATAATATCAACGTGCAGAGAGACAGAGTGCATGGCGCAGCACCGAGGGGCCATCATCTTACCCAGCAGGGGGCCAGTGGGGAAGAGGGGTTGCTGGGCCACATGCGGACACACACTTGATGTTCACACTCTCTCTCTTTCATACACACACACATACACACACAGAGACCCACACTCAACTCTAAAGACACAGAGCTACATAGAGGGACACATGCGCCAAACATACAGGAACAGGATCACACACACACCACACACCTGTACACATACGCAACGTGTATGCACCTCCTATAGACCCACAGTCACACACACACAGACCCACACTCAACAATAAAGACAGAGAGCTAAACATAGGGACACATTCATCAGACATGCAATCTTACACACACACACCGCACACCTGTACACTTATGCACAAGTGCATGCACCTCCCATAGACCCACAGTCACACACACACACACGGTCTCATAAACACGTTTCTCCTGCAGACACACACTAATCCAGCTGCACACACAGGGATGTTTACATCTCCAGATGCCCGTGTGCAGACACTGACATACACACCACCTCACACTCATCCACCCACAGACACCCGTGTGCACACACACACACACTATGCAGATACCCTGTGCACACACATACACCTTCATCCTGTGCAAACATACACACTTCATACGTGCTCTCAGACATCCCCTCAAACACACACAGACACACTCACTTACCTGCAGGCCCCCACGAGCACACATGTACATCCTCACATGCACTTCCATGTGCACACAGAGACACACTCACAGAGAAGAAAGTCGCAGGCCCCAACACTGGGCCCCGCAGGAGGGCAGGGACATCAAAGCCTGAGAAGACCCCCTATCCTCCAGAACGGAGAGAAAACAGTTCTGATCACAGGGCCGCTCCAGGAGGGCCCATTAGAAAGTTCAACCAATTAAGTAGAACGTTTCCATGGAGACACTGACTCCGTGAACTCTGAAGTTGAGCAGCGCCTCTGTCTTGGCAGACACGATATGAGAGAAAGCGGTGGTCATCAGCAGGCAGGCGAGAGGCCCTCATCTCCTTAGATTCCTCTCCACGGACAGCTGAGCCGTCTTTAAGACAAACAAGGCTTGGGGGTGAGAGGGCATCAGCTGAGTTGTGCCACCTGACAGCTGCCCAGATCGGATTAGCAAGGACCCCTGCGACATCTACATCCCAAATGTGAGGTCATCCTGAGGCACTACCATCAAGGCAGACACACCCAGCACCCAGGGTGGGTCCTCTGGGATTCCAGAACTTGGGCCCTGGCCTCTGGCCCCCTGTGTCTGTCCTACCGTGCCCAGAAAGGGTAACTATCAACACGCCAGCCACAGAAAACTCACAAAAGCCAAACTCACCGTTAAGAAATCTGTCCTGAGTCACAGTGACCTTCCAAGGGTTTCCAACGTGGTAAATCTTAGCAGGAAGAGACCGCCCATCTTTCTCCCACCGAGTGGCTGGTGGATTTGAAGCCAGCTTTTCAGTCAACAACACAATTCTTAGGGACTATGCCATCAGGTACAAAGGGGACATTCAATGACAGCTGAGGTAAATGCTTCACTTTGGCTGCACAAAATCTGGGCATGAGGTGAGAATGTATGGACCAGAAGTGTATGCAGGTTGTCACAACAGGGACTCCGCGAGTTAGCTTTGCTGCTGTCTGGTCCTCTGACACCCAGGCTCCTGAGGAGAAGAAGACTCAGAGCCTCTCAAAGCCCATGGTTAACACACTTGCCTGGTTAGAATGGATGTGTACGCATGAATGTATGTATGTATGTATGTATGTATGTATGTATGTATGTATGTGTGTGTGTGTGTACACCTGCATATGCGTGTGTACATTTGCCTGTTTGTGCATGTGTGTACATCTACCTATTCATAGGCTTGTACAAGGGTGCACACATTCACGTGCATGTGTGCCTTTGCATGGATATGCATGTGTATGTGTGTGTGCCTGTTTGTGTGGGTGTGCATGTGTGTTGAGTGCAGTGAGCAGTAAGGAAAAGAGATGAATGTACCAAGGTGACTCAGGACTCCTGGCCTGCGTCCCTGACACAGGGCCGACCACCAGCACAGCTCCTGCACTCTGTTCTGACACATACCTGTGAGCACACACTCGTGTCCACAAGCCCAGGACACACCACCGCCTGACGGAAACACTGCATTTCTCACTGGTAGGATCAGTTAGAATCTCTCCCAGGATCACATTTTTTAAGATTATGAATGTATTCCAGCTAGTGCATTATGATCAAAGTGTAATTCAAATGATCTCTTGTGATGGTCATTTAAAATTTATTAATCACTGTAAGTTATTTTGACATCTAAGTGAACAGTCCCTTGTAGGCTTTCATAATCCCATTTTCATTTACCATTAATTAAAGGTTATTAACCGTAAAGTATTAATGAAATCAAATCCCCCAAAGTAACTCCCAGTCGGCAGGCATCAGCTCTCAGTGAAGGGATTCTGAGCACGACACAGACCATAATAAGATTTTACCCACTGAAATGTAATCAGTGAGAGAAGGTACGTCGCAGGAAGATAAGAGATACTCTCAATAATGAATTATATGATCATCCTTAGCCCATGTGTAGAAGTGTTAGAGAATTATGACTATTTAGCAAGACTATATTTTCATTAGGGAGCCCTGATAGCCTAGTGGTAAGAAGTAGTACTGCCAGACCAAAGGTATGCAGTTCGAATCCACCAGCTGACCCATGGAAAAAAGATGGGCAATCTCCTCCTGTGTGATTTACTCCCTCTGAAAAGCTGCTGTAGGGTCAGCTATGAATCAGTTCTGATTCAATGGTTCATAGCAACAATATTTTGTTGCTTTATGATTATCTGATTCCTGTTAGACTCAGGATAAATGTGGGTGGATGAAAGTCCTAGCAGAAAACTCTGCGTGGTGCAAATGGTTAAGCACTTAGGCTATTACTAGAAAGGTTGGTGGTTTTAACCTACCCAGAGGCACTTGGGAAGAAAGGCCTGGTGACAAGCTTCTGAAACAGCAGTCACTGGAAATCCTATGGTTTTACTCTGGTTCTGTGCTGACACCCATGGAATTCCCATCAGTCAGGTTAATTCCACAGCAAACGGTGGTTTAAACCATGCCTGACATAGGGCAAAATACACAGTAACCATTGGCACTGCTGTTGTTAGGTGCTGTTGTGCACAGTGCTCACTGTCTCTACAACAGATCTGAGCCCTGTCCTGTCCTGTGCCGTCCTCGTCATCTCTGCCACCCTCGAGCCCATTGCTGCCCTCACTGTGTCCACCTCATCTCCTTGAGGGTTTTCTTCTCTTTTGCTGACGTTGTACCTTTCCTAGGAAGATGTCTTTGTCCAGGGAATGCCCTCACATGATTATCACCCTTCCAGTCTCTCTTGCTGAGCTCTGGTGATGTAGTCTATAGAAAGGGGAACTGCTAGTCCAAAGGCTGCACCTCTCTACTGGTTCAAATCTACCAGTGCTCCGTCTACCAGCAAGAAAGACAATCTCCTCCCGTGCAATTTACATTCTTAAAAACCCAGTGGAGAGTCAACTACGAGTCAGTTCTGACTCCAAGGCAATGAGTGAGTGAATGAATAAACCTCTCCTAAGATATAACAGATCTTGTTCTACAAGAAGGGAGCTCTGGTTGCCTAGTGGTAAGGAGTTGCAAAGGCACACAGTTCGAATCCACTAGCTGCTCTGGAGGAGAAGGATGGACCGTCTTCTCCTGTGCAGTTTACTGCGTCTGAAAACGCACTGGAGTGTCAGCTATGGGTTAGTTCAATTGGACATAAACAACAATAACAACTTCTACAAGGGGTTATAAATGTCGGTGAGTCAAGATTGTCAGAACCCCCAGATTATGTCTTCTCTTACACACATGACTGACTCGGAGTACTTTATGCATGTTTAGGGGTTAAACCACAGTCTCAGGAGAACAAATGTGACAGTGGTAAAGAATGAGAAGGCGAGCATCGCTCAGTGTCTTCCAGCAATGAAGTGGCACGCTTTTCTCCTATCATCTCCCAGGCTGCACCATGAGAGCTGAGGGTGCTCATCTGGCCTCGTCTCTTCAGGTAACTGCAGCCAGGATCATGCTACGTACTCATCAAACCAGTTTCTTCTTCCTTCTCAACGTGGACAGGCCACATTCCCAGCATTCTTTGCAGTTTGGTTGAGACCAAGTCACTTCTGGTGGCATCTTCTGTGGCTTCTCCCTCCTCTAGGCAAGAAGCATAGATTTGAGGTGTAAAAAAAAAAAAAATCACAGGAGGAAAGCAGCCCAGTGACGGCTGGAGAAGAGTCTTTCTTCCCAGCAGCACTGTCAGACCATTATTGGACTTTGTGCGCACAAGAAATACAATAGTCTTGTGCTGACCCTGTGAGACTTTGAAGAGGGGTGAGGGCTGTAGTTAACAGAGGCACATTTTCTGCTCAATCTGTAGACAAATTGCAGCTCGAGAGAGACAATCTCAGCTATGAGAAACCCAAGCAAAGAGGCTGGGTTAGCGAAGACCTAGGCAGGAGCCCAGTGTAGCTATGTAAAGTACAATGAAAGCTAAGATAATTTTGCTTCTGGTCTGCTGAGAAGAGCTGGCCACACAAAGAACAATGAAAGGGTATCTGTGAGAAGGATCTCCTCCTTCCAAATTAGTTCTGCAAGTGGTAAAAACTTTGGCCCTAGAAATTTAATTTTAAAGAAAGAAAAACTTAGAAACACAGCAAGGCACTGGATTTCAAAATTGGAGGTGGGCTGACAATTTTAAACCAGCATGAGATGGGGAATTAAAGAAACTCAGGTGCTGTATCTCAGGTCATTCCCAGGTAGCTAGAGGGCCAGGACTGGGCCTCTCATCTTCCAGCACCAATCAGCCCTACCTTCTCCTTTTATATAATGAAGAACTAAACCCTGGGCTCCTACGTGGGAGCGTGACAGGCGGTCAGATCTCTTCATTTCCACTGCAGGCCCCAGGTGGCTCCAAGGGACTCTCATGAACCGAACCTTTCAAAACCCGTTTAAGAGTTGATTCAGCACTGTCAGCCCTTGACTTAAGCCAAATAAAAGCCAATAAGTCGAGTGGTGAGGGAAGCAAACAGAGTAATAACTTCTCCAAAGAAGCTGCTGTGTTGTATCTGGGATGTACATTGGATTTCAGCGCAAGGAAGAACAAATGCGAAGCACCTTTCCTGAAGAGAAGGACCTTATTCTTTCCCATAATGCATCTGGTGATTTGCTGCATTGCAGGGGCTTGTATGCTGCTGAGGTGCTGCAATCTATGTCACCAATATCTCCAGTTCTTACAAGGTTTCGGTGGAGCTTTCAGACTAAGGCATTAGGAAGGAAGGCTTGACGATTCACTCCCAGAAACTAGTCAATGAAAACCCGATGGATCACCAAAGAATGGTGTCTGATATTGACACGCCGTCAGGAAAGATCAATTGCTATAAAAGAATACTATATCTGATAGACAGCCAACGAAAACAAGGTAGAGAAACATGCAAAGAAATAGGTCATACAATAGCTGCTACATGGACTTCAGTATGCCAACAATCACAGAGACATGCAGGGGATGCTTCCCTCTGTCATACATAAACGGGGCCGGCGTGAGGCAGAGACAATCACCAGTAACTAACAAGGGCATTGCTAATTCTTTCTTCAATGCTTATATGCTTACACTTTAGTTCAAATGCTGGCTTAAGTAAAAAGGTATTTCTCCAACCTGTCTCTTTGTAATTAATGCATTATTAAGAAACAAACTGCTTAAAGAGTGGCTTGTTTTTTTCAGTTGCATGCTCACAAATGATTAGCATTTAATGTGGATGTTTGTCTTTGTACCTTGGGGAAGAGGCTACATGTCAAGACAAGCAGTCTGGACTGGAAACAAAAGGCAAAGGGGATGTCAAAGACATGCCTCTCCTCCTTGCGAATGGGGAGGGGTGAGGGAGTAGGTGGAAGAGAGCGGGTGGAATTGAAGGAAGGGAGCTTGGACTGTCCTGGTCTTTGACCATGAGCTTGACAAAATCATACTCTTGTCCAACCGAACTTCAGTAAACCTTAGAAAATCTGACTCAATCAAGTCACCCTCTGCACAACTCAGATTAAGGGTTGTCTTAGCTACCTAGTGTTGTTTTAACAGCACTACCACAAGGGGTTGGCTTTTATGAACAGAAATTTATTTTCTCAAAGTTTTGTATGCTAGACATCTGAATTTGGGGCCCTGGATCTGAGGCAAAGCTTTTCTCTCTATTGTCTCAGGTTTGAGTATGCCAGAGACAGTGGAGGTGATGCAGAATAGGGCACGATTCCAATCGGCTGTTCCTAAGGCTACAGTGAATCATGGCTGGTTGACTAAACAACGGTACTAAACACCAATAGCATCAATAGCTCCTGAAGAAGGTCCTTGTCTCCTTAGCTTTATCCTTGTTGTAGCATCTTTCTCCCCTCATCTCTACTTCTGGCATTGATCTCTTTCTTTCATATCTCAGAATAGATTTACACAAGATATACCCTTACACTATACGTGCCTCATTAACATAACAAAGACAATCTGTGTTTGAATGGGATTAAAGCCATGGCCTGTTGCTGTTAAGCGCCAGTGAGTGGCTTACCACTCTTAGTGAAACCTATGACAACAGATTTGAACCCTGCCTTCTCCAGCACCATCTTCATTCTCTAGGATATGTCCCAGACCAGTATTACAGTCATTGTGCCAACACATCTTGTTGGGAGTCTTCTTCTCTTTCTTTGACCCTCTGTCTTCTCCAGTAATGCCCCAAATTTGTGAGGTTTCACCCTCTTTGCCTCTAAAGACTACCCAGTTTGGGTTTCCTCCAAGACAGGGTTGTTTGTTCTTTTGGCAACCAATAGGATATTCAGTACTCTTCTCCAGCACCACAACTCGGAGGCATCAATCTTTCTTCTGTCATCCTTATTCATTATATAGCTTTCAGATGCATAGGAAGTAGTCGAAAAGGTCATGACTTCAATCACCTTAGCCTTTAAACAGACACCTTTGCTCATTAGCACTCTGGAGAGGTTTTTAGCATTATTTTCTCAGTGTAGCACATCTTTTGATTTCTTGTCTGCTGTTACCATGAGTATTGATTGTGGATCCAAGTAAAATAAAATTGACAACTTCAACGAAGGTCTGTTATAATATTGTCTGTTGGTCCAGTGGCGAGAATGTTTGTTTTCTTGAAGTTGAGAGGTAATCCATGTTGAAGGTTGTAGTCTTTGATCTTTTACAGGAAGTGCTTCAAGTTCTTTTCACTTTTAGCAAACAATGATTGTACCATCCTCATAATACAAGTCTTCCTCCAGTACTGATGTCACATTGTCCTTCACAGAATCCAGCTTCTCTATTGGTTTGTCCAGCAAACAGATTAATAAGTATTAAGAAAGGATACAGCCCTGACTCACACTTTTCCCAATTTTAAATCATGTTCCCTTCTTCTGTTTGGACAATAGTTTTATTGGTTTAGGTATAAGTTTCACAGGAATACAATTAAGGGTTCTAGGATTCCCTTTGCTCTCAACATCAGCCATATTTTGTTATGGTTCCCACAATCAAATGCCTTTGCACAGTACATAAACATAGATAAATACTTTGGTGGTATTTTTCTGTTTCAGCCAAGATTCATCTGATATCAACAATGATATCACTCATTCCACAACCTCATGTGAATCTAGCTTGAATTTCTGACACTTCCCTACCAATGTACTGTTCTAGTAATTTTTTAAATAATTTTCAGCAAGATTTTACTTGCATATGATATTGTTCAATAATTTCCACATTACCTTTCTTGGCAATGGGAACAACTATGGTTTGCATAGTTGTTAATATTTACAGTACATATGGGGGGGGCACACAGTTCCATTCATAATAATCCTTTAGAGCCTTCAGAGGAGAGCAACCCTGCCAGTTTCTTAAGTCTACACTTCTGGGCTCCAGAATTGTTGAGAAAATAAACTCTTGCTTATTTTAAGCTACTTAGTGTGGGGTAATTTGTTACACCATTCATAGGAAACCCATACAAAAGGTTCATGACACAATCCTGCTTGCTGAAACTGAGGAGGACGTGAAGCGCTTGCTGCAGAGGGTCAAGGACTGAAGCCTTAAGTATGGATTGAGGTTCAATGTCAAGAAGACAAAGATTCTCACCACTGGGCCAACTGCCAGCATCAGGATAGATGGTGAAGAGATTGAGATTGTTAACAACTTTAGTTTGCTTGGCTCCACAGTCAACACTCTTGGCACCAGTAGCCAGGAAATTAAAAGACGTATTGCCTTGGCAAAGTCTGCTGTTAGGGACCGCTTCAGGGTACTGAAGTGCAATGGTGTCACTCCGGAGACTAAGGTGCATCTGATACAGGCTATGGTCTTTGCAATCACTTGTTATGCATCAGAGAATTGGAGAATGACTAGGGAAGATAGAAGGAAAATTGATGCCTTTGAGCTGTGGTGCTGGAGAAGAGTATTCAATGTACCATGGACTGCCAAGAAAACAAACAGATTCATCCTGGAGTGGCTTAAACCAGGCTGCTCCTTGGAGGCAAGGATTCTGAGGTTCTGACCAACATACTTTGGACAAGTTGTAAGGAGGGAGAGGTCCTCGGAGAGGGACATCATGCTTGGGAGGGTGGAGGGATGGCGCAAGAGGGGAAGACCCTCTATGAGGTGGATTGATTCAGTGACTGGGGTCAGTGCGATTGGCACAGGACAGAGCAGGGTTTAGGGCTGTTGTACACAGGGTTGCTATGAGTCGCGAGCGACTCAGCACATAACAACAACAACAACATAGGCACCTAATGGCTCATAGCCAATCAGAATTTTCTATCCTAGCATCTGCGTGTAGACTGGCAGGATGAGAGCAGCGGGAGTGACTTCTTCTGGATACTTGTCACTAAAGACATTGTCAATGTTTCCAGTGGACCTGATTCCTGATGGCTCTCTCAGTCCTCCCTTTCTGATGCCTGGTGTTCACGCTGTTCGTCAGATCTCTGGATCCCCTTCTCCTTGTCCTCCCAATGATGATCTGTTTACATCATCTAGCACTTTTTGGTCTTCACTACTTGCCATCAACAATTCTGTCTCAGTGAGTTGACTTCCATCTGTCTGGAATGATCAGCGTTTCAGTTGGATGGAACCTTAAAGATAAGCTCAAGTTGCTGTACGGTAAGCTCTGTGGGGTAGCCCAGGTTGGTTCTTTTATTGCATTATAATTGCATATCTACTAAAAAAGATCAAAAGGCCATTACCTGAAGATTAAAGGTACCCCAACCCCCGCTTTATGGAGTCACCTGGCTATAATATTTAAAGTAAAAAATATTCTCTTCATTGTAGATTTAAAGACTTGCCTGTTTAATTGGCATCATCACTTGCTAACTTTGTAGACACTTCAGATTCTAAGTATTCAAAACAAGACTCCCAATTCCCCCCACCCACCCTGATTTGCTTCCCAGGGAGCCAAACAGAGCAGAGTTCAGAATAAGAAATATGTCCTCATTTTCACAGGCTATGACTTCTCCCTTGGTATCTTCAATAGAAAGATGAGATCTAACAGAATGATTTAAGATTATATTTTTAGGGACATTCGTAAAGTTTTTATCTATCTATCATTTATCTATCTATCTATCATCTATCTGCTTCTGCATTCATCTGTCATGTCCTTTGTCATAGTAATATTTTAAAGTAGAAAATCAAAAAGAGGAAAAAGAAATCTAACTTATAACAGGAATAGGGAGGAAAGAAGAGGGGAATGAAAATTAGTAAATAGGTAAGTTGGGTTTAGGGAAAGACAACACACATAAGGGGTTGATTAGGCATTGTGATGAATTAAGTAAATTAATAATTAGCAATTAATATTGTAAAAAAATATCTCTGAATGATTATATGATCAAGAAAAATTATATGCATTTATTAAAATAAAAAAAGTCCTATTCTAACACCCAAAGATAAATCTCATTAATGTTTTGATGATGTTCCTTTCCTGTAGATTTTGCTGTACCATTAATAATATTACATATGCACAACAGTGTTGTATGTGCGCTTTTAATCCTGCTTTTCGCTTAACTTTATATGAGAAGCAGTCTGTGTGGTAATACAAGCTTGTAAACCATCTTCTCAAAGATTGCGTGTTATCCTGTTCAATGGCAGTTTTATATTTATCCAACCAATCCTTTCCTAGACACTTAGACAAGTTGGATATTATAGAAGCTTTGGTGGCCCAATGGTAACGAGCTGCGCTGCCAATCCAAGGACACCCAGTATGAATCCACCAGCTTCTCCAATGGAAAAAAGACGAGTAATCTCCTCCAGTGTGATTTACAGCCTCTGAAAACCCACTGCAGGATCAGCTATGAGTTGGTGTCAACTCCATGGCAAGTAACGGCAGCAACAACTCACCCTTGTTAGAAGAATTATGTGTAGCTGGGAGAGATGTTTTTGCCAGCTCTAAGAGTTGCCTTGGTGGTTAATTTACAAAGCATTGGCAATCTGTGTGATTCTTTTGTTACTAGAGACAGAAATATTCAGATAGCACTGATTATCACAATGCAAAAGGAGACTCAGAGCAGAAGGGAATTTTAAAATCCTAGTCTGATGCTAGTTCATAAACGTTTGCAAGGAGAATGGATTGAGAGAGAGAGAGTGTGTGTTACTCTGAGCCTCTGGGGTTGGTAAGTTTTTAATAATTTGTATGTAATTTCTAGCACTGATTTTTACTGAGTTTAAGTTTTAGATTTCAATTCCATTGGATTCCCTTCAGCTCCTTCCCCCCAATTTCAGCAGAGAGTGAATGTGTTGGATTTCCACTCTTGGAGGGAAGTCTCTGGCCTGAACGGTTTTCATTTATTTTATTTAGAAATTACAAAGACATTTCCAGTTATATTTGGTTTTGCAATTCATTCCTCCCTCTGTTTCACAAAAACCATAAAACCCACATTGTCTAAAAATGCTGCGTTGAGCAAAATGGATTCAGGCTCCTTGGAAAGCAGAGAAGGATGGAGCCAGTGTGTGTTATAAACATTTCCAGGGAGACAGGCTCTTTCTCAGAATTGGTTTTAGACAAAGGCCACTGACCCGCTCTGTGATTTCATATGAGATCTCTGACCCTGGTTCCCACTTGAACTTCACTCGATGTCACAGAGGCATCTGCATATAATCTATGTATCCTTCACTCTTGGCTTTTCATCCTCCTCTCAAGTCTGACCAGTACTTGCCATTGTTTTTCAAGGACCCAAGCCATGAAAAACCAAGAATTTGGGTTTTGGGAATGAACATTTCTAAAGTTAAGCTTGGTGGTTTCCTGTCCCAGAAGCTCAGACTCGGTGGACGCGCAGTGTTTTGCAATGTGGAGCTTTCTTTTCCGGTTAAACATCTTTGTTCCCTTCAATTGCAATATTTGATCTTCTGTGTTCAGAATCTGTAAATTCTCCTCACAGTTTATTTCTACTAGCTTATCACTGGCCTTTCATTTTTCAATCCCAAGAAAACCAAGTGGAAAGTGTGGGTTTTCTAGAGGATTTTTGTTTCTGTTCACCCCTTATATTTAATTGAGGATGGGTTAGATGGAGCTCAGATGGGGGTCTTGCTCTTGGTGGTCCTTGCTGGTGGTAGGCAAACACACTTTAAATACGAATGGGCAGAATGCTACTTGGACTGTGTGAAATTACGGGTATTACTGAGTGGCTACCACACCACACAGTGGAGAGCCTGATTGGTACAAAGGGTTCACATGAGTGACTGTTAATGGAAATGTTGAAGATAGATGTTCACTGAGAGTTGCATCAAAACAAAGGCCTAGCCATCTGCTTCCTGCAGGTCCCCATCTTGAAAGCTGCATAGAACACTGGTCTACACATAGATTTCCACGTGGATCCGAGTTGGAACCAAGTTCACAGCTGGATGGGGTTTCGCTTCACTAACCAAAGTCAAGTGTGGTGTGGTCTCAACTCAAGACTGAGGAGGAAATTTCAGGAGACTCTGAGCTTTGTTCTGTCCTACAAAGACCCCTTCATGGTCTGTGGTGCCATCATCCACCACTCCAATTGCCCAGATTTATGGAGAAAAGACGAGATGGAGAAATACAGAGCAAGCGTATTGCTACAAAGGTATCACTCTTGGGTCAGAAAATTGTCCAGCATTTTACATGAAAAATCTGACTTTTCAGTGGCACCTTTATAGCCTGAGAACCATTTCTCTTGGCTCCCAGACGGTTAATAATAGCTTTTGATATGCACTAGATGAGACTAATGTCTTGAAGAGGAAATATTAAAATAACATTTTGGTAAATATATAAATCTAACATGCCATTTCAACATTCTTCACATTAATTGACAAGAGCTATAAACAGAAAATGACCGTTGGATGAATTGATGAACACACCGTTACTGAGTGTCTCTCAATGACTCTTCTTTAAAGAAAGAAGCTGGAGCTTCTGAGTTTCATTTAAATGCTGTTGTTGTTGTTGTTATGTGCCATCGAATCGCTTGAGACTCATAGTGACCCTATTTACAACAGCCCTAAACCCTGCTCTGTCCTGTGCCAATCGCACCGTCTCCGATACACCCATCCCAGTTACCCCAGTCACTGAATCAATCCACCTCGTACAGGGCCTTTTTCTCCTGTGCTGTCCCTCCACCCTCCCAAGCATGATGTCCCTCTCCAAGGACCAGTCCTTCCTTACAACTTGTCCAAAGTATGTTGGTCAGAACCTCAGAATCCTTGCCTCCAAGGAGCAGCCTGGTTTATGCCACTCCAGGATGAATCTGTTTGTTTTCTTGGCAGTCCATGGTACATTCAATACTCTTCTCCAGCACCACAGCTCAAAGGCATCAATTTTCCTTCTATCTTCCCTAGTCATTCTCTAATTCTCTGATGCATAACAAGTGATTGCAAAGACCATAGACTGTATCAGATGCACCTTAGTCTCCGGAGTGACACCATTGCTCTTCAGTACCCTGAAGTGGTCCCTAACAGCAGACTTTACCATCACAATATGTCTGTTTTTTTTTTTTATTATTTCTGCCTACTGGTGCCAAGAGTGTTGACCGTGGAGCCAAGCAGACTAAAGTTGTTAACAATCTCAATCTCTTCACCATCCATCCTGATGCTGCCAATTGGCCCAGTGGTGAAAGTCTTTGTCTTTTTGACATTGAGCCTCAATCCATACTTAAGGCTGCAGTCCTTGACGCTCTGCAGCAAGCATTTCAGGTCCTCCTCAGTTTCAGCAAGCAGGGTTGTGTCATCTGCAAACGCAGATTGTTAATAGATCTTCCACCAATCCTGATGTCACATTTCTCCTCATAGAGCCCAGCCTCTTGGATAATCTGTTCTGCATACAGGTGCCTGTATGTTAGCCAAAAGCAAGTTGTTGTTGCTGTTGTTGTTAGGTGTCTTCAAGTTGACCTCCACTCAAAGCAATACTGTGCACATCAGGAGGGCATCTTGCCCCATCCTGCACCATCCCCACAGCCTCCACCGTGACTGTCATTGCCACCATCCCACCCCAACCCACCTCAGCCTCACAGTCTCTACTGTGACTGTTACTGTTCATCACTGCACATTCAATGATTTATTCATTGCAAACACCTCTTATAAGAAACACAAACACAGGCTGTATACATGGATTTCACCAGATAGTATGTGTAGGAATCAAATCGATTACATTTTTAGAAAGACTAACTGGAGAAGCTCAAGATCAGCAGTGAAAACCAGGCTGGGTGCTGACTGAGGAACAGACCACCAACTACTCGTATTCAAATTCAAGCTGAAATTGAAGAAAATTAAATCAAATCTACGGAAACCAAAATTTGACCTTAAGGCTATCCCACTCGAATTTCAAAACCATCTCAGGAACAGGTTTGAGGCCTTGAGCACCAATGAGCATAGACCAAATGAGCTGTGGGAGGATATCAAGAAAATCGTCCATGAAGAATGCAAAAGATCATTACAAAGGCTGAAGTGGAAGAAAAGACCAAGATGGATGTCAGAGGAGACTCTGAATATCGCATTAGAGTGCCAAGAAGCCAAAGCTAAAGGAAGAAATCAAGAAATTAAAGAGATGAACAGAAAATTTCAAAGGGCAGCTTGGGACGACAAAATGTGATACTACAATGAAACGTGCCAAGAGCTGGAGTCAGGAAATCAAAAGGGCCAAACTTGCTCAGCATTCCTTAAGCTGACAGAGTTGAAAAACAAATTCAAGCCATGAGTGGCAATACTTAAGGATGCTTTGGGTAGAGTGCTAAATGATCCAAGAAGCATTAAAAGAAGATGGAAAGAGTAGACAGAGTCACTGTACCTGAAGGAATTGGCTCACACAGAAGAATTTCATGAAATAATGTACAAGCAAGAGCCTGTGGTGATGAAAGAGGAAGTTCAAGCTGCTCTGAAGGAATTGGCAAAAAACAAAGCTCCAGGAGTTGATGACATACCAATTGGCATATTTCAACAGACACTGCCCTGGATGTGCTAAGTTGTGCCAAGAAATCTGGAGGACAGCCAGCTGGCCAACGCTACTTGTTCCCATTCCAAAGAAAGACCCAACAGAGTGCAGAAATTATCAAACACTATCATTAATATCACATGCAAACAAAATTCTGCTGAAGATTATCCAAAAATGACTGGAGCAACATGTCAAAAGAGAACTGCCAGAGTTGCAGGCTGGGTTTAGAAGAGGTCATGGTACTAGGGATATTATAGCTAATGTTAGATGGATCTTGGCAGAAAGCAGAGAGTATCAGAGGAATGTCTACTTGTGCTTCATTGACTATGCAAAGTCTGCGGTATAGCCAATATTCTTTGATGACACTACAGTTCTTCTCTAGTGGCTTGGTGGTCAGGAGTTGTGCTGCCAACCCAAAGGCATGTGGTTCAAATCCACCAGTTGCTCCATGGCAGGAAGATAGGCAGTCTCCACTCATATGACTCACTATCTCTGAAACCCCTTAGAAGGTCGGCTATGAGTCAGTTCTGACTCAAGAGTACACAACCACCATGACAGAGAAGGTGGGCACGTCAGCACAGACAGGTAAACAAATGCCAGGCAAGAAGGTAATCAGAGTTCCTCTGACATTGTAAGCACTCTACACAGTGTTGGACAGACCTGGTGCAGAAAGAGAACACTAGTGAGAGCTATCACCTGATACTTAGAAGTTTCTTAGGGGTACAGCCCATATGTGTGATCACAGAAGCAGGGCTCACCCCACCCGAAACGGACCAGCGCACACTCACCACACCAAATCCAGGGCTCAGAGCTTTAGAGCAGCAAACATAAAATTAACGACGACAGGGACTTCTCCAGTTATGTTTATAAGCAAGAACTTAAAAAAAAAATTAAAGAGAGAGAGAGCCAAATAGCAAAGGAGGGGAAGCAGGAACTCTTTGGGGTAAGTGCCTTGAACAGCAAAATTAACAACAGAAAGGGACTCATTGTACCAGGAGGCTGTTTTATTGACTTGTTTCTAACTCCACATTGAACACAATGAAAGTTGTGTGTTTTTCAAAGAAAGCAAATATTTATTTTTCTTTCCCAGTACTACATAGAAGCCCCCAGGGCAAAGTAAAAGAAAACCTCATTATGTCAAATTCCAGTCATTCCAGAATTATAATAATTTGGTTTGGGCTGCATTGAAGCCTGCCTTTGTACTCGAGGTGAGTAATGGTTTTACTAAACAAATCAATAACACAAACAAGATTGTGGGAATCCTGTTTAACTTACTCAAGAGAGACTCCAGCACGACATTTACATGCAAATGATAGCTGCTCCTTTTAGAGAGATGTCTTTATCCGCTCATTCAGGAAACACTGGCAGGGCTTGTGAGCAGATCGTTCATATTTGATGCTTTACTGCGACAGACAAGGCTGACAGTATAAGTCTACCCAGATGTGCCACAGAAGAGAGGCCTGGCAACCCACTTCTAAGAGGTCCCAGCCACTGGAAATTCCACAGAGCATTGCTAACACAGAGAGTCACCGTGAATGAAAGTCTGTCCGACAGTAACTGAATGCAGTTTGATTCTTTGACTCCTTTCCATGGGTTTTCACTCTTAGTCGGAGCAAATGGCATTGGATCCCACTGTTGAGCAAATGGCAGGAAATGAAAAAGTTGCCTCTGATGGCTTTGAGAAAAAGCTACAGCCGCTGTTTCTACTCCAAAGTAGATTTTTTAAATCACGCCCTTCTACAAATAGATGACCACAAACGAACACAAATCAGCATGAGCCTTTGGTAGACGGCAGTAGAGCCTGTGAATGTTCAACGTGTCTAAGACTGAAATCCACTAGAGAAAGAACATGCAAAGACCATCCACTAAAAGGTGCGACGGAGAAATGGTAAGACTGCCCCCTGTCAAAGGTGGAAGTTATCAGACTCAGACAAGGCACTTTCTTCAAGTTCAGCCCTCACGAGTTCACTGCTGTTTTGTTATTGTTGGGGGGGCCGTCTAGTTGGTTCTGACACCCAGCTAGCCCATGACAATAGGCTGAAACACTGCCCAGTCCTGCACCAGGTTCATAATCACTGCTGTGACGGAGCCCAGTGTTCAGCCGCTGCGTTGATCCCACTCACTGGGGGTCTTCCTCTTCCACACTGGCCCTCTACACTGCCAAGCATTAAGTACCTTCTTCAGGGTCGGCGGGCTCCTGGTAACAAAGTGTGTGCGATGTAGGTTTTGTCGTTCTCCCCTGCAAGGAGCATTGTGGGTACACATCTTCCAAAACAAATCTGTTTCTCAGGAGCCCTGGGGGTACAGTGGTTAAAAGCATTCAACAGCTAACCAAAAGGTCACCGGTACAAACTCACCAGGCACTTTGCAGGAGGAAAATCTAACGATCTACTTTCACAACATTTCCCTGTATCGAGTAATATAATGTTGTTAGAAAGAACATAAGATATTATAATAAACTTTCATCTTTTACCAATTGATTATTAGGAAATGTGAAAGAGCCATCCTTGGCAAAGCCATGACGTGGTCTGTAAGTATTCTGTGTGTCCTGCTACGTTCCTAGCCTTTGCCAGGAACAGAAATGATGGGCATCAACTTCAGTTAGGAACCAGCATGCCTCCCCCATTGCCCTCTCCTCCCCTGGCTGGGATGGAAAGGATAAGATGAAGAGCTTAGATCCCGAAGTCACCAGGTGGAAAAGAGGCCCAGAAGGCCAGCATGAGAAGCTCTAACATGACATTTGGGTTAGACCAAGCCACAGAGGGTTGAGATTGTGGTGAGTACTAGAGTGTACTTCAGTCTTTCTGTCTAATACACTTGATAATATTCTTTACATTCTACAGCCAAGAAAACTGAGACTCAAAAAGAAGATATGATATGCTGAAAATCACCTTAACTGTGTCAAGACCCAGAATATAAAGCAAGTTGTTTTTAATTCAAGTCCTGTGCCCCTGCTGATTGTTAGTTAGATGTGCATCAACTCAGGACCAGCTGGGATCCAGTGATAAGCTCTAAACTCACGTGAGGTGACGGAGCAGACACCTCCATTCCTGACGTGGTTGCTGAAGTCGGACTCCGTCTTCTTCACTTGCAGGCCTGTGACAGAAGGGAGGTGCTGCACCGCCATGAAGCTGAGGACGTCACGGGCCTATGTTGCGTTTTGTTCTTTTTTGGAAGAGCAATTTCATAAAATCAAAAAGAGTATTGTTGGGGATGAATAGTGAGAACAGCCTTGGGAACAAAACTTTCAAAAGTAAATATAAGTCCCAATTTTTCATTCTGCCACGTTCAAACAAACATCGTCTTAATGACCCAGCAGCCCCCGCACAAAGTCAGCAGCCACCAGTTAAATAAAAAGCCCATTCATGTCAGAGAATTGTCAACACAGACATTTAACAGAAGTCAGATCTGCACAGGAGAGTGGTCCAGCATAGGTTGAGGGGTCCATGTGAGCTGGAATTACCCAAGCAGGATCACCTGAAATATAAGCCCTTTCCATCTCAGGTGCAACTCAAACGCTACCCCAGGGGCAGATGGTGCTGTCAATATGGGACACTGATTGAGATTGTAAGGTACCTCCAAGATTCCTCAGTCTATCTCATGTCTCTATCACCATCCATGAAATAAGAACAAGAAGTGACTACCAGACTCTCTTGGGTCAGAAATAGAAATTGTCTCCAAAAAGAAAGAAGTATAATTGTCAAAGACTATCTGGAACAAACCAGAGTACTTCTTGTAAAACTATAAAGCCCCTCATAGAATCTGGGGAGTAGATCTCCCTAACATCAGAAGAGACAAAAGTTGTTTAGAGAGGAGTCAGGAAGCACTAAACACAAACAAGAGAGAAAGGGGGGAAGGGAGAGGAGGGAGGAGGGAGGAAGGGGTAAAGTGAGAGCGAGAGGAAAGAAGAAAGAAGAATAGATGAACAAAGTTAACATTAAAAAGACATGGTTGAGAAGACAAGCAACAGACAAGGAGAAAACATTTGGAATAATACATAACATCCAACAAAGGACTTGATTTCAAAATAAGGAAAGATGTCTTACAGTTCAATAATAAATAGGTAACTCAATAAAAATAAGCAAGATATATCACAAAAGGCAACATTCAAATGGCCAATTAGCACATAAAGAAGTGTCCAACCTCATTAGTCATTAGAGAGATGCATATTAAAACTATAATGAAATTCTATTACAATTGACCAGAATGAACCATGAAAGAAAACCTAGTAACATAAAAGTTTAGCAAGAATATAGGTCTTCCAGAACTTTCATATGTTGGGATTATAAAAGAATTCTTTTTCTCATATGGTTAAATATGTATTTATCCTATGACCACAGTTCATCTCTTAGGTATTAATCCAAAAGAAATAAAAATGTCCGTCTATGTAAAGACTTGCTCATAGGGACTTCATTCACGATGGTTAAACTTTGGAATTTACTCAGGTGTTCATCAATTGGACAGTAGATCAACTCTTGTAGATTCATGCAATGTAACACTACCTAGCAATTAAAAATAATAAAAGGCATATACACAAACTTAGGTGTGAATTTCAAAAACATACAGAGTGAGAGAAGCCAGGATGAAAATAACACAAAAAAATAACACAAAAAGCCACCAACTCAGCTTTTTAGAGCTGAAAAAAAAAAGTTGTGATAGGTAGAAGCATTCTTGGGTGCTTATCCAACATGGGAAGGGAGAAAGAGGGAAATGAAAATAGACAGATAATAGACATCACGATGGGTGAAGGAAAAGGTACTATACGTTCAGGGGATGATCAGACATTATAAATTCTTTCTTCAGTGTTGTTATGTGCCTTTAAGTCGCTTGCGACTTATAGCAACCCTATGTACAACCTCGCTGTGTCAAACACACTCATTCCCACCACTCCACTCACAGAATTGATCCATCTCATCGAGGATCTTCCTCTCCCGTGTCGTCCCTCCACTCTCCCAAACATGATGTCTCTCTCCTTGCAACATGCCCAAAGTATGTCTGACGAAGCTTCAGAATCCTTGACTCCAAGGAGCATTCTGGCTTCACCCTTTCCAGGACAAGCCTGTTTGTTCTCCTAGCAGTCCATGGTATATTGAACACTCTTCTCCAGCACCACAGCTCAAAGGCATCAATTCTCTTACTATCAACCCTATTCACTACCCAACTCTCCAATGCATAACATGTAATTGCAAAGACTATAGCCGGGATCGGGCAGACCTTAGTCTCCAGCATGACATCGTTGCGCTTCAATACTCAATACTCTTGAGAGGTCCCTCACAGCGGACTTTCCCAATGCAATTCATCTCTTGATTTCCTGGCTGCTGTTACCAAGAGTGTTGACTGTGAAACCAAGTAAACTAAAACAATTAACTATCTCAGTCTCTTCATCATCCATACTGATGCTGCCAATTGGCCCAGTGGTGAGAATCTTTGATTTCCTGATGTTGAGCTTCAATCCATATTGAAGACTGCACTCTTCAGTGTTAGAGAATAAAATATACACAAGTGATTCAATTAAGAAACACAGTGCCTTGTGAACTTTCCCTCAAATCACAACTTTAAAATGGACCTAGAATTCAGAACAGTGAAGTTTCTAGCTAAAGTTGGGGGCAGACCCAGAGACCCTTTTGGGGTTGATGAAATCATCCTTTAACTTGAGGGTGTGGATTATTTAAATACATGTATTTTTCAAAACCAAAAGAAAACAACATTTGCACACTTCATTACATTTAAATTCTACATCAATTTTTAAAACAATTAAAAAAATAATTCTTCTATGTTAGGTCAAGACCAAGGACAGACTTCTAAAAAAGCTCCAGAAACATTAAACACAAAATCCTGCTTGAGAACAAGGACTTCAGATAATTTGAGAATTTGTCTTCCACAACGAATTCATGTGCAATCTTGGACCAACACAAGAGACGAGGATGGAATTAAGCAGCCCACAAATCTACAGATCTTTGATAGCTAAGCTATCGGTGATGTCAAATACCTGCCATGTACCCGTGTGAACCTTCTCAGCCATCCTCTTGCTCTGCTTCCTTCTGGGGCAACCTGAGGGGGGCAACCTTTCCTTGTAGCTCACACCTCTCATCTTCTGTCCTGGAGACTCTCTGAGGCCTTGGGGCAGGACCCAGGACAGCCATGAGTATCCAGAGGATGGAGCTTACTTAGAACCCACAGGCTCGCCTTGGCCAGCTGCAGGCAGAAGGCCCTGCCTCTCTCTGCATTGCTTATGGGGACATTTCTGACGCATGCCCCAAGGCTCCTCCAAACATTTTTGGGGATGCAGTTCCCACTGCCCTCTGAGAATTCGATTCCTCAACCCTTCCCCACACTGCCTTGCCTCTTCCTTCTTCCACCAATTCCATCCTCCATGTCGACTCCCTGGGATTGCTCACAAATTCATCTCCTGCGCATAAGCCTTTGTTGCAAGCCCTGCTTTCAAGGAGATGGAGGCTAGGACAAGGCTTGTGAATATCCATGTACAGGAATACGCATCTCCATCCACAAATGCTCCCCTGGGTGCCAGAGCCTTGTATAACACAGACCCCCGTTGTGCTGGCCGCTTGCCTGGAACGCTGTCCCTTGTATAAACTAGAAAGAGATCGATGGCTGCACACTGACAGAGTCAGCTCGTGTAAGATACACACCTTGATAGGAAACACAACCACTGTCATTACCCAGCACACAGCCTCTGCTCTTCTACGTAAATAAGAAGCCCATCCCTGGTCTGGAGCCAGCCCATGAGCCCATGAGTGAGGCCCATCCATGGGCTTATCCATTGACTTAACCACCAATGACGAACAGCTGAGCGACCCCTGGACTAACATCATTTCCAGGGAACAGAGAGCGTGTCCCAGAACAAAATGAAAACGTGTGGTTTCAACATTGGGCTCATTATTTTCATCAGTGAATTGTCATGAAATCTTTTCAGTGCGCCTTCTGGGGTAAGGTTCACCACTGATCATTCCAATACCAGCAGAGCCATCCACGGTGACCAGGTCTGAGCAGAGTTTTCAATATAAGACAGAAAATTTGAGTATCTGCTTCTGAAAATGAGCCAGGAGACACCCGACAGATCATAACAGCCCATCGGGAGACACGCTTGCTCTGCAGAGTTTTCCTTCAGAGGATCCACTTGTGCAATGAATGAGGCACTTAAACGAGTCTGAACTCCTGTGAGTGATGGAGAACCAAGCAATATTTTGATGTGGTGTGTGTGTGTGTGTGTGTGTGTGTGTGTGTGTGTATTTTTTAACTTAGAAAGGAACCATTCAGTAAAAGATACAGTATCAGTATGGCCAAACTGCTTCAGTAGGGTGAGTTCATTAGAATCAAATGGCTTGTTACAACAGATTTTCAACAGAATTGCTTAAGTGTACATTTTAGAAACCTTTACGAGGTAACTGCCCGTGTTTAACTGGAATGGCAGGCCAGTGTGTTGATTTTTTTTTTCTCTGCAGGGAAAAGACAAGAAAACAGTGAGAGGACGTGAGCAAGATTACGTAGAGGCTGAAGACGACTGGGAAAATAAGTGAGGTACCATTAAACCTGCTGCAAACACAGCCAGGTTGTGTGTTTGACGGCAGGCAGGACTGGGCTCTGTCGAGGCATGTTGACTTCAAGGCCCCAAGAATTTGTCAGCTACCATCATAATTACAGCCACTGCTAAGAGTTCTTCAGTCCACCCCTACCCCCTCCCACCCCCAAGCACAGGCAGCTTTGAGAGCACACTGCTTTGGGAACTTGAGTTTTGGATAGTCTGCTCAGTGTGGAGGAGGAGAATGAAATGCACCTTGACTTTGACTGGGTTGTCCCTAGTTTACAGAATAGCCTAGGAGACACAGAGAATAAAGTAAAACTGTCCCATAGGAGTTCTAAAGCTGTAGACTTTTACTGGAGCTGGTTGCCACATCTCCCTCCTGGGAGGTGACTGGTGGATTCGTAACATCGACCTTGTGTTAACAGTTGGACCCTTGTTCTATCAGGACTCCTCATTACAGCCAAGGAGAATATACATCATACCAGAGAAAATCCTCCACAAAGGGTAGAGATACATCTCGTGGCTTGTTCAGATCTGCTGAGTTGGCCTGGGCTCATGAAAATCTCACCCAAAAAGGAACTGAACACTGTCCAGCCCTAGCTCGCCTGTGTTGGGTTCCAGATCACACCATGGAGAGACACAGCCTTCCTGCTGGCTGATTTGAGGAGCCCATCTCCAGCCCTTTCCTCCTAGTCTGTCTCAGCCTGGACACTCTGCTGAACACTGCTCGGTTTAATAGTAGCAAGCAAGTGTCCACTGACAGGAGAATGCTAACTCTGCATGAGGAGCCTTGGAATTGAACCTGACTGTCCTGCATGGAAGATGAGAAACCCACCACAAACCACCACTGCTTCTCTCCATACTTTATTGTTGCTGATGTTGGGTTCTGTCTAGTAAACTTGGCCTCATATTGACCTGGTGAACAAGTGAAATCTTGCCCTATCCAGCACCACCCTCACAACCCATGATCTGTTCCAGCCCAACAATCCAGTCACTGTATCCATTCCTCTTGGTGACAATCTTCCTCTCTTTTACTCACGGATTTTCCAAGCATGATGTTTTTCCAAGGACTAGCCTGTCTTGACAATGTGTGAGACAAGATGGCCCCATTCTTGCCTCTGAGGAGTACCCTGCTTGCGCTTTCTCTCACACAGAATTGCTTGTTGTTTTGGAAATCTGTGATATAGCATTGATTCTTCTCCTGTAATCCTTATTTACTGCCCAACTTTCAGATGCACAGAAAGAAACAGAAAAGACCATGACTTGGATTGATGTTTTATTGTTGGTGTTAGGTGCCATCGAGTCACTAATCTCTCCACTTGTATGTAGTAAGAACAGTTGGGAATGTCATCTCCAAGGATATTCACCTTCTGATCCTTGCTACCTCTCCAGCTACCTTCACCAAGCAAGCACACATGGCAGTCTCCTGGGGCTGCCCGCTGCTCCGTGCACACAGTGAGTGAGTGCTGGCCCCACGTACCCTCCTTCCTGCACTCCGTATGACCAGCGGCAAAGCCTCTCTCATGCCATGTTCTGGATCAGCTTCTCCGGGAAACTTCCACTCGGGCTTTTCCCCTCCGAAGCTCTGAAGTAAATGCATCCCTTCCTCTTCATTGCTCCACTGTGCCCTGCCCACACTTCCATCCTAGATCACAGGTATCAGAGAGAAAATTCCTTGGGCATTTGGCACTAGAACAATTCAGCTCTGTACCTTCACTGCTTAGCACAGAATCGAGCACATGGTACATTTTCTGACTGACGGAATGGAATCAGAGTCGTGTAAGACAATTTGGTTTCTCTGTAAGGGAGTGAGATTATGTTGGAGGCTTCCTGTTGGGAGAATTGAGGACTTCATTTGTCTGCAGAACTAGGATCTCTCTCTTTCTCTCTCTCTCTCTCTCTCTCTCTCTCACACACACACACACACACACACACACACACACACACACAGCGCCATAATAAAGTCAGAGAGAAAATAGAGCACGCAGTGCCACAAAGACCTTCCTACCCATGGAGCCAAGGCCGGTGCAGCCTTACCCCACTTGCCTCGGCCATGCTTCCACTCTGCCACTTCTCATCCCCTGACTACAGAGTACATGTGTGTTAAGGAGAAGAGATGAAACTGCAATCAGTGGGTGAGGGAGATAAGGGCAAACCCTCTGGCTAGCTCAGCACCAGAACGCCTCAAGCTTCGGTGTTTCCAACCTGTAAAATGTGTTCCCTCTGGAAGGGTCTTTCCAAGAGAAGTGCTCTTTGATCCTAAGATCCTAACACAAAATCTCCTGGAAGCCAGAGTCTCTACTGCACCCCAATCTGCAAACCTTTACATCAAATCTCCACTTCCTTGGGCCGTCTCTCCAGAAAATAGCAGCACAAGGCAAACAAACTATGAGCAGAACCAATAGGTGAGGCAGAAAGAACGTAGTTTGGAAATACTTTTCTCCCACAAGGTGAACAATTATTTTGCCATGGAGGGGGGATGATACCAATTAACTGATGAACTGACTCACAGAGAGAGATGTGGCCCCTGAGCTCCTCACCCCCACCCCGCTCTGGAGAGGCTCACAGGCAGCCCTCTCTGAGCAGGCCGAGGGGTGAGGAGGCTGCAGACTCCCTGGGTGAGAGGAGGCTTGGTCAGCAGACACAGTGGACGCGGTGGAGGCAGCATGCAGAGCACAGGGGAGCGTGGCTAATGCTGACTACAGCTGGGCTGACCGCTGCACTGTCACCTCGCATTGCGCTGGTAACCGAGAAGCCACAATTATCCTTTTGAGCACATTTACAAGGGAAAGCAGGGGGTCGCGGCAGGCCTGGGGGAGGCTATTTAGAGCAGGTGGATGGGGCGGTGAGCAGAGCTGTCACATGTGCTTCCCTGTGGGAACCTCCCTGGGAAGGTGGAGGCAGCCCTGGTACAGAAGGGCCAGGACACAGGAGGGCCTGGGAAGGAGGAGAGGAAGCTGGGGGTGGAGGGACAGTCATGACTCTGGACTCGTTATTCTTTTTGAGTGAAGGTTTCCAAATCATGTGAATCTGTCATTCACTCCTTCATAGACATTTTGCTTTCTAGCATTAATTACCTTTGATGAGCATAATCAATGACAATAGCTAATTAACTTCTTTTTGTGTACTTTCCTTGCACCCAAAACATCCATTAACTAGCTTTATTAGTGGTTTATTTTTTTTGTTAGTTGAGAAAAAATTTACAGATCATATTGATCATTCATAGGTATTTTGTTTTATAACTTTAATCACAATTGCTTAATGCCATTAGTTTGTTACAACATCTACCCAAACTCTTACTGTGTCTTATCTTTCTGTTCTCCTAACTTATCTATTTCATTTTTCCTCCACCCTGTTCTGAAGAAGCAACAACAGCATCCACGCCCCAATACTGACAAGACGTTGAAGGCCCAGACGTGGCCCCAAGAGATGAAAAGGCATTACGTTGTATTTTCATTTGTTCATCCCATGTTGCTGTTGTTGTTGTTGTGTTCTTTGCAGAGGCAGTATTATTGGGTGTTTGGGTATTTTGGATTAAAAATCTTGCCGTCAAGTCAAGTTCAATTCATAGCAACTCTCTAGGTCAGGAAGACTGCCCCCTAGCATTTCCCAGGCTCTAATTCTCATGCAATTAGATTGCCACAATTTTCTCCCAAAGGAATGGCAAGTTGGTAGTTTGGAACCCTTGGTCCTTCAGTTACCAGCCAAGCCCTCAACCACTGCAGGGAAAGCTCCTGACAGGAAGAGTCCCCGCCGGCTGAATCCGACTCGCTCTCTTTCCTCCCCACATCTAAGCCTCAGGCAGCCGCACGTGCAGCTTTATCTACAACTCAATCCAATCTCCAAATACAAGCTGAGAATATGATATGTATTCCTGACACTTGCTGACAGGTTTTGGATTATTAAGATAATGCATCCTTCACATTCTGCAAATGCCTTTAAATCCTCTCCAAAGAAATAATTTATATGAACTGGCCCCCAGTTTTGGAGGCACAGATGGGTCCTGTTTCAACGTGTCCCCCAGTCTTGCAATTTCCATTAAGACAGATAATCAAACAGCAAAAATCTCTCCTGCATTCACCCTGCAGTTCACACCAGCCAGTGGGGAACCTACAGGTGTCACCTGGCTCTCAAATCCTTTGTTTTTCTTTCTGGAAACTATGAATTTGAGAGCCTGATACATCAGGACCCTGGGTTGTTTATTATTTGATAGAACCTGAGGGCTTAAACATAGGACATTTGGGGGTATGGCAAAATAACTGGATGCCAGGTTCTACCAACAGTCAGACCTGCACCGTCTCTGAGTGTCAGCTCTCAGAACATAAGGGACAAGCAGAGAGTTCAGTCCCGAGTGTGTGCTGCATAGAATCAGTCGATCGCTAAGGACTGGAGAGATTTCTATTGATCAGAAAATTGCTAACTCTCAAAGAAAGCAGAGGTTACAAAGAGCACAGAGAGGAAGGAGATGGCACAGAATCAAGAAAACTGTGCAGCATTAACCCAGGATCCTAACCCCAGAGAGCTGGGAACACGACATTGAACTTCCTCCTGCCCAAGTACTCTTCTTTAGCTCTCCTGGGGAATTCCATTTTAAGGTAATTCATCTCTGACTCTGAATGGAGATCAGCCAGCAAATAGGATCCGCTTGCACAGAGAAGGCTTTGTTAAAATGCTTCTATTCCATGAAGCTAGGATTGTCTGTATTCATGTATAAAATAATGACAAAGAGGTTTCCTCTCATGAGAATAGCATTGAAGTATGAAATTTTGGCCCTCTTCCATTTTTGTCTAGGTGCTTGGATGGTATGAGTAGTTTATACTCAATTGCTAACCTAAAGGTTGGCCGTTCTAGTCCAGCTGGCAGCACCTTTGAGAAAAGGCCTAACAATCTGCTCCCATGAAGACTGACTCGATTCGACTCAGCTCAACTCAGTGCAACTCAGCTGAAGTCAACTCATTACCAGCAAGTCAGCACTGACTCACAGCTCACCCTCCGTTGGGTTTCTGTAAACCACACAGGGGGAGCTTGCCCATCTTTCTCCTGCAAAACCATTGATGAATTTGAACCAGCAGGGAGGGGTACCTGTTGGATCAGCAGCGCAAACTCCCTATAGACTAGGCCACCAGGGTTCCCTCCCTTCCATAAAGATTGTTTTTGTTGTGTACCCTGGAGTCAGAACTGACCTATAACTGACCCCCCCCGCGGGTTTTCAGAGGCAGTTAATGACACAAGAGGAGATTGCCCATCCTTCTTCCGCAGAGTAGCTAGTGGATTAGAACCGTGTGCCTTCCAGGTCGCAGCAGAGTTTCTTGCCATTAGGCTGTCAGAGCTCCCTTCCATAAAGTTTACATAATCCATAAAGACTACAGCCAAAAAAATCCTGCGAAACAGTTCTGTCTGTAACACATGTGGTTGTCGTGAGTCAGGATCAACAGGATGACTGCAGATTTGGCTTGGTTTCTCCTTGTTATCTCTACTAGTGTTTCTCACACTGTGGTCCTTGGACCAGCAGCGCCAGCCATATCTGGGATCTTAATAGAGATACATACTTGGGACCCACCCAGGCCTCCTGAGTCAGAAGCTCTAGGGGTGGGCCTCCCTGATTCCATAACCCTTCCCAGTGATGCTGATGTTTCAAAAAAACAAAAACAACTGCAACTCCCTTTGTCAAATATTTTTATTTCAAAGTACTTTAACGCTCTTTAAAAGCACTACAGAGGGAGTTCTGGTGGCCTAGTGGGTAAGGAATTGCACTGCCAATGAAAAGGCAGGAGTTTCAAATCTACCAGCTGCTCCTCAGAAAAAAGGAGAGAAGAAAGTGTTTAAGAGCAAGGATGTCTGTTTAAAGACTAAGGTGTGCCTAGCACAAGCAATGATATTTTTAATTCCTTCATATGCATGTCAGGATTGCACAATGAATAAGGAAGGATGACGAATTGATGCCTTTGGATTGCTGTGATGACAAAGAGTATTTAATACACTATGGTCCTCAAAAGAATAAATAAATATGTCTTAGAGGAAGCTCATTAGTGGTAGGAATAGTGAAACTAAGGCATACATACCTTGGGCATGTTGTCAAGAGGTATCAGTTTATGGAAAAATGTAAAATGTGCTTGGAAAAGCAGAAAGTCCACAACAGAGAAGACGACCATCAACTAGATGGACTGACGCAGTGACTGTAACAATGACCTTGAACAAGATGGAGATCAAAGGACGGCACAGAGCATAGAACAGGTTCAGATGTGTTCTTCACAGGGTCACTGTGAAAGTAGCCTGCTTGAAAGCACTTAACAACAACAACTTTCAAGACTCCCTGGCCACTGCCCAGAGGCTAATTCTCAACTCTAAAAAGGCCACGTGGGGCATCCACTCATGTTACAGAAAAAAACCCTGAAAACCACAATGTGTATAAGACAGAAACCTGCCAGAGAAGGAAAACACAAATATTTTCCACTAATAGAGACTAAGAAATGGACGGCTGCACCCTACCAAAGGTGGAAAGCCTGTGAGACCCGAAAAACAAGGCGATCCCTTCAAGTTCTAGCTCTCACAGGCTGCATCACAGGCTCTTTAAGCAAATGCCAATTAAATGGGCCCCATCCAGGCTGGCTTTATGCTTCCCATGTATTCCTCTGATGTAATGTTTCTCTATAGACACTAATCGCATCATGCAAGAATGTATGAAAATCTAGCCACCCAACACACAGAGCCCATAGTACCCCAAGTCTGGTGTGTGTCACAAGTGTTTTGTAGCCTTGAAGCGACTGCGGTGTTAACACTGTCCAGAAGTGTGTGGTGATAAACGCCTGCTGTGGCTGCAAAGAGAGAAGCAGGCTCAGGAAAGCAGGGACTCTGCACATTCTGAGGCAGAGAGGAAAACCCCACAAGCTCAAAACAGAACGCGTTCAAATAAACGTGGCCCCTGGCTATGTATAAACAGAGTTCAAGAGAGAGCCTTCTGGCCCCAACCAGAGCTAAGGGATGAGATAAGATGTTTTCTCCTTGATTTTCCTGTTAGGACCACATCGAGGCTTCATTATCAAGGCATTCCAAGTACCCATTAATGATTTAATTGACTCAGTCCCCTTCATCCCCGGCTCTACCCGATGGGGTTTATCTCCACAGAACTTCCTGCGTTTATCTTAAGTCTCTGGCAGCTTAATGAAGGCTGTATGTCAGCAAACACTATTTTTGAAAAATTGGAGGATAAACTTTCAAGGAGTAAATGTTCTCTTAGATGCTGAAGAGTCACTCATGCCCCAACTTGACGCGAATGTCTAACACAGCTACTTCAAGGCGTCCACCTGGCCCTGGGCGGTGGAGCAGTTAAGTCATGTTCACATCAGATCATTCTTCTTTGGGCCTGAAAGACGATCCAGTTAATGAATTTACCTTCTTCCTATCCCAGATACTCTCAGAATATCCAACGTGGAAGCCTTTGCTTTGCCAACCTCAAGACAGCGTCAGCTTGAATGACCACAGGAAAGGTAGGGAGCATCAAAGGGACCTGAGCTTTCCAGTCTGTAAAGTCGTTTCTGAATTCAAGGCCTTATGTTATTTTTCAGAAGCAATAACTGGAATTCTCTCTAATATAACAAACTCCGTTTAACGAGTTCAGGGGGATCAGTATGTTTATGTTAGCTCCCTGGGCCTCCTGGCTCCCAGAAGTTAGCCAGCTCAGGCACAAGCAGTGGTGGGAGAAAGCATTAGTTTCCCTCCCCAAACACACACACACACACACACACACACACACACACACACACACCCCTATATACCTTGACACCACAGCAACGCCAAGGAGTTCACGTGACTCATTCTTTCAGGGAAACAAAAGCCAACAACCAAAACTCAATGTGCCCGGAAAAAGGTCAACAGACCCCAGTGCTGTAATGGATGTAACAAATATTTAAACAAGGATAATATAAAAAATGTGTTGGGTCATTTTGATTACTTGCCAATGACTTGGCTCCCAGTGGTCCAAGTGGTTCTCAAATTCAAGCACGCTTTCTGCTGACCTGTTTGTTCACACCACTACTAGTTTCTTTCTCTCTTCCTGCCTTTCCATCATATTCCATAGGCTTCTCCAAAAGGGTCCACAAAGTCCAGCACCAGAGAGCTCCCTAGTCTGTCTGGTGACTACATACTGAGTGGTTTTGTACAGTCGGCCGCCGCCTGAGCTTCCTTTGCACTGCCAGCTTCAGATCAGGTTAGGAAGCTCAGTGACTTGGGACATGTTGCCTTGGTCTACCTTCCCTCCACCCAGCTGCACTCATGCCAAATCAATTTACCCACCAAGTGAAACTCAACTCTCAGCCTAGGCATTGTTCTGATGTTTGCTGGAAAATAACAAATCCTAATGCTTTTTCAAAGGAACTCTGGTGGCCTTGTGGCAAGAAGCTGTGTTGCAATCCCAAAGGCATACAGTTCAAATCCACCAGCTTCTCTGTGGGAGAAAGATGGACAGTCTCCTTCCGTATGATTTATTGCCAATGAAAACCCACTGGAGGATTGGCTATAGGCCACTTCCAACACCACAATGGGAACAACGCGAAGTGTTTTCTCTAGGTGAACTTAGTGATGTGGAACTTACCTCCAGAGCCCTGTCCACACACTGTTCTAGAAAGCTCCGGACACGAGGGCTTCTCCATGGGCACTCCCACACCACTTCTATCTCACTGACCACCTCCTCACCACCACGCCTGTTGTGTCTCCGAGAAAGAGAGAAGAAATGGCCATTTAATCCCAGCTCTTCTTTCAACTCGAATAACTACCATTTCTTAAGAACAGTACATTGCCTCTTTGATCCTGACAAAAATTTTTATTGGATCAACATTAGATTAACATTTATTGGATAAGTATCATTAGATCGTTATGGGATAAGGATCATTGAATAATTACTACGATTATTCTCCATTATTACATCCCATCTTTATTAGTTGTTTGTTTTCATCTGACACATCCACCAGGCTATAAGTCACGAGAGAGGAACATTGCCTGAGATACACTGGGTAGTTAACAAGTGCCTCTCCCACCTGTCTGTCAGTCTGTCATTCTCTGATGATGTCCATGATTCCAACAGTAAGATCACTGCTGGGGGATTGACGTCAACAGAGCTTTTTGATTTAGGCAAGCTTGGAATAAATGCTTTGTGATATATACTCCTGAAACTTAGCCTATGAAGTCCCTTCAGACAACAACAGAACTCTGATCAACGTAGTACTAGAAGCTGAAAACCCTGGGTTGGAAGGGACTCAAATGGACAGTGCAAGGACCATGACCGTCAACAATCGTCAGGATGACACATTATTTGCCCATGGCAGACAGACAGGTTTCCACAGAGCTTCTAGACGCAGACAGACCAGGAAAGAAGGCTGGATGATCTACTTCTGCAAATGAGCCTAGGATGTCTTTATGGATAACAACAGAATATTGTCCATTATCATGTTCGAGGATGAGCCCTCTAGGATGGGAGGCACTCAAAATACGCAATCACAACAGACTGGAGTGACTTGGTGACCATGAAGGTGGCACATGATGGGACATTTTTTTGGTCTATCAGGTCTGAGCTAACGCAACCCAACTAACAGCAGATCATGTTTAACGAAAGGATAAAGGAATTACTACTCCACACGTGAGAAAACGAACTACAGATCAAGCTGCCTCTCTAGCATGATAGGTTTTTAAAAGGTATTATTAGACACATAAACGTGTTCACAACAAAGGAAACAGAAAACTCTCAAGACTCTCGATTATTCTACCACTAGTCCACGCAGCACTGATGTGCTTCTCAAAAACTCTGACCTCTGGAACTCTTGAACTTGTAATACTGACAACTACCAATTTTGAGTGGTAATCAATGGTGCTTTCTACTTTCATAACACCTTGTTGTTACTCAGGAGACTGATGATTTGTGAGGAAATGGTACTACTGCTACTAACTTCACCATGACAGGAAGGACCCTGAGGACCTCAGATGAACTATCAAACTACTGCCGTCGAGCTGACTCCAGTTCACGAGGACCCTACAGGGCAGAGTGGAATGCTCTCATAGGGTTCCTGAACCTGGAATCCGTAGGAAGCAGGTTACCTCATGTTTATTCTGTGGATTGGCTGATAGATTTGAGGTGTTGACCTTTTGGTTTGTAGCCAATCCCTTAATCTACTGCCCTACCAGGGTTCTTTCAGATGAACTATGGACAATGACAAATGTCATAGAAGCAGAGGAAACAAGCAAGCTTCTAGGTATCGATCTGCTAAGTACCAAGATGTACAACTTTCCATGAAGGTGTCACCCTCAGAAGGGTGGCAATTGACTGGGGGGAAACATGAAGACTGTCTGGGGAACTTTTAGTAGGTTTTGGGCTCACAAATATCAATTGAACAAAGGATATTTTCCAGAGGCTTTGTGTCTACAGAGAACAAAATAATAACTCGGGCTCAAACCTGTAAAATGAAGGAGATGAGACCTCTATAAAAGGTGAACTCTGGAGTAGCCACATGGAGTTGGGGAAATATGATGGCCAAGAATCTTCTAGAAATTAATCCGATCCACTTGGGCAACTTACATAAAAACCCAAGCTCCAGGCACAGGTAGATGGTCCCTGGGGGACCCCATCATCATTTCTTTTTTACTTTAGGAGAGGAAATGGCCAACTCAAAAGACAGAGTCCCTGACATTCAATGAATCTGCTTGGCACCACGTTACAAATAAAATGTAAGGAATCTAACACCACTTAATGAAAAGAATAAATCTTCAGAAGTTATTGTCCGGGAAACCTGGACATTGTCTGAGGACCGGGTTGCCTGTGACAAGCTCTGATTGCCTGGTGGGATTGCCAGGGGATCGAATACCAGCCCATAAAGTTGCTAATATAATTGATGCTGGTGATGGGGGAAAACATTCATCACACAGCTAGAAAGTCTGGACAGGCCAGAGGGAGGTGGGGGCAGGTGCTCTTCCGAAGCCTTGATTCTGAAAACAGAAGGTCCCTGTGGAATTTTCTGGAGGCTACAACAAGAGGCCAAGTAAAACCAGGTGTGCAGACGAGGTGATGAGCCTGGGCTGGACCTTTCTAAATTAAGGATGGGGCCCACTTGTTTCCTCCAAGTCACAGGAGCCAGGAATTTAGTGCTGATGCAGAGCTTAAAACCATCTAGCTTCAGATGTCCATGTTTGCTGACAAACTAGAAAATTCAGTCCCTACCCACGGGCCTGAGCGGTCCACATACAGCTGTCCAGAACTGCTTCTGGGAAGTCATGGGCACGTGGTTGAGCTAGCCAGGTATTTCAGAGCTTCTGATCATCACAGTTCATGCAAGGTTTTGCTTTATTTGGCTGTGTTTTATTGACATTTTTCTTGCATTTGGGGTTCATCCCCTCTTCCACTACTTCCACCCCCACAGAAAGCAGTTCTACGGCATTCAAACATGTCCTCAAATTTGTAGGCATCTCTAAAACAAAATGCAGCATTACTTTGTATGTAGATTTCTTTTCCTTTAAGGAACAAGTATATCAACAGAGAACTGCTAGAAGAGCAGGCTGGATTTAGAAGAGGCCGTGGTACTAGGGATTTTGTAGCTAATGTCAGATGGATCTAAACTGAAAGCAAGGAGTACCAGAGGAATGTCTATCTGTGTTTCATTGACTATGCAAAGACATTTGACTGTGTGCATCCCAACAAACTGTGGCTGACTCTGAGGAGAATGGGAATCCCAGAACACTTGATCGTGCTGATGCAAAACCTATACTTGGACCGGGAGGCAGTTGTCAGAACAGAGCAAGGGAACACTGCATCGTTCAAAATTGGGAGGGGGCAGGGGGTGGGGGAATTGTATACCAGCAAAGACGTTTATCTTCTCTTTTCGAAAAGAGGAAAAAAAAAAAAAAAGAAAAGAGGAGCAAACGGGGGGGGGGGGTAGGGGAAAAAGCGCAACAATAAATGAATGGAAATCCAAAACCTTTGTAAATGTTCATTAAAATTAATAAAATTTGAAAAATAATGGGAAGGGTATATGCCAGTGATGTGTCATATCTCCATATCTTTTCAATCTATATGCAGAACAGATCATCCAGGAGTCTGGGCTCTGTAAGGAGAAATGTGGCATCAGGATTGGAGGAAGACTCATCAACAATCTGCATTATGCAGATGACACAACCCTGCTTGCTGAAACTGAGGAGGACCTGAAACACTTGCTGCAGAGGGTCAAGGACTGCAGCCTTCAATATGGATTGAGGCTCAGTATCCAGAAAACAAAGGATTCTCACCACTGGGCCAATTGGCAGCATCAGGATGGATGGTGAAGAGACTGAGATTATAAGCAGCTTTAGTTTGCTTAGCTCCACAGTCAACACTCTTGGCACCAGCAACCAGGAAATTAAGACAAAATGCATTGGGAAAGTTTGCTGTCAGAGACCTATCTAAAGTCCTAAAGAGCAAGAATGTCAGTCTGGAGACTAAGGTGAACCCATACAGGCCACGGTCTTTGTGATCACTTGCTATGCATCAGAGAGCTGTACAAAGAGTAGGGATGATAGAAGGAGAATTGATGCCTTTGAGCTATGGTGTTGGAGTATTGAATATACCATGGACTGCTAAGAGAATGAACAGGTTTGTCCTGGAGAGGGTGAAACCAGGCTGCTCTTTTGAAGCAAGAATTCTAAAGTTTCATCTGAAATACTCTGGACATGATGCAAGGAGAGACCAGTCCTTGGAGAGGGATGTCATGCTTGGGAGGGTGGAGGGACAGCGGAGGAGAGGAAGGCCCTCCATGAGATGGATTGATTCAGTTACTGGGGTAATGGGGATAGGTGTGAGATTGGCACAGGTTGGGCAGGGTTTAGGGCTCTTGTGTCAATTTATCTCGGTAAAGGTCACCTGGTCTGGTTTTAACTGCTGATGTTGAGTTTTCCCAACCATTCTTTGTGCAGATATATATAGTCAGGCTTATTCTTAAGCAGTTCATCAGGTGAAGTTTATGTGTGTAGTCATCATCTGTATTTCCTAAAAAAGGCATTTGCTATTATTGAATAATTGAATGTACAATATTCAATCAGCCTCGTTTCTGCCTACAAGCTCATCATTTCCAACTACCATTCCGTCTGGTTTGTTTCCCACTTTTGCATTCCATTCACCAATTACTATAAAGGTTGCTCAGTTTTAGACTGCAAAAGTTGGTAGAATTCCTCCACTTCCTCATCTTTGTCTTTACCTGTCAATGCATACATTTGAAAAACAGTTGTCTTAACAAGTCTTCCTTGTATGAATACAGATAGTATCAGATCACTCACAGCATTGCATATCAAGACAGATGAGTCAACTTGTTACTGCTACCCAAAAAGTTGGTGATTCAAGCAAAGCCATTAATTCTGCTTCCATCAGCCTTACAATCAACTGAAGCCGATGGAACACTGCACTCATTATATGGGATTCGCAATCCTCTTTATATTTGAATTTGCATTTCTCAGACTACTACGCATTTTGAGCATTTTTCCTTTTTTTTTTAAATTCTATTCAGCTACTCAATTTTCCATTTCCTTGACTTGTTGGTCTTATACTTTATCCATTTTTTTACAGTGTTTTCTTTTACTTGTTAGTATTCTTGTATTCTAGACATCGGTCCTAGTTTTGAAAATGTTTTCCTAATCATCCGTTAACTGTCTGTGTTGGTTTGGTTAAGCACAGCTCTTACATTTCTGTATAATCAGAAGCATCAGTTGTTGACCTAATAGTTGGTTCTCATAAGGTTATATTTAAGAAGTCAGTTCTTTCACCTACTAACATATTTGTTTTATTTTTTTATATTTCATTTTCTATTCATCCAGATACTCTTGCATATGGTATAAGATAGAAATCTAACTTCATTTTCCTCTGTGTACCTGTTGTTAATCCTTACATACAGTGTAAGGACAGAATAGAACCGTTCTCCAGAGATTCCAAGGCCACAGTCTCCACAGAAGCAGATTGCCACATCTGTCTCCTGGGAAATAGCAGATGGGTTCCAACTTGTGTTCTTCAGCTAACAGCCAAGCACAGAGCCACTGTGCTATTATGGTCATTTTCTTCCATGTGTTGTACCCACCAGCAGTTTTTCACAGACTACAAATCATACAGGAGGAGATTGTCCATCTTTCTCTTTCAAAGTAGGTGGTGGATCCCAGCCACCTGCCTTCAGGTTGGCAGCATAGCTCCTTACTCACAAGGCCACAGAGCTCCTTCTTTTGTGAAGTGTGCCATGTTTTCCTAACATCTTCCATTCCCTGCTTACTTTATCACACATCAAGCTCCCATACATATAGGAATCAGACTATGGGTTAATTCTATTTAGTTACTATATTTTTATGTTTTGTATCTTCTGTATAAACTGTTCTATTATATCGTTATTCCACAGTTTTATGTTGTATGTTAACATCTAGTGATGAAGATCTGTTTTTTTCAAAAGTAACTTAGCTAATTGTGGGTCTACATTCTTCTGTGGTGGTGGTGTTAGGTGCTATTCCATTGACTCCAACTCAACCACCTTGTAGTCACTGTGCCACCTCGTCTCATTTTCAATCCATCTCACTGAGGGTGGTCTTCTCTTTAACTAACTCCCTACTTTTCCAAGCAGAATGTGCTTGTCCAAGGACTGACCTCTCCTAGTAACATGCCAAAATATACGAGAAAAAAAATCTCACCATTCTCATCTCAAGCTAGATTTGTCTGTTTTTTGACAGTCTGTGGTATATTCAATATGCTTTGCCAACTCCACAATTCAAAGGCATTAATTCTTCTGTCTTCCTTATTCATTGCCTAAATTTTGCATGCAAGTGTAGTAACTGAAAACACCATGGCTGGGGCCAAGGGTACCTTAATCTTTAAAGCGAAATTCCTGCTCTTCAAAACTTTAAAGAGTTGACTAATAATGTTATTCATATTTCTATACAAATCAGTAATAAATTGAAGATTTATACCAACTTCATGAATCTGAAATTGACCAAGCCTGCAGTCACAATGTATCAGTAATAACTGGAGATTGAAATGCAAAAGTTGGAAACAAAGGAGACTGGTAGTTGGAAAACAGGGCTCTGAGATTATGATAGAAATGCAGCTGGAGATTGCACGACAGAATCTCGCAGGACTAACAATTTACTGCAAATATCTTTTTTAAAAAAATTTAAATGTAAAAAAATAATTAAATGTATACAAACCTTGTAAGTAAACCAGTACAAAATAAAAATTGTCTCTTAAAATCTCATAAATGACCATACATGCTCTTCTGTACATAGAATAAGTCTGTCACTTTCCTTTAAAAAAATGCAACTGTAATTCTTACATCACACTGAAAAAAGTTTATCTTGCATAGAATGAACATCTTCATGATATTAAATCACTCAGAAGCATGAAGCAGCCTTTCAGTTATTAAACATTTTATTAAAATGTGATCCATACATATGAAATTGTTTTTGTTGTCCCTGGATAATCTGTCACTTTTTGTTACCAATATGAAGGCATATAGCTACTCATTTTACTTTCTGATTGGTTACTGCATGTAGGTAGAAACACTGATGAGTTTTCTGAGCCAATCTACATTTTGCAAATGCCCTGAACTCTCTAATCATTTGCTGTTGTTGCTAAAAGAGTTCTATTTCTATCACTTCATCAGTAAGTGACAACCTATCTTCCCCCTATCACTAGACTGGTGTTGTGTTGCTTTATCTCAAAGGATTGGCCAGGACCTTTGATGCTACATTTAAACAACAACGGCATATGTTTCCAATCTCACAAAGGATGAGTGCAAAGTTTCTCTGAGATGTGTTGTCTGCTGGAGGCCTGGGACATAAATGTTCATCATATTGAGGAAGTTCTTTCTTAGATGTAGTTTGCAGAGAAGTGTTATCATTAATAGATGTTGGATTTGATGTACCTTTTTTTGTATATATGTTGAAATGATCGAGTTTTCTTTCAATTAATATAATAGAGTTTTTGAGATCGAACCATCTTTGCTTCTCTGGGCTAAATATTCTGTGGTCTTCTGTGAATTAATTTTTATCTCTGTGTTTAAAAATCAAATAAGCCTTTACTTTCTTCCTATTATTGAAACCAAGAATACACTAACCTCATCAGATGACTTCTAGGGTTGTCTGTCATTCTTTCTGCATATCTCAGAATTTTTTCTTTCTTAAAACATTGGTACAACTTATCTCAAACACTTCTGGACCTGGGACTTTTGTGGGAGAAGAGAGCTTGATTACAATTTTAATCTATCACTGATTGCTAAGAGAACAAACAGGTTTGTCCTGGAAAGGATGAAACCGGGCTGGCTGTTCTTTGGAGGCAAGGATTCTTCTGAAGCTTCTTTGTCTAACATTCTTTGGGCATGTTGTAAGAAGGGACCAATCCTTAGAGAGGGACATCATGTTTGGGAGTGTGGAGGGACAGCGCTAGAGAGGGAGACCCTCGATGAGATGGATCAATTCAGTGATTGGGGTATTGGAAGTAGGTGTGTCAGGGTTAGGGTTAGACAGTGAGGTTGGCACAAGATAGGGCAAGGTTTAGAGTCACTATGAGTTGCTAGCAACTCGACGGCACATAACAGCAACAACATTGCTGACTGGAATATTTCACGTGCCAATTTTCTCTTACTATTAATTTTGACATTTCTATTATGCCAGCAAGATACCCATTGCATGTAAATTTTCAGATCTACTACTGGTAGATAGCTGTCCTTAACATGCTTTCACAATTTCTTTTCTAAGTGCCTATTTTATGTCCTTGTTTTTAATTCTACGTGTTTAGCCTTTATTTAGTCTCTCTTCCCCTGGTAAGCTTTGCCAGAGAGGGCCTAGCTTATTAACGTTTTCAAAGTATCAGATTTTGAGTTTCACGTGTGTTATTTTTCATTTCCCTTAAAATGCATTAACTTAAAGGTACTGTTTCTCACCCTCTTATTTTTGGGAGTAGTTTTTTTTTCCTGGTTTCTTGATGTGAATATGCTTAGATCATTCCTTTTTCTCTTATTGTTTTTAAAGACACACACACCTCAAGCCATATCATCTCTCTAATCGGTACCATGTCTCAGAGCATAATTAAAACACAGGTAGTGTTTCTATTTTTTTTTAAGATCTAAGTATTTCATAATTTCCACTGTTTTTTCTTCTCCTGTTTTATAGCATTTTGATGAAGTAGCATTTCCTGTTGTCAGTGGAATTCTTTGGAATACAGAAGCTTCCTTTATGGTTTAGTGTCAGTATGTGAGAGAGTGTGTGTGAGTGTGTGTGTGTGTTCAAGAAGTGCATTTTTTTGCTGTTGTTGGATATAGAAGTCTATACATATTAATTAGTTTTATTGAAAGCTTAGTTTGCTATTCAGATATTTTATATCTCTTCTTATTTTTGGCCTGCTCAATCTATTGATTTGAGAACTGTTATTTTTTTCAACGTAATTGTTGACTTCCTGTTTCTTCTGATAGTTCTGTCAGTTGTTGTTTTATATATTTTAAAGAAGATACTAATGACATTGATGTTAAGACTTTGTATTTTTCTTTAACACTATTTTTCATATTTTAATATCGCTATTCCAGCTTTTATTATTATCATTATTTGGTTCACATGTATCTAGTAAAGATATCCTCTTCTTTTTGTTATTAGCCTAATCAAATTTTTTTTTCCTTTCATTACTCTTTTATGAGCAAAATACTTCAGGATTTTATGTTCTGTTTCCAATCTGAGTACATTTCTCCTTTGATTGGTGAGATTATACTTATTATAATTACTGCAATATTTAGCTTCACTTCTGTCACCTATTTTCCAAAATTTATTGTGCTTTTGTTTTCTTCTTTCTTGTTTTCCATTAGACAGATCAAACTCTTAAATGTTTGAGGTTGTTGTGTGCTGTTGAGTTGGAACCAATCCATAGCTGGCCCTCCAGTAGGTTTTCAGAAGCAGTAAATTGCGTCAGAGGAGATTATTCATCATTCTCCCATGGAGCAGCTGGTGGTAGATTTGAACTGTGCACCTTTGAGATTGTAGTGTGGCTTCTTACCACTAGGCTGCTCATACCAAACCTACTGTTGTTGAATGTATTCCAACTCACAGCCATCGTCCACTGGGATTCTGAGGCTGTAAATCATTATGAGAGGAGACCAACCATCCTTCTTTCATAGAGTAGCTAGTAGATTTAAACTGCTGACTTTTCATTTAACAACTCAACGTATTAGCAATTTTTTTTGTTTGTTTTGTTTTTGGTGAGAAAAATTTGTATTTAGAATTAGCCAGCTAGATTCAGTTTAGATGATCCCAATTTTGTTGGCAACATCCAAAGCATCATAGTCAGGAGTAAGTTGAACATAGGCCTTCTTCTCTCCATCAGGCCTAATCAAAGTGTTGACCTTGGCCACGTCAATGTTTTAGAGCTTCTTTACAGCTTGTTTAGTTTGGTGTTTGTTGGCCTTCACATCCACAATGAACATAAGTGTGTTGTTATCTTCTTCATGGTTGGCTCAGTGGTCAGGGGAAATTTGATGATAGCATAGTGGTCAAGCTCGTTTCTCCTGGGGGCGCTCTTCTTGGGGTATTTGGGCTGCCATCGGAGTCTCAGCCTCTTAGGCCGCCGGAAGGTGGGTGATGTGTGGATTTTTTTTGTGTGTGTGGCTGTGGATGCCCTTCAGGATGCCTTCTTGACCTTTAATGCATTTGCTTTGGCTTCAGTTTTGGGAGGGGCAGGGGCTTCCTTCTTTGTTTTGGGCACTATCTTCGCAGAAAGGTAGCAATGTTTTTTTTGTCTTCTGGTATTTGTTCCTGATTTATTAACTTATTAACTTGATACGTTCTGTTCACTAAGCCACCTGAGAGAAGTGTACTGGAAGAATCCACAATTATGCCTTCCCCTCTCCTCTACATATTTATTAAGCTTATCAGCATTTTTATCTCACAATGAGGCAACCACCAATGAGCCCACCCTGTCTGCTCCCAGCCCTGCCTGCCTTCCCTAGCCCACCATCACTGGCCTCATTCTGGCTGAGATCTGAATTCTAGACCGTTCCGCATACCAACGCTGGCAGTAGTACTAGGGGCATGCACCAGTCTCTCTCCTTGAGTTGACGGCTTGAGACATTCTCCTCTGGGCTCTTTCTCTCTCCATGCAAAAAGAGTGAGCCGCCTTCTGAAGAACACGTTTTAGGGGCTGACTCATGGGCAATTAACAAAAATAAGCTTGACCACATGAATGAGCAGCAAATCATCACAAACACCACTTAGCTTTGGAAATCTTGTGGTGAGAAGGGAAGGTTTCAACATTCCCAGAGACAAACAATCCCACCTCATTACTTGATAACAGCCAAGAGTTGTGTTTGTCCGAAGTCCCGGTTACACTCTTAGAACCTGTATTTATAAAGGGAGTCTGCGTCAACTTGATGGCGACTAACAACAACAAAATGGAAAGTGCATATAAAGCAAATATAATTCAAGAGGTGTCCGTAGCACGTAATTTCACACAGACATATGGTAGTGTTGTTGTCGAGTCAGCTCCAACTCATAGCAGCTTCTTACGTACAACAGAACAAAGCCTGACTTTGTGTCGTGCCCATGATCTCTGCTGTGCTTAAACGCATTGTGCCGTCACGAAGTCAATTCATCCAGTTGAGGGTTTCCGTCTTTTTCATTGACTCTACATGACGTCTTTCTCTAAAGACTAGATCCTCCTAATTATATCTCCCAGATTATGTGAGACAAAGTCTCACCATCCTTGCTTCTAAGGTGCAGTCCAGCCGCACTCCTTACAAGTCAGATTGGCTTGTTCTTTGGGCAGTCCATTGTGTAGACACGCTCTTCTCCCACGCTACAATGCAAAGGCAAGAATTTATTTATTTTTTTTTTTCAGTCAGGGCACTTGAGGCAGTTGGAAACACTATGGCTTGGGAGAGGCACACTTTAGTCCTCAAAGTTACATCTTTGTTCTTCTGTCCTTAGTGACATTTTGGTCTTTAAAGAGTTTTGAAGATGTCCTTTGTAGCACATTTGCCCAATACGATATGCCATTTTATTTCTTGACTATTATTAAATGGTAATTACTTGTGTGTATACTCACACACTCAATTTTAAGCTATATCTTAGTTTCAGAATATAGTTGGTAACTAAACTATTGTAGATTCATAACAATTAATAGTTTGACTAACACAAGGATCAAGGATAACTTAACAACCAATAGTTCTACTAACACAAGTATAGGCAAGGTCTCTGTCTGTTGTTTATTGGATCAATGATCCAGACTTTGGTCTTTGTAATTACTTGCTACACATCAGAGAGCTGGACAATGAATAAGGATGACAGAATATGAATTGAATCTTTGAGTGGTAGTGCTGGAGAAAAGTATTGAACACGGACTGCCAAGAGAACAAACAGGTCTGTCCTGGAGAGGGTGAAATCAAGTTTCTCCTTGGAGGCAAGAATTCTGAAACTTCATCTCACATTCTTTGGGCATGTTGCCAGTAGGGACCAGTTCTTGGAAAAGGATATCATGCTTGGAAGAGCGGAGGGACAGCTCAAGAGAGGAAAACGCTAGACAATATGGATTAACACAGTAAGTGGGGCAAGGGGGTAGATGTGTTGGAGACAGTGAGACTGGCTCAGGATAGGGCACGATTCAGAGCTATTGTGGATAGGGTCTCTATGAGTCACAGATGACTTGGTGTCACATAACTGCAACAACATGAGTCATAGTAGACTCAATGGTACCTATTAAGAGCAACAATATGACTAAAGACAGGAGAAGCACAGGTGATCTATCATGAATCAAAGCTAAGCATCCGACTAAATGATTCAATCAGAATTTTATAAACTGGGTCTTGTTGAACCCAATTGACCCTCAAAAGTCTTTTCTAGATTTATTTAATTATATTTTGACTATTTTTTAAACCATTTTAACTATTCTTAAAACCATCGCGAAGACCACCACAATCTCTCAGACACCTTCTATACCCAACACATGGGATTACGCCAGGTTCTGAGCACAGAGATCCTGCCATCCCTGAATGTCTATGTGTCTTGTGGGGTGCCCTACATTAAGAGGATAGAGCTTCCTGTTTATCTCTTTTAAGAAGCCCACCCTGAGTGCTTTCCTGCAGAGCGCTGTACAAATCATGGGTAGGAAGCAGGAAATTTATGTGAATGGGCAAATGAGCTTGGAGAAGGAGAGTGAGAATGGTCACAAAAACTTGAAGAATGTAAGCTATGTCATAAGGTTGGATGTGTGGAATTTGGTGAATTGGTGTATGTTTTGCTACGCATATTTCCAGAGACAAAAGATTAACTAAAAAATTTAAAAGATTCTGTACATTGAATAAATTTCTTTCTTTCACTCTTCATGTTCCTCACCAATAAAACTGGAGGAAAAAATCAGGGGATGGATGAGAAGATTCGATGATGTAATGCACACAGAGATCTTGGCACACTTCCTGGCATGAAGGTTATAAACACACAAAGCAGACTATCTGCCAGCCAGCTGATTCTGACTCCTGGTGTTGCCATATGGGTCAGAAGCAAACGGTTCCATTTGCTACCATCCTCAAATGGTTTTAAAGGCTAGTTTTTTAAAGGTTAGATTATCAGACTTTTCTGCTGAGGTATCTCTGGGTGTACTCAGATCTCCATGTTTCACTTAGCAATCCACCCAGGGGTTCATGGGATATAGGAAGAACTCAGTAACGGTGGTGGTGGTGGTGGTGGTGGTAGTTGGTGTTTGGGTTTGGTGATAGTGGTGGTGATAGTGATGGTGGGTATTGGTGGTGGCGGTGATGGCTGCAATGGTAGCGATGGAGGTGGTGATGGTAGTGGTAGTGGTCGTGGTGATGGTAGTGGCAGTGGTAGTGGTGATGGTAGTGGTAGTGGTGGTGGCAGTGGCAGTGGTAGCGGTAGTGGTAGTGGTGATGGTAGTGGTAGTGGTAGTGGCAGTGGTAGTGGCAGTGGTCGTGGCAGTGGCAGTGGTTACCATTGACTGGGTTCTGGCTTATAGTGACCTTATATACAACAGAACAAAGTACTACCCTATCCTGCTACATCTTCACATTCTGCTGGTTTTTTTAGCCCATTGCTGTAGTCATTGGGTCAATTCATTTCAATAACAGTCTTCCTCTTTTCTTCCAGTCTTGTACTTTACCAAGAATAATGTCCATCTTTTGTCCAGATCTTCTACTTTACCATGATATTCTTCTCCAGGAATTTGTCCATCTTGGTAACACATCCAAAGTTTGTGAGATGAAATCTTGTCATCTTCGTAAGGAGCATTCGTCTTCCACGCAGATTTGTTCTCTGGCAGTGCATGGTACAATCAAAATTCAAAGCCTATAACTTGCTTCAATTACTCTATTTCCAGCTTCACTCAACAACCTCATAAAACTCATTACCCCAAACAAACAACACTTCCTCACATATCCATATGGCCCCTAGGTTTCTCTGTCTACCTGGCCTACACTTTATTCTTCAATTCCCAACACGGATGAGGCCGTTTTCTTAGAGAAATCTCTTCTACCTAATTCTTGTAGTTGGAGGAGTTTCCTCTCTGTGTGCTCCCATGATGCTGGGTCACTATCTCCACCTCTCACTGCCTGACGAACGGTTATTGGTTTTCGTATTGCTGTCCCCATGCAGGCTGTGAGGGACTCTTAGTGGAGGGCAGCCCCTCTTCTCTGGATCGTCAATGCACAGAGACAGGGTCTATACGCAGCAGACACTCCAGATAGAAGAGAAAAGCAGCTCTTTTGTTTAAGAAAAGTACTGGATGAAGGAATGGCTTTAAGGATTGAGGTAAAAAAATAATTAAAAATCTCAAATTATTCTCTCAGACAGGAGAAGCTGTGGAAAATTAGTCGACAACAAATTGATTCCAACTTGTGCTGACTTGATGTATGACAGAGTAGAATTGTGTTTGCAATGGATATGTTTTGAGTGGATCACCAGGACTTTATTCAAAAGTGTCACTGTGGGCTTGAACTTAACCTTTCAGCTATTTCCTGAGAGAATAATCGATTGTAACATTCCAGAAGCTACAGGAAACCAGGGTGTGAAAGACTATGCAGGTGAGGTAAGGCTTGTGGTAGGGCTTGGAGAATGACCAGAAGTTGCCTCCGGATCACCATTTTCCACATTTTGTTTATTTTGTTTTTATCATTTTACTCAATCATCAGTGTTACAAGCAGGCATGAAATGATTTTGTTGTCCTCCAAGTCCCTGGATGGTCCAGACGGGAGTGTCTACCAGAGAGACCGCACACTTGCCTTCAGATCCCACCCTCCTGAAGCCTGCTCACCTGTCGCTGTTCCAAATCCTCTGAAGCTCCTCTTTCTATGGAAGGAGCTGTTTATCACACTAAACCGATGGGCCTGTAAAATGCAGATGAGAACAAGATGAAAATTCAAAGTGTCTTACTGGCATGCGGGGTTCGGGACATCACATTTAGAGCAGTCAGGGGAAGACCCTCTATGAGGTGGATTGATTCAGTGACCGGGGTAATCGGGATGGGTGTGTCAGAGGCAATGAGATTGGCACAGGATAGAGCACGGTTTAGGGCTGTTGTACATAGGGTCGCTATGAGTCGCAAACGACTCGACGGCACATAACGACAACAACAACATATTTCCTTTGTCTTCAGTCACAACCTGTCCCTCCCCAAATATGCTCCCAAAGAGTGGGAGCAGAAACACTTACTGTTCCCTAAATACCCCAAGGAATGTTCCAGAGCGTGAACATGCTCATTTCCAAATGCTTCATCACTGCTGGCCTCCGTAACAGCGCTTAGCGCATCAGAGTGTCCATCAGAACCTTCACACACACCTGTCATGCTTTTGAGTCTACACATCCCTTCTCTAAGTGTGACCTCATTCGATCTGCCCCCAAACTTGTGAGCTGTGCACAATCGCCCCCAGTTTGCAGCCAAGTCATTGACTGACCCAAGCTTGCACAGTTCATAACTTACAAAGTCAAGATTTCATCTTAGCGCTTATCGTTTCCAAACTTCTCCTGTGTCTGCGGATCCTGAAGAGGCCGAATGAAGCCATGGCGTGGGGACAAGTGATTGTTAACAAGTTTGAGTTGCTCAGCAATTTCATCCTCAAGCAAGTCAGTCATGGTGAAAACCTGGTGTGCAGAGCCCCAGCCTTGGTTTCCAGTTCTCTTTGTCACATTTTTTTTCATATTTAATTTCTTGGACACCAACTCCCTTGGCAAAGAATCCAAACAAAATTTCAACCCAAAGCTGTGCCCTCTGTGAAATTTCACTTTTTCCCCAAAATAGCACCCGAGCAAACTGTTACACATTGTGTTCAGTGACCAGGGACACAGCTGGAGAAAGCGCCATATAAAGTTCTTCCCTTCGTTGAGATGGTTTCAGGCTCGGTCCTGGTGGACTGTGCTTGATAATTTAGTCACGCACTTCTTGGCGGTACACTGCCTACACCATGATAATTCAAACCATGTCAGTGTGCTTACGAGATGACTGGCAATAGCCAAAATATTTTCAGGAAGAAAAAAGAATCCGTTCTCCAAAGGAAATGTCCTACTCATCTGTGAACTTCATGCTTGAGTTGCTAATTAAAAATGTTCTCTTTCTCTCTCCATTTCTCTCTTCTCTCTTCCTTCTTTTCTCCTGTCTCTTCTCTCATTCTCTCTCTCTCTCACACACGCACACACACACACACATGCCTGCTGGACTGCTTCCAAATGCCTAATACACTCTTTACTGATTCAGGCTGAATTAGACCACACACACATTAGCAAATTGCCCAAATAAGTCAGATGCATAAGCAACAGCCACTCAAGTGCAAAGAATGTTTAAACTTCAGGAGGGGAAAAAAAAATAAAACAATAAATTGAGGCACAGCCTTGCTCCTAAGTGGTTCCGTATTGAGGCTTCTGCTCCGAGTTAGCCGGGCTGTCAGAGGGCCGCTCACAGCTGGGGCCCACCCTGGACTCTTTCTCCTGGTCCTGTCCAGCAGCTCCATGGGGAGGTGCTGTCCTGGGAGACAGAGAGGCCGTGGGGGCTGGGGGGAAGGGCTAGAAGCTGGGTTCCATCATCTTTCAACTTCCTAGAGCACTCTTGAGATTCCTGAGAAAGGCCAGCCTGTGGGTTCAAGGTCATCCTTCTACCCTCTCACTTGTTTCCCAGGCTGCCTTGCCTGTATGCCTGGCACATGATCCCCTCCCCTTTCACCTCGTATCCCCACGCCTCCAATGACAGTTACTTCTTTTCCTGTTCATCCATTATCCCGAGCCTGTTGCTGATACAGGGACCTTCCCTTAGTCCAGTCTCTCACCTGGAACTTCTCCCCTCAATTGTCATAGGGCTGATTCCTTGTCTGTATTTGAATCTTAGCTTGAATTCCACCTACTCTAAAGCTTTCTCATATTATTCTAAGGCTATTCCTTGGAAAGGGACATTATGTTTGGGACAAAGGAGAGCAAGACCCTCAATGAGATGACTGACATGGTGACTATAGCGATGAGCTCTACTGTGTTAGACATGATGAGGATGGTACAGGGTGGGGTAGGTTCAGGCCAGCTGTTCACAGGCTCACTCTGAGCGATATTTAACTTGTTCTGCTCCTAGTAACAGCAACAAGGCTTTCTCGTGTTCTCTGGGGAAGGCCAGATTATGATGCTCAATTTATGTTCCCTACAGGTAGGCTCACACATCCACTCACAGCCTTGCTGGATACCTTCGTCCCCCCTACTCATGGTCGCTGTGGTACTTGACTGGTCAGTGAGCTGGACCAGCTCACAGCTGAGATCTAAGAGCTGTGCCACAATTATTCTCTTCCGTTCGCTTTACTTTCAACCACTGTAAAAACAACACGTTTAGATCTTCACTGGTTCAAGGTGAACAGGGAACCCTGCCAGAGGCTTGGAGTCTGGCCCAGTTAATCCTATAAATGAAAAAAAAAAAAAACACCAAATCCTTTTTTTTTTGTCATAAATCACTGAGATTTTAATGTTCCTGGTTATAGAGGGGGGAAAAATAAAACAAAAAAACACTATGCAATCTGAAATAGCCCCTCGGGCTTTCTAGAACATCTCTATTACAAAATGAAAACATTCTGTTTTTATTAGAGATGATCAATCCCTAGCATATCATTTCTGACTTATTTATCTATTGGCCGTCTCCTTCGCCTATAATATAAGCTCCATGAGGGCATTGAATCCCTTGCTTTTAAAGCGGTACCTGGCACATAGCAGATGCTCAATAAATATTTGTCAAGTGAATTATTTCTGAATTCTTGAAAGGATTTATAAATCCTGCAACCTGAAAGCTCAAGTTCTGAGGCCTGCAGCTCAAAAACTCTATTTTTTTTTCCACTTTAAAAAAAAAAATCAATGAAGCAATATTTAAGATAAATTCATCTTAAGTATAGCTGTTCCCAAAAAAATCAATAAGCAAAGGATTATGTGCCATAATGGGATAACATAAAGTAGTGTCACTGCGGCACCAGGGTTACAATTACCATCACAGCACTGTAGTGATGGCAATGATTATGGCAGTGATCATGAAGGTGGTGGCAATAACGACAGTAGTGGTGACAGTAGCGAAGCTGGCAGTAAAAACGGTGATGGTGGTGATAACTGTAGTGATGGTGGTGCTGGGAGGACCTCAAGTATTTACAAGATCAGAGACTACAGCCTTCAATATGAATCACATCTCAACATCAAGAAAACCAAAGTCCTTCCACTGGTTCAGTAGGGCAGCATCATGATGGAGAAAGGATTGAAACGTAATTATTACATCTTACTTGGATCAACAATGAACACGCCTGGTACCTGCAGTCAGGAGATCAGGAGACACATTGCAATGGAAAGACCTCTCCAAATTATTGACAAGCAATGGCTATGGTACAGTTGATGCAGGCCATGGTCTTTTCAGTTACTTGCTATTCATCTGAGAACTGAACAATAAAGATGACAGAAGAATTGATGCTCTTCAGCTGTGGTGTTGGAGAAGAATTCTGAATATTCCATGGGCTGCCAAAAGAACTAACAGGTGTGCCTTGGAAAAAGTGCACCCAGAGTGCGCCTTCAAGGCAAGAATGGCAAAGTTTCACCTCTCATATTTTGGATGTGTTGCTGAGAGAGTCTACTCCTTAGAAAGGGACATCATGCTTGGAAATGTAGAGGGTTAGCAAAAAAGAGCACGATGAGATGGATTAGCGTAATGACTTTAGCAGTGGGCTATCATCTGTTATGAAAGTGTGTCAGAGATGGCGGGGATGGCACAGGTTAGGACAGGATTCAGGTCTGTTCTTCAAAGACTCGCTCTGAGTCATACTCAACTCAATGGCACCTAACAACAACAAATAGCAGTGACGGTGTTGCTGCTGGTGGTGATGAGATTCTAGTAGAGGTGGTGGTAGTGGTGGTGATGGGGTGATAGTAATAATGCGGTCATAATGACGGAGACACTCGTGATGACGGTGGTGATGGACATTGTGGTTACAGTGATGGTGATGGTGTTTGTGGATCTGATAGTGGTTATCGTGATGATGATGGTGGGGGTTATAATGAGAGGGATAATAGTCATGGTGGTTGTGATGATCATGAAGAGAAGGAGTGTGATAATAATCATGGTATTAATTTTAAAAAAAATGAAGGTGTTGTGGTCATTACCAAGGCTTTCAGAGTCATGTTTCTGATTTGTGTGAACTTGACCATAAAACAATTCCCAATAGGTTTTCTTTTTGTTACTTTACTAACGTTCAATCTATAGGGCACATTCTTATGAAAAACTAAAAAATTAAAAAATATCTGAAAAAAATCCCCCCTATGATGCTGGTGATGACAATAGTGGTGGTGACAGTGATGATGATTTTGATCATACTGGTTATGGTATGACAATGTTATAATGAAGAAATCAGGGGGGATGCAATAGATATTATTGATTGTTTATATTCAAAGATATGGGTAATAGGACTTGTTTCAGACTCCAGACTAGATACAGCAGATCAGTGTGACTGGAGATCTGAGCCTCAGATCATTTTAGCAGCAGTGGAATTTTCAGAGTGCTGAAGCTATGACGGTACATACACAGTGAAGGAAAATAAGAGAGTTGGCAGTGAAACACCTGTGATGTTAGCTAAAAGTTGGCATTTTCAGGGGGGTTAGCCATTATATTAAGCCCTCTCTGGTCTTCAACTACCTTAACTACAGACAAATGGTCTTGTAAATTATCAACAGCTATGGGACTAGGATAAGAGAAAGACAAAGTTTTCCACACTGAGTTAACAGGACTTGTGGCAGCAAGACTTGAGGGAGACTGGAGCAAGATCCTGGTGACAATGAGATTCTAGTGATAGTGGAGAGACTGTGCCATTGCTGTTGAGAAACAGAGGCAAGATATGACCTGAAGCTCCTTGCATTTGTGCCAGTCACAGTTAAGTTCTTCCTGTTCTTGCTGGATGCTTGAAGAGAAGCTGACTTATAAATGCTCTGGGGTAAACCTTGCTGGATGATCTGGATTTGACTGCTGAAAATGAGATCCTGGACTAATTTAGGAATTGTGCCTTGTGATGGCTAAAACCTGGATTTGTATTGGGTGATATTCTTTGCCTCCCTCATACTCCAACTAACTTCACTAATAAACTCCATTTTCAGGACCAGAGCTGTGAGACTGTGAGTCAACAATGAATAACTGAACCTCTTGCTGCTGCTGAGGCTCTAGAGATGTCATGGGGCTAGGCTGTGGGCTCTTTATCTGCTTTCTACTCTGGGTGGTGAGGGGCTGTGCTATTCTCACACCCTCTGGCTCTTTCAGAGAGACAATCATGGCCCTGGGCCCTGTTGTCTCATTTTCATCTCCTTAAGCAGCACCTAACTGTTGCATCAGTGGGACTCCTGAAAAAGTTGTGGCAAATTAAACAGTATTTCCTTACCATTTTCATCCAAAATCAAGACTGCAGTGATAAAATTCCTTCTTTCAGGTACTTGAAAATATTTACTACACCCTCTTTGCTAGGACAGAAGTTATTACAGTGAAAAGACAGTACTTATCCTCCTGGAACTTAAAGTCAAAGGCAGATGTTTAATCACATAATTACAAGAAAGTACAGAAAGCAAGGAGGGCACATGCAGTGATGGGCAACGTGTTGGCAGCACAGAGCAGGACCAGGAAATCTGATGGAGGGGGCAGGGCAGGTTGGAGTTGACATTTTAATCTAATCACTAACAGAAGGCAGAGGTGGTGGTGGGGGTTACTTCAATTCAGAGATGCAAAGGTCTTTTCAGAGCTGACACAGGTATGAAGACACAAAGCCTCATTGCAGTCGAACTTGACCACCAGGCGTCTGTGCACAAAACATATACCCCATGTTTTTGTTAAACATACAACCATCTTACACAAGAATGTCACTCTGATGCTGTCTCGGGTATCTGATGCTACTATGACAGAGCACAGGCGGGTGGCTTTAACAAAAAGAAATTCATTCTCTTAGAGTTTAGGAGGCTAGCAGTTGAGATTTAGAATGTCCCTCTAAGGAAGGCCAATTCTCTGTCTGTCCTGGAGGAACATGATACGTCCCTTTAGCATCTGCAGGCCCAGCACTCCCTGCAGACCCCATGTGTCTTGGCCTTACCCTGTGTCAAGGAATTGTGTCATATGGGGTCTACTCCACTCCTGGCTCTCAGGTTCCTCCATTTTTATCTCTACTGAGATAAAATATATTAGAGGCCACACCCTAGGGGAACTCCCCTTACAAAAGATTAGGGTTGAGAAGGGATTAGGGAATGCTGCATTCCACCTTTAATCTTCCTAAAACTATTTGGTTTATCGGATCATGGGGGATCATTACATAGTTTCCACATTATATCATCACATATATGTAGTTTTTTTGTAAACACAATTCAATTCAGAACAGATGCTCACTTGAAGTGCACCTGACGCTGTTAAGTCATGCTTGACCTAAGCCATAGTATTTTCAATCACCTTATTTGTATGTGAAAGTTGGACAGTCAATAAGGAAGACAGAAGAATTGACTTGAATTATGTTGTTGGCCCAGAACATTGAATATACAACGCACAGCCAAAAGAACAAACATCTGGTTTGGAAGTAAAAGAGCAGCAAGGTTGTTCCTAAGAAACAAGCCAGCAAGACTTCATCGAACATATTTGGGGCATATTATCAGGTTGTTGTTAGGTTCTTTAAAGTGGAGTACAACTCACTATTGTTGTTTGTTGTTGTTAGGTGCTGTCAAGTAGAACTCATAGTAACTCTATGAACAAAAGATCTGAACGCTGTCCTATCCTGTGCCGTCTTCACAGTCTCTGCCACACCTGATCCCATTGCTGCAGTCACTATGTCAATCCATCTGGTTGAGGATCCAAGTTATTGAGGAAAAATGATGTTAGACGGAGGACTAAGATGTACCTGATCCAGGCCATACTTGCTGTGTGCCTGAGAACAGGACAATGAATAAGGATGACGGAAGAATTGATGCTTTTGAACTGTGGTGTTGGAAAAGAGTACTGAACATCCGTCCCATGAATTGTCAAAAGAGCGAACAGATATGTCTTAGAGAAGTCATAAAGAAAAATCGCAAAAAAAGGAAATTTTTCCCATCTATACTTGTTGCTATTGGGAGATCTGGGGGCGTTATCTGCAGGGAGTCACACTGTCATCCCCATTCAGGGTCGGATAAGAGTCAGTCCCAACTCGACAGCAGTGAGAGTAAACATGATTTCTTAATTTCATAAGGAAATCTTCTTAGGAAGTTGATGTTAGATGTATCTGCCTAACACTCAGAGCTGGCCCTCTCCTGGATTTCTGAGGTTTTAAATTGCATGAGAGGAGATTGCCCATCTTTGTTCCTGGAAGCAGCTGGCAGATTTGAGCCGCCGGAGAGAGAGGTGAAGCTTTGGGTTAGTAGCACAACTCCCTATAAACTATGCTACTTAGGGCCACAAATTTAAACATGATATAGAAGGCCACCATTTAAACCCCTCCCTGCCTTCTGAGCCTGGGGGTGGTCTTTATATATGTATGTATGTATATGTATATGTATGTGTGTATATGTATACATATATATTTACCCCACTTTTTGCAAGTATAAACTCCACTGAGCAAATGGGTTTTGTTCAACTGTCCAACTCAAATGCACTTGTCATTCTTCAGCAAGAGCTTTATTTAGAAGTTCCCAGAGAAATGAAAGCGAGAAAACCCTATTCCGAAAAGGACTGGATATAAAGAGTCCCATTAACACAGCTGCTGGGCCTGGAACACCAACAAAGGCTGCAAATGTGTTTCATTTGGACCTCCCCTCTCCTGCAGGCTGGTGATAAGGCAGCACTTGAAGCTCAGAAGCTCGCTGTGCGACCTGAGTCCAAGCCCTGATTGATTCTGAAACAATGTCCGCTTTCAGATCACGTTGCTCACGTGAATGGTAATGAGACAAGCTGGGGGTGAAGACGGGGTCCTGGGCGTCAAGCACTGGAAGGAAGCGTGTGGGGTTTGATTTCAGGTGTTGCCCATCTTCCTTGCTTAGTTTTTGGTCAGGTCGTTAAACCTCACTAACGCCTCCTTTCCCTGTTTGTAAAGCGGGGCTCATGCAGTTTTGTGTAGGCATGATGCTTCTGTGTATCTGGGAAAGAAGCTACAAGATTGGAGCTGTTTTGAAGGGAAGTCTTGGAAGCAGATCTTCATACAACACATGTAGACACCAGACAGAGTTTCCAAATCAGATTTTAAAAGGTGCCAGTAGCAGTAGCCACCTAGTCCAACCTTGGGTACCACACTGAGAATCTGCACCAGGAGCCCCGCATGGCCATACCATCATCTGCCTCCCACTGCTCATGCTCTTGGCTACCGCTTCTTTAATGTCATTCCTGCCTCCTGACTTTACACTGGCCATTCCCTCAGAGGGTCAGAAGACTCAGCTCAGTGACACATTCACAGTGACCTTTCCTCACCATCCCGTGCAACGTCACTGTCTAGTCACTATGCATCAAAGTGTTGCCGTTCCTGTTGATGTTATCGTTAGGTGCCATCATGTCAGTAGTCATCCACCACCCCACAGAAACACTGACCGTCTTCTCACAACCGATGCTGTACGGAAGCCCATTTGTTGCAGCCACTGTGCCAACCCAGCTCATTCAGGGCCTTGCTGGTTTTCTGTTTGGTTTTGTTCCCCCCACTGGCTCTCTACCAAGCCTGATTTTCTTCTTCAGGGACTGGCCCCTCTTGACCGCATAGCCAAAGTCTGCATGGCTGCTCTACCACCATCACTTTACATTTGTTCTTTTTTTTTTAATTTTTTTTTTTAGCAATTCTGTTTTTGTTTTTGTAATTTAGGTTGTTTATTTTTCATTTCAATGAACATCTACAGAGATTTTGGAATTCAATTCATTCATTGTTGCACCCTTCTCCCC
>NW_006399756.1:9799029-9807800 GCF_000299155.1 Elephantulus edwardii | reverse complement strand
TACTCCTACGATAAAAATAATGCCCTAAAATATAATACTTTTAGACTATTCTCTCCCCCATAGACTTCAATGCCGTAAACATATTTCATCCATTTGTTCTTGTTAGATGCCATTGATCAAGTCGATGACAACTCATGCCTGCAACAGATAGAGACCTATTTACAACAGAGCCTTGCCCAATCCGGCACCATTCTCACAGTCTCTGCTGTGTTTAGTTGGGCCTATTGTTGCCGGCACTGTGCCAATCCGTCTTGTTGGCTTTACTCTCTTTCCCTGAGCCTCCACCTTTCCTAGCCTAATGCCTCCTTCCAAGGACTGCTCCTTCCTACTGGCATTGCCCAAAGTATATGAGACAGTCTTCCCAGCCCGGCCTCCAAGGAAAACTTGGCTGCACCTCTTCAAGGTAACTGTATTCTTCTGACAGTCCTGAATATATTCTATACGCTCCATCAACACCACGATTCAAAGGCATCAATTCTCCCATCTTCTTTTTTATCTAAAATTGATTTTAATGAAAGTTTACAGAGATTTTGGATTTCCATTCCTTTTGGAAGAACGCTAGAAGGCCTAATCTAACAACATAGACAGTCTTCCAAGCATCCTGAAAAAAATCTACAACCAGGAGAGGATAAAATAGATGAATGGGACCTTCTAAGAATCAAAACCCTATGCACACCCAAAAACTTCTCCAACAGGGTAAGAAGGGAGGCCACAGATTGGGGGGAAAGTGTTTGGTAATGACATGTCAGATAAGAGACATGTCTAGAATTTATAAAATACTTGAGCACCATGACAAGATAAAGGTAAACAACTCAATTGAAAAATGGGCACGTCTTCTTTATTTCTTGACCAGTTATCACAATCACAAGAAGTGATTGAAAATGCCATGGCTCGTACCAGGAACAGTTTAGTCCTCAAACTGCCATCCTCGCTCTTTAGCCTTTTAAAGAGGGCCTGGACTGAAGATTTTTCCCAACACAACACATCTTTGGATTTCTTGGTTGTTGCTCCCATGGGTGTTGATTGTGGAGCCATGTAAAATGAAATCATTGACAACTTCAATCTCTTCTCCAGATGTCATGATGTTGCCTGTTGGCCCAGTGGTGAGGACTTGTGTTCTCCTGATAGAGAGATATAATCCATACTGAAGGCTATATATAGTCTAAGATCTTCTTCAGTAAGTGCTTCAAGTCTTCTTCATTTTCATCAAGCGAGTTTAGGCTGTTTGCATGATGCAAGTTGTTGGTGAATCTTCCTCCACTCTGATGTCACACTCCTCACAGATCATTTCCTCAGCATACAGTGTTTATGGAGACGATGCTACCCTAATTCACACCCTTCCTGAATCTAAACCATGTGGTAACCTCTTACTCTGTTTGAAGAATCCCTCTTGGTTCTTCTACAGGTTCTGCCTGAGCAAGATTAAGTGTTCTGGAATTCCCATTCTTCTCAATGTTATCCATAATACATTATGACCATCAATGTTCAATGTCTTTGTATATAATCAATAAAACACAAACTATCCTCTCTCCAGTATTCTCTGATGTTAGCCAAGATCCATCTGACATCAGCAATATCCTTTGTTCTGTGGTCTTTTCTGAATCCAGCCTGAATAACTGAATTTTCCCTGTTGATGTAATACTCTAACCACTTTAACAACATAAGCATTGCTTCTGATATTAATGACGTTGTTAGATAATTTCTGTATTCTGGTGAATCACTTTTTATTTCGACTGTGTACAAATACGTGTTTCTTCCAGGCAGCAGTCCAGTAACATCTTTCAGAATTTCTTGACATAGAAACAACTTTAATTGCTGTTCTGTCAGTTCCTGGAGTCCTCAGTTTTTGCAATGCCTTCTTTGTGGCTTAGACGTCTCCTTTCACTACCACTAAGTTCTTGACAATATACTAATTCCTGAAATGGTTGTGTTCACCAATTGTTTTAGGTACAATGACTGTGTATTCCTTCCAGCTTCTTTTGATGCTTTCTGCATTACTCAATATTTTGTTCAAAGAATTCTTCAGTATGGCAACACACAACTTGACTGTTTCTTCAGTTCTTTCAGCTTCAGGAACACCTTCCGTGTTCTTCTTTTCTTGCTTTTGACACCAGGTTATAGCACTTCCCGTTATTCTTCATTACTTTTAGTAGAATTTTCACTACCAGAAATCATTTTGAAAAGTTTTTTTGTTGAGTTTCCATCTCCTCTACAAACTTCACAGGGTAAGGACCTTAATTCTTTTTTACATGTCCCCCACCACTTGAACTGTGCCTGGCAGAAATCAATGGCTAATGTAGAATGGGTATACAGCGAAGAAACACTGACTCCCTGTCATGGTCATAAGTCCATGACAACAAAATCTCGGTGCAGGTGACACAAAACACACAAGGAATCTTAACGTTTTCTTCACCTCCAACATCAACAGAGCAAACAAGGCTTATCTTAAACCTGGTTCCCAATATGGCACTTGATAAGTCAAAAGACATCTGATAAGCCCAGAGAAGAGAGTGTTCCTTCTCTCTAGGATCCAAAGCCTCTCTGGTTTTTGTTTGTTTGTTTGTTTTATATTGTTCTTGTTATGTACCATAGCCTTCGATCCATAGCAACCCTATGCATAGCAGCTCTGAACCCTGCCCAGCCCTGAGCCAATCTCACTAATTCTGGCACACCAACACTTACTGCCCCAGTTACTGCATCAATCCATCTCATCTGAGGTCTTCCTCTCCTGTGCTGTCTCTCCACCCTTCTAAGCATGATGTCCTTCTCCAAGGACTGGACTCACCTAGTCTCGTGCCCAAAGTTGTGAGACTGAGATTTAAAATCCTAGTCTCCAAGGAGAAACTTGGTTTTACACTCTCCAAGACAGACCAATTTGTTTTCTTGGCAGTCCATGGTGTGTTCAAGACTCTTCTCCAGCACAATTCAAAGGCATTGATTCTTCTTCTGTCATCCTTAGTCACTGTTAAGCTCTCTGATGGAAAGCAAGTAATTGCAAAGACTATGACATGAATCAGGTGGAGCTTGGTCTCCGGACTGACATTGTTGCTCTTCAGCACTCTGGAGAAGTCCCTGGGAGCAGATTGTCCCAATGCAATTCATCTTTTGATTTCCTGACTCCTGGTGCTAAGAGTGTTGACCGTGGAGCCGAGCAAGTTATAATTGTTAACAACCTCAATCTATTCTCTATCATGGTGCTGCCAATTGGCCCAGTGGTGAGAATCACTTTTTTAATTTTAATTGTGATTTTAAAAGTCTACAGAAAAGTTTTATCTTCATTTATGCATTGTAGCCATTGTATTCATTTTATCCTCTCTTCCCCTTCCCCTCCCCAGTTCACTTTTTTGTTATTTTAAGTATTCATTCACTATAGCACATTTAGCTCGCTCCCTCCTGCCCCCAAGTTCTCTGTGCAACGTACCTCTCACTACTGTCATACATACAATGCCTAATCATAGCTTCCTTTTAAACAGTTCTTTCCTTCATCCATTCCAGTGCAATGTTCATTATCTATCCACTCTTATCCTAGTCTCCTCCCAAATCCTTATGTCAGACCTGCTGTATCACAGTTGGTACTTCGCAGTGTTTGAACCCCTCCAATTTGAGGGCACTTTGGTTTTGTTTGTAGTGACTTTGTCTCTCCATTCACAAATGTATTCAATAAAAAAATCCAGTTAGGTTGGCTTCCAAATTTGCCCCTAGAATGCAACTGTGTTCCATACAACTAGAATTCTAAATCTGTTTTTAATTAAGATAGCTCAAGAAGGTGACAAGAAGTTCCATCAGTCTCTATCTCACTAGTTAATTTTGTCTATAGATACAATTTTGAATTTTGTCTTCTATTTTTCACTCACTCTGCCCAGGTCCATCTTCTGTGACTCTTTTCAGAGGCCAGCAGGGATTTCAGGGCACCATCTAATTCTTCTGATCTCATGGCCACAAAGGCTGAGGTGTGACTAGCCCATTAGTCCATTGGACTGATTCTTTCCATATGTCTTAGATTTTCTTTCCTTCCCCCCAACCCTGGAAGGTGAGAAAAACAGTTGCACCTTAGAAAGTGTTTAAGACTGCAGTGACTGCTGGAATGGGAGAGAGAACCCTTTCTTTGTGGACTGTTTTGCTAACTGATGTCTCTCCACTCCATTTAAAAAAAGAAATAGAAATCAGTCAAGAATTGAAGATTATCTATTCCTTCCCTACAGAAAAATAAACAATGGCTAGAAAGAAGGTATTGTCTGGTTGTTTTTGCATCGTGATTTCTCCTCTGGGTTAAGCTCATCCCAGGAAGAGCTTTCCTTCTCTGCGTCTCATCACAGCACGTCCTGACTGACACATTGCCCAGCAGCAGAAAATCCCCATCAGCCTGGAGCCAGTGTTTTGCTCCATACATCCTGTGCAGACCTCTGAAATCAACTTTTATAATCACTGGGCGCAGCAAAGCCCCCAGAGAGAAGAAATCCTTAGTCTGCAAGCAAGTTTCAAGCAGGTCTGAATTAGAGTATTCTTTTTGAGGTTGGAAAATTTAGGTATTTCTCTGGTTGGGGGAAAAGGGAAAGAGTGTATACGTCCACAGAAAAACTGCTTATTCTGGATCTCCTGTTCGTTCCAAACCAGAAAGCTATGGAAACACTTCAGAAACAGGGCTATATGTTTCATCCCACTTTCCACTGTGGTCGAGTTTGACTAGGCTTTTCAAGTTCCAGGATCCACTTCTCCAAACGCAGTTAAACCTCTGCGGTCCCCCATCTCCAAGCATGAAGATGCACGAATGGAATTAATCGGAGACTTCAGTAGCCTATATTTCTCAAATCAGAAATGGCTGTGCAGGGAGAAAAGCTAAACTCACGAAAAGCTTGAGGATGACAATCCCACCCCTCCTGAAGACTGTCCGGCGTGGAGAACGGAGTGTCAGCTCTGTGGCAGCAGTGATTTGAGGGGCCCCCAATTCTCTTCTCATTTCCCCAGCCTTGAGTGATGACTACACATAGTTTTGATCTGCAGACTTGAAATCGGCTTCAAAGCTGTCTTTCTGAGACTGCTGTGACAGTGGGGCTGGCCACTGATCTCTGAGTCTTTCAAAGAAAATCAGAAACTCTTAGGATCATGGTCACCACTGGCTGACAAAGCCATCAACCCATTTTATGTGGCTGAGAGCGGATTACTCTGCTCAGAGACCCCCTCCTGCCTTCCATCTGGAAACAAGACTTCAAGCTGAAATGCTGCAGCCCCGGAGCTGGGGGATGCTGGCACAATTCCATTGTTTGGCCCATTTGGGGAGGTCAGAGGAGGAGAGTTCAGGGGGCCGCAGTCCATTGTTCCCAGAGCTGGCTCAGTATCTCTTCGCCCCCTGCCCGCCCCTGGCCCCACTTCGCATAAAGCCATGGGGGGAGTATTTAGGCTCCAGGACAAAGGTTCAAACAGCTGCCCGCCCTCTCACCAGGACCAACATCAAACGAGAGCAGCCTCAGCCTCTGCTGAAGCTTCTGTCCTGGTGGCCGACTTTGCAATAAAGTCCTCCAGTGGACCTGTTTAATCCAATGGGTTAGACGTCCCTGGTGTCTCTATTACTTTATTGTGCTGGGAGAGAAGGGGGGACCACACAATACCCCTGCCCTTTGCCTCCCCTCTTCCCTGAAGCTGCAAATCCTGACAGGGGAGGACAACAAAGAGGGGGGACAGAAGTCCACATGGTCTCCCATTGTCCCCACAGGGGTTTCTAAGAAAGCCCACATTTGAAAGGGGTGAACCCAGCCTGCTGTTGGAGAGCCATAAAAGCCTTCTCCTGGGTGCAGATTATAAAACGGGGCACATTTGGGGTCTTCTTGGGAGGAACGCTGAAGATGAATGCAGGGTTTGTGGCAGATGCTGGCCGACAGGCTGAGTTTTTACAAATGTGAAGGATAGAAGGAGTCAGTGCTCCTGAAAGCCCTTTGTCACCTGGGAATAAAGGCTTTATTGATTTGCAGCCTTTTCTCCTGAAGTCTTCATTAGAGGGAAACATAGTCACACATTTTACAGATCTGTACAACAACATAGCTACTGTGGTCCCTGTGTGTGTGCGCACACAAATGTATACACCGTGCTGCCACTAGCTGATTCTAATTTATGGCGACCCCAGCATTTCTTGGAGTAGAATAGGCCATGAAGTGCTCTTGGAAGCAGAGCACCAGTCCTTTATTCTGCCATGCTGCTGGGCGGGTTCAAGAAACTCCCCTTTAGTTAATTGTTTATCATCATGTGTCCCAGAGTCTGCTCATAATGACCCTGAAACAATAGACTGGAATCCTGCCAAGCCATGCCCACCCTCACCACCATCTCTGTGCCTGAGCCCACTGCTGCAGTCACTTTGTCAGTCCACCCATTGAAGCCGAAGGCCTTCCTCGTCTCCTGGTCCTCTGCTTTCCCAGGCCTGGTGGTTTCTCAGTTTCTCTGTCTCTGTCTCTCCCTGTCTGTCTCTGTCTCTCTCCCTCCCTCCCTAAAGTCAGAACCAATCCATTCCTAACCCCTCCACTGGGTTTCCAAAACTGTAAATAGATTGCAGATCGTGTATGACAAGACTCCAGTGGATTCTCTTTTTAAAAGTCCATTCATACCCCAAGAAAGTTAGAACTGAGGCACAAAAGGAGATTTGTACACCAATGTTCAAAGCAGTGTTAGTCACTATAGCAACGACGTGGAAACAGCCTAAATGCCCAACCACGATCAAATTGATTAAGAAATTATGGTACATTCACAGGATGGAATACCATGCAGCACACAGGAGCAATGATTTTGAAAATCATTACCAAACATTGGAGGGGCTGGAGAGCATTTTGCTAAATGAACTAACTCAGCCCAGTAAGGACAAATACTACGTATGATCCTTACTGTAGAAATAAAAAGATAACTAGTAAAGCAGTATGAGGATCCAAGGGGGGAGGGTAGGAGCGGGGCGGATGGTAATCATAGGGTCACACAGTTTGATGAGTAGAGGGAGAGGTGGGTAAAGAAAATGGGAAAGATCCAGTGTGAAAAATAATGCGTATGAACTTTCTAAGTAAACCAGTATGGAAAAAAATTATTCTTTTTAAAAGTCCGTTTATTTTACCTGATTATCCAGAAAAATAAGGACAGAACTCACTGTCAGACTCTCCAAATCCTTCCCCAGGGAGTCTGCAAATACTGCCACTCTTTTCCTGCTGTTTGGGGCTGGCCTCACAGCAGTGGAACCAGGTCCCACGGTGGGAATGGGCACATGAAAGCCCCCCAAGAGCCTTTCCTCTGGATCCTCCTGGCTGTGACCTGTCAGCCTGTGAATGACTCTGGAGAGAAGTCCGTGATACAAAAGTAGGCAAGACGGTCAAGGGAGAAGAGGGGTGACGAGGAGCTGAACCGCTGGCCTGCTCAGCACATCAGATCAAGGGGCGGCTGAAATTGAAGCCAGCGGTGCTGTAAATTGGTTGCAGAAATGCTGCTCAGGAGGAAGCGAGTCAATAAGATGAAAAGTAGGAGGGCTTAATACCAATGGACACTTGGAGCCAAAAACTTGCGAGGTCTGAGCCACTGCCAGGGCCGGGAGACAAGCGTGGAGGGACCGAGACGCTGACTGCGGGCAGGAAGGCACAATCGTTGGCGTTACTATTAAAAAAAATAATTCTATACATTTGTCATCTTTGAAATTTAGAGGAACCCACCAGCAAACTGAACTATTTCAAGTTTCTCCAGATTCTTTGAATTCCTTCCACATATTTACTCAGTAGGGTTCTAGAATGTGCCAAAGAACCATGGTGGAATGGAGCACGACACAGCAGGCTACTAACTAAAAGGTTGGCAGTTCAAATCCACCGGTCACTTCTTAGGGAAAAGATGGACAGTCTCCTCTTTTAAAGAACTTGCTGGAGGATCAGCTGTGAGTTAGCTCTGGCAACAAGAAAGAAAGAGAGAGATTAGATTGAAAGCTGGGCGGTTCAAATCTACTAGCTGCTGTTTGTTAGAAAGCCGGGGCCTTTCCTTCTATAAAGATTACTGCCTCAGACGTCTGGCTGCGGGTCAATAGGAGTCAGAACCGATTTAATAGCAGCGAGCTTGCAGGGGGTTTGATTATAGGTCAGGAACTTGATATGAGGAGTATTTGAAAAAAGTGTTTCTTTTTCGTGTTCTTAAGGCTGGGTATTGTCCAGAGAAGGTGATGCAGGAAGAGGGGACCCCAGGCAGCACCTGAAGCCTCCAGTTCACTGCAGGCTGGGCCTCGCCTCTGACGCCAGGCAGGCATTTCTGGAAGAGCACTGCCAACCATGTGAGATGAATTAGCTGTTTAGAGCAAAGCAACCCGATCCTGGAAGTTTCTCCTCACACCAGAGCGGGACTGTCAAATTGGAGTCGAGGGCAAGGCAGTGACCCGTGTAATTTGGAGATGCCAGGCCAGGGGGCGGAGGGCTTGTTTGGATGCCTATTTGAGGGCCAAATACCAAACAAAGGCTACTTTCCCGGACAGGCTGACCCAGCCAGAAATGAACGAGACAGAGCTGCTCTGCGCATCCCTGTTTGGGCAGAGGATTCTTTAAGGAAAATAGCATCTGCTGATCACAGATCTCAACCCTTGAGAATTTTGACTCAGCCTGCCTGTTGGAAGATGGTCATCGGCTTCTAAGAAGACAAAGGTGTCTTCACTTCCTTGTGGTAACTCAAGAAAACTCATTGCCATGAAGTCAGAGCAGACTCAGAGCTGACCCTCTAGTGGGTTTTCAGAAGCTGTAATTTCTTGGAAGGAGACTGCCCATCCTTCTTTTTTT
>NW_006399756.1:9788912-9798339 GCF_000299155.1 Elephantulus edwardii | reverse complement strand
TTTTGAGAAAGCGCCACAATGCTTTCCACAGTGGTTGCACCATTTTACACTCCCACCAACAGTGAATAAGGGTTCCAGTCTCTCCACAACCTCACCAGCATTTGCTGCTTGCTGTTCTGTTAAATTTTGCTAGTCTTACTGGAGTGAGATGGCATCCTTCTTTCTTGGAGCAGCTGGTGGATTTGAACTGCCTGCCTTTGGGTTGGTAATACAACTCTTTAGCCACTAGGGCACCAGGGATCCCTACCTGTTGACTGTCGTTAACTACTATCCAGTTGGAACCACTCCTAACTGACCCCCCTATGGGTTTTCAGAAGCTGTAAATCACGGGGGAGAAGACTGCTCCCCCTTCTCCCGCAGGACAGCTGGTGGATGCAAGCCATTTGTCTTTGGGATTGCATCACGGCTTCTCACGACTAAGCCACCACAACTCCCTACGTGATGACTGGCACCCTTACAAATGAAGCCCAGTGGCAAAGCCAGGCATTTCCTGGTTTAGTTGGGGGGCAACACTGCCAGACAGAATGACAGATATGTAGGGAGCGGGCATCTTCGTTCTTGTTTCCAGGTACAGATTTACTGATGATATGATTACTTTGCTGAATTTTCTACTTGAACTGGAGTTGCTTGCATGTCAAAGCACAACATGGAAAAACCAACATGCTCGGTCCCTTGTCCCCTCCTCGGGACGCAAGCTTCTTGTCTCTCTTTCAAGTCTTAGCGCCTTCCCTGGTGAGAACTTTCTTAACCAGTTGTATTTCCTTGTCCTTACCAGCAGGAACCACAGTTTTCTGTACCATAATAAATACAGCAAGCAAAAATTCACTGGCATCACACGAATTCCAACTCATGGTGACCCTCCAAAGAGTCTGAGGCTGTAACCTTTATAGAAGGAGACTGCCTCATCTCTCTCCCAAAGAGCAGAGGGTGGATTTGAACCACCACACTGTCAGTTCTCTCTCTCATTGCTGGAGTTGCCTCAGAGCTGACCCTCCAGGGGGTTTTTGGAGGCTATAAATTGTATGAGAGGAGATTACCCATCTTTCTCTTAAAGGGTCATTAGATTCAAAGTGGGGTCACCTGAGACACCACTCAAACACAAAGCTCACTGCTGTGGAGTTGGAACAAACCCATACCTGACCCTCTGTTGTCTTCCTAGGACTGTGAATCACACAGGAGGAGACTGCCCATCTTTCTCCAGAGGAGACACTGGTAGATTTGAGCCACCAGAGAAGTTTAACCTTTTGGTTAATGTGCAAATCCCTGAGCCTCAGTTTCCCTCTCTCTAGAGTGGAGATCAAGTTCTACAGGGATGATGAGAGGAAAACATACCACGTGGCACTGAACACACTACCTAATGTATGCTATTTAAGTGTCTTCTGTTGTTGTTACTTCCTGTTGAGTCAGAACTGATTCATAGCTGACCCTCCAGCAGGTTTACAGGGGCAGCAAATCACACGGGCAGAGTTGTCCATTCTTCTCTCCCGGAGCGGTTGGTGGTTTTGAACAGCTTGCCTTTGGGATTGCAGGGCGGCTTCTTACCACTAGACCCATTCCTAGCGCCCCTCTATTCACCATTCAGAAACGCTACCTGGTCCCGCCCTGTTCTCAGTCATCGCTGTGTGGGAGCCTGTTGCTGCAGCCACTGGGGCGTGGAGGCTTCTCCTCTGTTTTACTCTTCTGTCCGATGCAATGCTGGTCTTCACTACCCTGTCCACATAGAACATGGGGGGAACAGCCAACAGAAAAGGAGTTGGAAATGAAATGTTCTGGTGCCACTGTAGCCCTAATTTGGCCTTAAATCATCAGATACTTAAAAGGAACTCAATGACAGAGAAGAGTGTACTCCTTTTACCTCACTCCAGAGTTCCAGCACGAAGGAAAATGAGAAGCACTTTATTTTTTTCCCCCCTCTAAGTCCAGGTGTATTGATTATGGGTCAACTTGGCTAGGCCTCGATTCTGAAAAGTGTGCAGCTCTATCTTTTGTGATCTGATGGCATTACCCTCAATTTTGTGTTATACATCCTACTCTTTACATATTATTAAAACAAGATTATTATGGGATGTGTCTTGAGCCTTACAAGGCAAGACTCAAGTGACGTGCTTACTCAAGCCCACCCTTGCTATTATGTAAGGGTGGTTCCCTGGGGAGGTTATACAGCTAGAGAGCGAGAGAGAAAATAGGTAGACGATGTTGTTGTTGTTGTGTACTATCAAGTCAAATGCAACTCACAGTGACCCTATGAACAGTAGCTCTGAACCTTGCTCTATCCTGAGCCAATCTCACTGTCTCCAACACCCCGTTACTCCAATCACTGTGTCAATCCATTTCATCCAGTGTCTTCCTCTTCTGTGCTGACCCTCCACCCTTCTAAGTATGATATGCATCTCCAAGGACTGGTCCCTCCTGGCAACATGTTCAAAGTATGTGAGATGCTGTTGTTATGTGCCATCGAGTCACTTGTGACTCATAGCGACCCTAAATACAAGAGCCCTAAACCCTGCTCTAACCTGTGCCAACCTCACCATCTATGACATACCTACTCCCACCACCCCCATCACAGAATCGATCCATCTCATCAAGGGTCTTCCTCTCCTGCGCTGTCCCTCTATTCTCCCAAACATGACGTCCCTCTCCAAGGATCGGTCCCTCCTTGCAACATGTCCAGATTATGTCAGAAGAAGTTTCAGAATCCTTGCCTCCAAGAAGTAGTATGGTTTCATCCTCTCCAGGACAAACCTGTTTGTTCTCCTAGCAGTCCATGGTATATTCAACACTCTTCCCCAGCACCACAGCTCAAAGCATCAATTCTCTATCATCTAGTCGCTGTCCAACTCTCCAATGCATAGCGCAATTGCGAGATGTGAGATGATAGGTATCCTCAACAAGAGTTTCTCTCCGTCTGGATCCTGAACCCTGTTGTTTGTCATCATTTGACCTTGAGCTAGCAATGTGTTATCTGATCTGCCGTTTCTGAGACTGTCCAGTGTCTGCAGCCCTAGAAGCTATCTGACCCATCAGTTTTGAGATTCTCCAGTTTCCACAGCCCCATGAGTCAACGATCTGTCAACCGACATGGTTATCATCCCCTGCAACTACATGAATCAGAAGATACCTCCAGCATGACGCCTGGCTCAAAGTCTTGGCACCGATCAGCCTCCATGGTAGTATGAGCCATTTCCTTAAGATAGATACAGTCACAGTCATGGGCATGATCTTAGTCGTGGACACAGACACAGATACTTCACTGCTTTTGCTTTGCTAGAGAATCCAGCATAAGCACCCCATTTCTTTACTTTTTTCTTTAGTCCCTCCCCAAGCACCAGATTTCTAAGTGCTTTTATTTCCTATTTTCCCTCCATTTAAAGATATTTATTAGATAGGAAAGACACTGTGTCCTTTTTTGTCATTGTTGTTGTTGTTGTGTGCCATCGAGTTGGAACCAACCCACAGCTGACCCTCCAGTGGGTTTTCAGAGACACTAAATTGCACAGGAGGTTGTCCATCCCTCTCTCCTGTGGAGCAGCTGGTAGATTCGACCAATGTGCCTTTGGGATTACAGCACAGCTTCTTACCACTAGGCCACCAGAGCTCAATAACGTCACTAGCAGACCCGAAAGAGGAGTAGCCCCTAGAATATTCAATCCAATGAATCCTTATAAAAGCCATGCCAGACTCAATTTCTACCTCAAGACTCCTTCCCAATCTACCCTGCCCTGCCTTTCTGGGCCTGTGCAGCCTTTTTTTGCTGTCTGGTGTCATATTTCATTCTACTTTTTGGAGCTTCAATTCAATCAAATGGGAACGGATATTATTCCCAATCAGACCACTATTTGTCTCCCCACTCACTCACTTTCTCACTTTGCTATTTCCTTTCTTGTCTGTACTTATCAAAGGGCTATTTATCGACCTTTCAAGGTCTAACTCAACCATCACCTTCCTTACATCTGTTCAAATACCCTCAGCACTCTTTGCCCCTTGGAATTTGTTGAATTAAATGTAGGTAAATTTCTATCTGCTTTGTATTGATACTCGGCTGTGTGTCTTGAATACTCAATCTATTCAACAGAAGTCAGTCTTGAGTTGGAACCAAGTCAGCTGACTCGCCAGCACTGTAGCCTAGAGGAGGCGAGATTGCTGCCCTTTCTCCTTCAAGGTGGCGCGTGGATTATATCACCAGAGAGACCTGGCTTTGGATTGTCACGTGCCACCAGAGCTCATTAGGATGAAAGCAATTTATTCTGGGAAGGTGAACATCCCAAAGTTTAATCAGAAGAATAAAGTTGGTAGATACCGAATCGTTATGGAACCAGACTCTTACCATGTTGGGGATCCCTGGAAACCTTCTATAGTTTTTAAAAAATTAGTTGCTGTCTCAGACAAACCAAGTAACAACCATAGTGTCAAGCCCATCAGACGTCCGAGACTGTAAATATTTATTGTAAAAATCTCTGCGGTTTGATTTAAGAAAAAAAATCTGACACTGGAGCATCATGTCCTTTGCACCGAGAATCTCTATAGAATCTCTATAGAGAACGTCCTAGACCCAGGAGATAGAGATTTGTGATGCTGCAGATGGTACGAGAGAGCAAGAAGAAGTGACAGGGCAAAGCTGAAGCAGGACCAGGAGCCTGGGGAGAGACGCTGTGGTTGTGGTGGACTTCTCTTCTCAGAGAGTAAGGTGGCAGCAGCGGTGGCCTAGATCATAGAGCAATGCACTGAGAACCTGCAGCCAGGCAGCTGCCAGGTGGACAAAGGTGCCTCTGGGCACCTGTGACGCGAGAGCTAGGCTCACTAACCCGCAAGACAGAGCAAGGGAATTGAGCGCCTTCAGGCTGAGGGTTACCGCTAGGGTGGAGTGGAGTGTCTCTAGGCAATGAAAGGCTGAGCTAATGAGGTTTGTCATACCTGCCCAAGCAGGGCAGAGGCCAGACCTGAGCAAAGCCAAGGACTCGGGGCTGAGAGAGAAGCCTGTCCTCAGGGGATGGAGAGAGTTGACCAACACTGAAGAAGAGAGACTTCACCCACATGTCCCCTGACCCTGACCAGGATCCTGAGCTGCAGCCTGTGACGTCCCTAATGAACCTCATAATCTAATCATGGGTATTATCTGTTTGTGCTTTGCAGCTATTGCAACAGATTCCTGAACTCATCAGAAAAGCATGGGGTGCCGTAGGAAGAAGAGCTTGTGTCAGCAACATACTTCTCGAATGAAGAAACAGATCCATTTCCTACTCCCAAGAAAATGTTGTGTCTAACCTCTGCTGGAAAGTCAGTTCCCACTCCGTGGCCCTACAGCTCTGAGGAGAACCACTCACAGCAGTTTCCATGGTTATAGAAACCTTTCTGGGAGCAGAATGCCACATCTTCCTCTCATAGAGCAAGGGTCACATTTCAACTGCCAAACTTTTGATTAGAAGTCCAATACTTAATCCACTGAGCCTTGAAGGATCCTTAACGTATGTGGCTATGTGCTAACATCACACAAATACATGTACGTAAAGATATGCAAACACTATGTGGATGGTCAGCATAGAGAACAGCAGGATTATGGGATATTCTTTGTCCAGTTAATTTTCCATATTTTACTAATTCCTGTATTTTATATAGGGCGCTCAGGGGGCCTAGTGGATAAGAAATTGCACTGTCAACCCAAAGACAGGTCATTCGAATCCACCATCTGCTCCTTGGGAAAAAGATGTATCCTTTCCTTCAGTGTGATTTACAGCCTCAGAAAAACCACTGGAGGGCCAGCTATGGGTTGGTTCCAACCTTGTGGCAATGAGTTCTACTTTTTACAAGGGAGCTCTGGAGGCCTTGTGGATAAGGAGCTGCAGTGCTTTTGAATCCACCAACTACTCTGAGGGAAAAAGATGGGCAATCTCCTCCCATGTGACTTATAACCTCTGAAACCCTACTGAAGAGTCAGTTGAGTGAGTTCTGACTCAATTATAAGGATCATATAAGTAATACTAGAAAAGTCTGACACTGTCAATTTCATCTTACATGGATCAACTATTAACCCTCTTGGTACTAGCAGTCAGGAGATCAACAGACACACTGCTTTTGACAATTCTGTTGTTAGGGGCTTCTCCAAAATACTGAGGAGCAATGATATCAGTTTCAAAACTAAGGTGCATGTGATTCAGGTCATAGTCTTTTCAATTATTTTCTATGCATCTGAAAGCTGGACAATGACAAGGGATAACAAAGAAGAATTGATGCCTTGATCTGTGGTGCTGCAGAAGAATATTAAACATACCGTAGACTACTAAGAGAACAATCAGGTCCACCCTGGAGAGTGTGAAACCAGACTGCTCCTTGGAGGCAAAGATTTTGAAGATCCGTCCATTTCACATACTTTGAGCATGTGGCCAAGACCAGTCTCTGGAGAAGGACATCACGCTTGGAAGGGTGGAGGGACAATGGAGAGGAGAGGAAGACCCCGGATGAGATGGACTGATTCAGTTCCTGGAATAATGAGGGTAGGTGTGTCAGAGACAGTGAGCCTGGCTCAGGATCGGACAGGGTTCAGAGCTGTTGTACATAGGGTTACTTTGAGTCACAGGCAACTCGATGGCATGTAACAACAAAAGCAAAGGGAAGCACACAAAGGGTGTCTAGTGAATAAATATTTGTAAGTAGAACACAAGAAGAAAAGACAGCCCCCCGAACCTGGATTTTCGATAAGCTGACCCTGCTCTCTCCTCTCACCTGGTTTCTCCTTTACTTCACCCAGCATGTAACTCCCGACCATTTCAGACTCTGAAGCTGCACATTCAAAGAGGACAAACTTAGCCCACCTTCTGTGGACACCTCACAGGCGTGTGTGTCGTGTTTACTAAGAAACTCTGAGATGTGCCTTAGAGCTGAGTTATTATCCAAGTGCTTTCCAAATTTCCAAAGAAAAATATGATCACACTGATGTGTCATCCGCATGTGTATGTTGGAGAAGACACACTCTCTCTGCTGTCTGTTTATTTCCTGAATTTTACGGTTCTTTGGGAAACTCAAAACGAGCAGTGAGTTGCATGTGGAAATGACTGCTCCACTGGGGTCTGCCAGAGGAAATGCAGGCAAGTGGACTGTGGGCAGAGGGACAGCGCAGTGGCCTAACTGCAGCCATGAAACCAAGATGGCAGCCCGCGGGAAGGCCAGTCTGAAGGGATGAGATGATGAGAAGCTGGTTTTAAAAGTGTTACTTTCTTTTTTTATGGATGATTGTATTTCTTGCTCTCTCATTTGTTGGAGCTGCAGTAAATAATTCCTTTGCATCTGCTGTTGACAGTTCTGTAACCCCTCTGATAATGTTCTCGGGTCTCCACAGATAGAGCACAGAAGGTTGGGTCTGAGGCCAGGGTTGCCGTAGGTGCCACACTTTGGAAACGTTCCCCCTGGAAACCCAAACATTTGGAACCTTGAAGCAGCGAGCATTTCAATTGTGGTCAGACTGTACCGGCCTCTAACTAAAAATGGGTCTAAATGGCTTCCACTGAAAAATGCCGGATTTGTGACCCCCCCCAAAAAAAAAGAAATATTCACTTCCCCCATTCCCTTTGCTTCTTTCCTTCCTCAATTTGTACCCTCGTCCCTAAAAAAAAAAAAAAGTAAAAATGTAAAATAGAAAGGCTGTAGTGCTGCCAAAGTGTTTTAAGAACCATTCCAAGGAGCCCCGAACAACCCTAGCTCTCTAAAAGGATACCATTGTAAAAGGCAAGCTCTCAGGTTTCAATGACATACGTACACGTCTCAGAGAAACCGAGGTTTATGTGTCTCAGGATTTCTCCTTACTTAACCACAATTGCAGGGAAACGGCACCACGTTTGTAAAGTTAAATGTGGGAGCAATTACTTTGCTGGCAAAGGAGAAGGAGGGTCTTCATAGCCTAAGTCTGCGAATCAGGATTAAATAAACGTGTCTTCTAGAGTTAGGCTGATCACTTTGAACGCCTTTCTGGGTTCTGTTTGATAGTGTAACTCCCGCAGAAAGCAGCATTTCTCCTCGTCAAGCCCATTCCAACCTGGCCAGAAGATATGCAAAACAGTTTCAGAATGAAAGTGAGGACAAGGAGTAGATGGTGGAAATGAACACATAGAGAGCCAGAGAGAGAGTGAGACCACGCTGGTGGCCTAGAGGCAAAAATCTGCACTGCAATCCCAAAGCCAGGTATCTCGAATCCACCAGCTGCTCCGTGGAAAGGATGGGCAATCTCTTCCTGTGCCATTAACCGACTCTGAAAACCTGCTGGAGGGTGATCTATGGGTCGGTTCCAGCTTGACAGTAAACAACATACACACACGTACACTGATTGTGGAAAAAATGACTCCAAACTCCAAAACAATCTTGACCGTGCCGATTATGAAATGCTTCAGGATATCAGGAAACTACTTGAAAATTGCTTTCCTGTATCACTTTCACTAAAATGGAGCTATCACATACTTGAGGGGAGGAAAGATATGAGTTGGGTAACTGGAGCTTTGTTAAATGGTCACTGATTTTCCTAATGGCCAGCCAGTGCCCTTTGGATTTCATTAGCGCAGAAGGCTGAGATAAGATTCCTGCCAGTATGATCATACTGGAGAGTCGTTTGCAAATTCATGATGCTTTATGTTGAAGGTCCCAATTCCAACTGGAACAGAAAAATGACTCCCTTTCTCTCTTTCCCCAGTGGCCAGAATGCCTACATTCAAACAATTCAGAGAATTTCACAAGTCAAAAGAATATAAACAGAAATAGAGATCTCATTGCTGCTTGAACCACTAAAATGCCACAGAGCTTGGAGTGGAACATGCTGTGTAATGGGATACGGCAGAAGAGCAAGTCAGTCAGTCAGTCAGTCTTGTTCCAGTAGGAAAAATAGGCAGGAATCCAGACACTGTCTTCTGATTGGGTCCAGAGTAGATACTGAGTCAGCTATACAGTAATCCTACAAGTGCATTACCATGGGATGTTTGTTTTTGTTAGGGACTATCATTGAGCTTGTTCTGACTCAGAAAACCTGCTGTTGTTGTTGTTATGTGCCGTCGAGTCGCCTGTGACTCATAGCGATCTTATGTACAACAGCCCTAAACTCTGCTCTATCCTGTGCCAACCTGATTGTCTCTGACACACTGACCCCCATTACCCCAGTCACTGAATCAATCCATCTCATCAAAGGTCTTCCTCTCCAGTGCTATCCCTCCACCATCCTAAGCAAGACATCCCTCTTCAAGGACTGGTCCCTCCTGACAACATGTCTAACGTATGTCAGATGAAGCTTCAGAATCCTTGCCACCAAGGAGCAACCTGGCTTCACCCTCTCCAGGATGAACCTGTTTGTTTTATTAGTAGTCCATAGTATATTCACCAAGCTGTGCCAAGAAATCTGGGAAACAACCACTTGGCCAACTGACTGGAAGAGATCTCTATTTGTTCCCATTCCAAA
>NW_006399756.1:9732051-9787667 GCF_000299155.1 Elephantulus edwardii | reverse complement strand
GTCGCTATGAGTTGCAAAAGACTCGATGGCACATAACAACAACAACATAGTATATTCTTCTCCAGCACCACAGCTCACATGCATCATTGACTCTCCTTCTATCATCCCTCGTCAGAGAAACCACGTATATCATCCACACTGCCCTGTTTTGCACCAGCCTTAATAATCATTGTTATAATCGAGCCTGTTGCAGTAGCCACTGTGTGGATCTATCTGATCAAACGCCTTCGTCTCTTTTCACTAACCCTTTAACAAGCACAGTGCCCTTCTCTAGGACTAAACCAGCAGAGCCTCCTTCTCTGGGGACCAGTCTCTCCTGATAGCATGGACAAAGCTTGTGAGAGGAAGTACCCCTATCTTCAACTCTTAGGAATATTCTGGATGTATGTCTTCCAAGACAGAATTATTCACTCTTCTGGCAGTCTGTGGTCCATTTAGTATTCTTTGTCATCACCACAATTCAGTGTGGAAAAATTGTTAAATGTGAACCAGTTTTTATCCATAAACGTTTATCTAAAATACAATAAAATGGTTTGTTGGGTTTTTTTTTTCAAGACCACCAATATGCCTAGTGGTTTTCACCAGCATAGTATTAAAAAGTAATCCACTGCCCCTGTCCCTAGAAGAAAAGTCCCAAGGGAAATAAAAAAGGTGGCTATAAGGGGAACAGGAAGTGAGGAAAAAGCAGAGGAGAAAAATCCTAAAGGGAAAAAATGTCCTAGAAGAAAATTCAACCCGATAAACGATACATAGATGAATCAAAATAAAAATGTGATCTTGATTCACTTCTCTTATTCCCTGCTTTGACAGGTCAAAGAATGTTTCTTTCCTGCAGGCCAGCTAGCTCTGGTTTCAAGGAACTGTGTCTGCAATTCCCTTTGGAGTTCAAATGGCCACAAATGTTTGTGAAGCTCAGAACAAGAGTAAAGCAGAAACCCATATACGACAAGTAAATATTTAATACTTACAGATTAAGCTAACAAACTTTTAAATAAAATTACTTCTGTATATGCAGAGGGAGGGGTGAGAGGATTAGGGAAGACCCAGAAGGTCCCGGAAGAGACAGAGTAATAGTGGGCACAGATCATTGGGGATTAATTTTCTAACACACAATATGTGGGAATGACCATATGAAACATAATGTGAATGAAGGAATCCATGAGACACAATGCATACCACTTTTGTATTTAAACAATATGAAATTTAAACATTTTAGTATGTGTATTTCAATCAGGAACTTGGAACAGGACTTGCATAACTGATCAACTGGAAATGGGGACAAGAGACAGGAGTGGAGGATAAGAAGGCAGCAGCCATCAGACTATTGATGAGGGGCAGTGAAGAGACGTTGTGACAAATGCCATTGGTCAGTTGTAACAAAATGTAGATGAGTGTTTGGATGAAGGCCATAAAAAAGGAAAACATAAAAATATTCATTTGATAATATTTGTGCATTCCTAACATGTGTATATCTTTCAAATGTAAGAGATAAGAAACTTGGGTGCTACCAGGCCATTCTCTATTTAGTGTTATGATTTAGATTCAAGATTTGAAAATGCAAGTGAAATGGTGCAAGGAAAAAAAAAACCCTTTCCATCTCGTGGTACTCTTTTCCAAAATCTTTAATGAGAATTTCACGAGAGAATCCATTAAAATTCTCCTTAAATTAAAAAATAAAAATCCATTCTGTAATCGCGTAAGGGTGGATATACCTTTACAATGACCCAGAAAGCCAAGTCTGAATACAGAATCCTCAGAGTTCCTTGCAAGAGCATTGAGTTACAGACAGAGTGAGTTCCAAGCCTGCAGCCCACCTCGTCACTGTCCCATGCCGGGGGCTCTCATAAGCACATGCAAGAGACCCCACTGCACATCCAAGGTGCACGTCAGAAGAGAGGCCTGCTGATGGCTACCCAAAATCCAGCCGATGAAAACTCTGTGGACACTGGCCCCGACAGTCCTGGACAGACTCAAAATCATAAAAAAGCCAGAGTTACTGGTCTGATAGTCACTGGTGGCATCTCCGAGGCTGTGGCCTACGACGCCCTGAGCTGGAGTTGGAAGGACACTCTGCTTGGTAGTCCATGCGGAGTTGTTTAGCTAACTCAGACTCAAACCCGCCACCGGACCCTCTCCTGAGGATCAATCTGTAACCAAATAGCAGACAGCCTGATAAAAATGAACAATAAGACTGAAGGTGCTTCTCAGAACAATTCATTCTATGAGATCAAAAGGACAGATCAGTCCCTACCCTCCCCACCACAACCACCACCAGAAAAACCCCTCAATGTCAGGAAGTGGAAAGAAAGATGGACAAAAGGACATGAGGAATAACAACAACAAAGACGACAAGCCAACCCTGTGGCTCACAGTACTGACACAGAGTCACTGTGAGTCAAGGTCACCGGAAGGCAGTTAGTTTGGGGTTTGAGGTTTTAGGTTTGTTTTTGTTTGTTTTCACTTGCTTCTGCTGCCCTTCCATCCCTGGTAAACCATCCAAGAATGAGACTTTCTCCAGCTTTTCAGAATAGTGAACTCAAACCATGGTTGTTCTTTTGTGACTGACTCATCTCATGCAAGGGAGCTCTGGTGACTTGGTGGTAAGCAGTTGTGGTTCGAATCCACTAGCTGCTTCACAGAAGAAAGATGAACCGTCTCCTTCCACGCAATTAACTGCCCCTGAAACCCTGCTGGAGGATCAACTCGGGGTCAGTTCCAACGTGATAGTATCCAACAACATTTCATGCAGCCCGAGAGTTTCCCAATTCATCTGTGTTATTCAGTGTTCCAATGCACTTTTATTTTCCAACTTGACACTGTTGTTGGGAAGTCCTTGCCTGCCATCCACCCTACCTCTCCCTCGGACATGCAGAGTTCTTTGTCTTCTCTTCTGCTCCAAAGCCCAGTCTCCCTACCAGTTCTGAACTGTGTCGTTCTCAGACGCACCTGGACAGCTTCAGGTAGAGTCAGGCCCAGCCCAGACCTCATCATGGACCTTTCAGTCATGGAATTCAAGTTCTGACCAGCCCTGTAAGCCTTTTCCCCAAATCACACGTGGGTGCAACTTCAAACTGTCTATGAGTTTGACAAAAAAAAAAAAAAAACCAAAAAAACCCCTCACTCTACTGATCGACAATTAAAGACACACTCCAGAACGTTACGCTGAAGTCAGTCATTTCCATGAAGTCAGAAATGACTCAGAGCTGATGAGGGACTTTTTTTTTTTGAGGCTGAAATGACATGATAGGAGATTGTCCATTGTTCTGCCCAGGTGCTGTTGGTGGGTTTAAACCACTGGAAAAACACTCGCTTTGGGTTGGCAGTGCGACTCTCCACAGACCAAGACACCAGTAATATGACAAAGCTCTGAGCAATGAAGGCATCCAACATTTCTTCTCACTAGATTCACTTAAACATTTAGGGCTTTTTTTTTCCTTGTAAGAGGATATTTTCTCCCCACAGCAGGACAGCTAAAATTCCTCTATAGAAAAGAATTAAGATAATTATTATCTACTTTATTATATTCATAAATTCTACTGAAATTGGTCATAACATCTTGAAAAATTCATGACCAGAACCAAGCACTAACTCAGCAGTTAGTAAATTATGCTTCTTTCTCAGGCTTGCCTGCCAGGAGTATTACACGTTGGAAGCAGACAGAACCACTACGCCTCGCCATCAAGAGGAAGCAGAACTGGTGGTGGTGCCGCTGGTCCCAGCTGAGGGACAACAGCAGGTCGACCCTGTTGCTAGGAGCTGCATCACATCTGGTTCTGAGTGCTAACAGTGGTCCGCGTTCATTACCATCTAACGACTCGGCTCATGTCACGGCTGCCTAGGACCTAACCCCCACATCTGGTGTGGGTCTTGATCCTGTCCTGTGACTGTCTTGCTGGGAGTCACTGTGCCAAATATTGCAATTAAGTCAAAGGTGGGTTGTCTGACCTGGAGCACAGACATGGGAAGTGCCTGGGCCAATGGAGATCACAGAGGGAGAGTGTAAGGGGTGGTACTCCATCTTGGCTCCAGGCACGTGGACAGCCAGCAGCCAAGAGGGCAGGGTCTGTCCTGAAAGGGCTGCAAAGCCTGGGGTAGGTATGAAGTCAGCAATCTGGCAACTAGGGCAAGACTGTCATCTCCACTGCAGATCAGCTCACTTTCTCCCACTGCCTCAGTTTCCTTATCTGTAAACTGGAAACAACCCTAGTGTCTCCCATATCTTGAGGTGATTGTAAGGACTAAATGAGTGCTGAGGACCCAGGCCTGACCCAGTAGTCAGGAGATGGGGCAGCTGATTTCTGTGGGCTAGAATCTGGTCCCACGCCCCAAATCCCAATGTCAATTCCGAGCCATAGGGACCCTTCATCAGACTTCCCGGACTTAACAGGAAGAGACAGCCTGTCATACCTCTCTCCACTGAGGGGCTTGTGGGTGCAAACTGTCAGCCTTCAACCAAGGAGCCTAGCACTTAACCTCCTATACCAACAGAGCTTCTGATCAGAAGACCCCTGCATCAGTGTCTGCTTGGCCTGCTGTCCTTGACCCTCTGGTGCTTCCACAGACACTGCTAGGCTCAGTTCCTGCCTTATTAGCATTAAACCAATATGGCCACTGGAGAAAGTCTACCCCATGTTAACAAGCCCACTGAGGTAAAAACAGACCCTAGTGGAGGCTGAATGGAGACTTGGCCCAGGGATTTTTCCCAGTGGCAGTGCTGGGCAGGCTGGGGCCAGGGAGCTATCTTACAGGGTGTCTGAGGTCTTTCCTGCCAGATTTGGAACTGGAGAGCGGGGTGCACTTTTGAGTGGTTATTCTCGTTATGTGCCATCGAGTCGCTTGCAACTCATAGCAACCCTATGTACTAGAGCCCTAAATTCCACTCTATCCTGTACCAACTTCACCATCTCTGACACTTACTCCCACCACCCCAATCTCATCAAGGGTTTTCCTCTCCTGCGCCACCCCTCCACTCTCCCAAACATGACGCCCCTCTCTAAGGACCAGTCCCTCCCTGCAGCATGCCCAAAGTATGTCAGACAAAGCTTCAGAATCCTTAACTCCAAGGAGCATTCTGGCTTCACCATCTCCAGGACAAACCTGTTTGTTCTTCTAGCAGTCCACAGTATATCCAACACTCTTCTCCAGCACCACAGCTCAAAGGCATTAATTCGCCTTCTATTATCCCTAAGGTTAGCAGTTCAATACTTAATCCACTGTGCAACTAGGATTTCTTCCTTCTTTAAAACAAAAGCAAAGCAAACAAACAAAATACACCATTCCTTCTATAAAACAAAACAAATCATTGAAGTCTTTTCTAACTCATCTTTATGCTCCATTAGATTTCAGAGGCTGGCAGTAAAAATTACCCCCCCCCCTTCTCCTCTCTGAGCAACTAGTGGGTTTGAACTGATAACTTTTCACTTAACATTCCAAAACATTATGCACCATGTCACAGGGCTCTTTCCTGTGTATAAATAAAAGTGTGTACTGTTGAGTCAGAACCAACTTAGAGTGGGTTTGCCGAAGCTGTAAATCACACTAGAAGTGATTGCTATTTTTCTCCCCAGGAGCAGCTGGTGGTTTTGAACTGAGTGCCTTCGAGTTAGCAGCACAGTCACTTAGCATTAAGCCAACTGAGCTCCATTTCCTACTCTTAGGGGGCTCCATTCTAGGGAACAGCAGGCACACACAGAACTAAGAAGCCTGCAGGCACTAGAGTTCAAGATTGTTCTGGAAGGGACATACAGGGGAAATGTAAAGGAAGCAGCTCAGAGTTAGAAATGTTTGAAAGCTGAACTTTGAGGGACAAGAAACAAATCCATTAAATGAAAAGGTTATCTAGAACATTCTAGATAAAAGATAGAATAAGCATTCAATACACAGTGGCTCAAACATCTTTGTTGAATAAACACAAAACCATCCTGCCACCTTCTTCCCTCATTATCATGGGAACCATTCACCATCCCAATACTTACAGAACGGGGCATTCACTGAAAATGATCAATCAGTATCTGGGGAGGAAAATTGGACTCTGTGGAATGTTATCAGAAAAGCTTTTGAAAATACTATGCACCAAGATTAAAAACATAACTTGGATTCTATCTTATCATGGTGGACTGGAACTGAACACAGACCGGAAGCAAGTGCATTTTTTATACATAATAATCATTTTATAGCCCTCATATCAGACAAACAGATAAGGCCCACAAGATAAAGCATAACTTCGGTTTTCAATGGAAATTTCTTTCAGATACATTTGATTAGGAGATTTTAAAGTTTGGTGGTTTGTTTTTGTGTTGTTTTTTTTTTTAAAAAAAAAGTAGGCATGAGGAAAAAACCATTAGATGAGAAATAATGACAGAGCAAAAGTCAAATTAAATCACTCCTGATTAACTGAGAAAGAAAAAAAAAAATCACAGCTGATCCTGCACTGGGGCTTCTGAGGCTGTAAATCGAATGGGCGGGACCTCACATCTTCCTCCTTAGAGTAGTTGGTGGATATGAACCTCTAGAGATACTTGGCCGATGGGTCAGCAGTACAGCTTGACACATACTGGGGTCACTCCCTCCAGCTGGCGCTGTGACCACTGTCTCCTCCCCATTGCCACATTTCTCACTTAGAGTGGCTCATACGTTTGAACTCTCAACATTTTGACAAGCGACCAAGAGCTGACCCATCACACCACCTCGTCTCCTCGCAAAGGCTCATTGAAAGTTCTAAGAAAACTGAGACACACAGGAACTACAGCTGGTCCCCAGGACTTGACTTGGGGCCTGGGAGGGGCCAACATACCTGAAACGATCATCGTGTGGAAGGAAGTGTTTACCCCATGGACAAAGCCCCCTAGATGCACCAAGAGCTCTCCCACACAGTGAAAGAGAACCGTCCCTACAACTCTTTGCCTGAGATTTGAAATGAACCCAAGCAGAAGCGCTGAGATTCTGCAAGCACTGCCCACTCTTTCTCTGTTCATGTCCAGCGCTGCCTGCTGCAGTTTCCCTGTTCCGGCCCAGCCCTGCCAAAACACACAGGAGGCCTGTTCCCACGGTGCCTCGACCAGGAGCAGGAAGCTCCAGAAAGCCTGCTTGTGAGAGCAAAGCTGCATTTGCATACCCAAGAGATTTCAAGAAAGGTCTTGTGATGCCCTTACATTCCAGGTGCTTCTGGGAAGGCAGGTTTTCCAGATGAGAATGATCTGAAGAGCAGAGGCCTCTGGGTGCATCCTGGATGCCCCCTCCACTTGCATCAGCAGCATCAAGAGGTCTTTAACAAGGTCCCACACACAACCTGGGTCCACGGGTTGTACAGTTAGTGCACCCAAGTTCTAGCCAAGAGTTTGCAGGGTTGAGTCCACCCAGAAGTGCCTCCGAAGAAAGTCTCAGTGTTCTGCTTTCATAAGATCAAAACCCAGTAAGGATTAAAATGATGTAGACTTCCTGGTCAAACATGGAGAGATGAATTTCACAAAGGTTCCCTTGTGTCACAAGCCCTCTCGTTCAGAGATGTGAATCTTCCCTGGGGCCTCCACAATGACAGTGGTCATTTCCCATGGCGCTAGGTATTTTCATGTGACTGAGTCTCACACGCTGGCCCGCAGGGAGAACTTGTCCTCTGACCGTCAGTGCAGTGACAGTGCTTTCTGAGAAATGACGTAGAATGCAAAGTCAGCAAGAGGATCCCTGGATGGGACCTGAAACAAAAGGCTCAGCTTTTCAAGCCATCCTCTTCCAGTGTGTGATCCAGGGTTCAGAGTCTTAGTGCTGTTGGTAACTCGGGGAAATCTGGCCCAGCGTTCTGGCCAGCAGCCTCAGGAATCTTGTGAGATGCCAGGAGTCTCCGCGATGACTCACAGTGACTCTGAACAGCAGACCTGACCTGACCGTGTCCTGAATCATCCTCTCACCTCTGTCCCGCTCAAGGCCATCGCAGTCACTGTGTCGGTCCATCTTACCAAGCTCGTCCTCTCTTTTGCTGACCCTCCTTTCCCTACGTATTGTCTGTCTCCATGAACTGATTCCTTCTGAAAACATGCCCACAGCAAGAAGGCGGCAGAAGGAAGAGGCTAGACAAACCATTGGTTGATAGAATTGCCCACCGCCCTGTGTCATGTTGTCACACTGTCAGTCTAGTGTGTTGCTGTCATGCTTGAAGCTGAGCCATCAGGAATAAAAATTCTAGCACCATCACCCAGGGTGGACGGGGTTCAGTGGAGCCTCCAGACTAAGAAAGACTATGAAGAAAAGCCTGGCAGCCTATTGCTTCAAGTCAGGTCATGAAAACCCTAGAGAACACAACAGAATGCTCTCTGATCTGGTGTTGGAAGATGAGCTCCCTGGGTCAGAAGTCACCCAAAGTTGCAGATACTGCAACCTTGGATCCTAGGATCCCCTTGATGGGAACAATGGTCAGGACAGGGCAGGGTTTCATTCTCTATTATTTATGGGGTCACCATGAGCCAGAGGCAACCCAACAGCAGCCAACAAGTACAAGAATGTGATTGCAGGCAGGAAAGACTGAAGAGGGGCAAGGCTTCTCCTCTCCCTTCCCCCACCATGGTCATCATGGGACAGATTACACAAGGCTGGCTGGCCTCTGAGGAGGAAACTGACGGTCAGGCGTCTAGAACTGGACAGAATGGGACTTTCAGTCCACCCAGAGTCTCTGAACATCTGACTGATTACGCCTTTGGTGGTGTTGATTTTGTTGAGGTTTTATTGACAGGGTCTGTACTCACTGCAGTTCATAATATTTGAGTGTTTGCACATGTGGAAATGGTCAAGGTTCCTGGCAGAGGTGACAAGGGTCTCTTCCTGCCACCAGTACCTCTTGAAAATTGCAAAATCCTTGTCTAAAGAGTCCTGAAAAAATAGTCCTTGACACATGAAATTCCTCGGCACATCACAAGCAGACAAAGTCACAGCAAGAGGCAATAGGTTTTCTCTGGAAGAACTCAGGAGTATCTGCCTATTGCAAACTGCTAACGCATTCAGCTCATAACTAAAAGGCTGGGAGTTTGCATTTACTGAAAGGCACCGCTAAATAAAGACCTGGTGATCTTCCTCCAACAACTCGGCCACTAGTGACCCTAGAGAGCACAAAGGGTCACCGTGGGCGGGAATCAACAGATGGTCAACTTTTGTGTTTTTAAACTGGACCGCCTACAGTGACATTCATTACCAGAGGGCAGGATTGTCCCTTAGTGAGGGACCCTCAGTCTCCCTGTAGTGTCCACCCACTTCAGGTCTGCATTTTAGTATCAGTCTGTAAAGAAATCCTGTCCCAGAGCTACAGTGATAACTCTGGTCTTGGATGGGATCTGGTTCAAATCAGACAGGAGGGACTTTTTTTACAAACAAATAATTGAGGAAGGAAAACTCTTCATTTATCTACCACAGCCTATTCTGCTGTAGAAACTGGAAAACCAGAAGATTTGATAATGTTTCTTACCTTCTGGGATTCCTTGGACATTCTTCCCTAGCCCAGCACTGTGCTCCTCAGAACCACAGACTGTCAGAGCTAGAAGGAGCAGCCTCAAGGGGTGGGGACACAGAGGCACTGACACTGATGCTAGGAGGTCTGCAAACTGGCCAGATCCCGGTCTCCCATCCTCCAGACCCAAGCTCTGTTTTTTCTTGTGGGGCCCTCTCTTTGGTCAAAATAACATTGGTCTAGAACTTTACTTCAGATGCTCTCTGGTGTGGCATTTTCTGCTGTACCTATGTGAACTGCGTCTCCTGAACTAAGACAGGGACAGACCAGGTTCCAAACACTAGCGAGCCTGGAAACAGGAAGAATCTTTGACTGGGGGACTGGTTCCAATAAACTGAGATGTATGGCAAGGACACGACAATAAAGTGTGTCTCCTCTCCGTCACAAGGGACCCCGCAGTGAGACAGACAGCCACCACAGTCACCACAGACCCCAACATATAAACGATGAGGATGGTACCGTACCTCATTCTGTTACATGAGGGCACCATGAGCTGGGACCTGCTCAACCCTCACCAATACCATGAATAGTAAAATAATACAAATAATAAGAATCACTCTAAGAACAAAAGTTACAGGGAAAATGCAAATAAATTGTGAGGTAAAACCCCTTCCATTTCCTCTAAGTGAGCTCTAGTGGTGCTGTGGTTAAAGCGTTTGACTGCTAATTGCAGGACTCTGGGTTTAAAACCCACCAGCCACCCCTGGGGAAAAGAATGAGGCTGTCTGCGCTTTAGGACAGTTCAACGGGATCTCCAGGGACCGAAGGCAGCGGGCTTGGGGTTTGGGGCCGGTTTTTTTCCGGACATCTCCCTTTTCTTTCACCTGGAGTGACCTCTTCCCTCCATCCATTTTCATATGCTCAGAGCATCAAGTTTGGCCCAAATGCCAGAGCCAGGGTTTGAGAAGCAGTCTTTATCACCTTCAAATCTTGGTTCTGCCTTTTAGTTGTTTTAAGACAAAGCAAATTCCCACTCTCAGACTTGCTTTCTGCCTCTTTGAAGTGGAGATAATATTTTTTTAATAATTATATTATCATAATATATCATTCACTAGGTTCTTTTCCTAGTAATACCTGATTTGAGCTAATAATTTGTATTCAGTGATAATAATAATTTGTATTTCTAGATTATTCAGAGGGAGGTAAAGCTAAGGAACAGAATTCAAGATAATGGAATTAACGAGAAGGTGAAAATTGTATACTGAATTAAAAAAAAACCAACCAAACCCAACTCAAAACAGAAAGCAAGCCCTTGAGTGTTATATTCTGGGATCTTTGTTGTGTGCACACGTGTGTGTGTGTGTGTGTGTGTGTGTGTGTGTACACCTGTGTCCATGTGCCAAGCCCTCCATGACGTGGGAGAGGAGGGTGTCCTCAGAGAGAAGTGAACAAGCCCCAGAGTTCCTTGGTGAGGATGGGCAGAGCTGCTCTCCTGGGAAGAGGAACCAGCTGCTGTGGGTTCACAACAACTCCCATGACGGAGCAGGATTGCGCTCCACCGCTCTTTCCACGGTTGGTGTTGTTTTCAAAAGTAGAGCACCAAGCCTTTCTTCCAAGCCACCTCTGCGTGGACTTGAGCTTCCAGCCTTTCAGAGAGCAGCCAGTAAGTGTCGCCTCGGTCCACGTTACCTCTTTCAATAATTAATCCCTTAAGCCTCTTGCCCAGTCCATTAAACAGTGCTTCTTTTCATTTACTCTAAAATTATTTTTCAAACAACTCCTACTCAGGAATGGAGTGATTCTGTCCAAATCACCCCATCTGTAACGTTATAGATTTCACATGCTACCCTCTCTCAATCTTCACAAGGTTACTGAAAGGGGTCCAAGGCATTGGCCCCACAGAGCCAGCCTCGCTCTACCAGCTGTGACGCCCCCGTCACATCTTCCTAGGGAGGTAGTCACCGAAACGTGTTCAGACTTCCTGGCACAGACAGATCTTCTCTTCAAAATCCAGTGAAATAGAAAAGGCTGGCATTTCATCTTCTATGAGGTAGGAGCCATCCGGATCACAGTAGGCGTGGCTAGAGGGATGGCGGAGATCCAGCAGGCCATGCAGATTCTCTGGGGAAACCCACGAATGACAAACGTGCAGTTGTGTGTCTCCACTTTCCCAGCTACTTATGTGTAACATATGTTCAGGCCCTGCTTTCAGACCTGTCTGTCTCATGCAGGTAACGGTATCTAAGTGAGACTGTGAAAGGTAACAGGCACACGGGCATGGTAAGGGGGAGGAGCCAATTAATGAATGTGTTAGTGAATTAAAAAAAAAAAACAACAAAACAACAAACCACCACCAGCCACCTGAGGTTTGTAACGCCTGGCATATGAAAACTTTCCCTAATTGTCGTCAAGTCAGAACTGACTCATAGCTGACCCTCCAGCTGGTTTCAGAAGCTGTAAATCACACAGGCAGTTTTCCCCTCTTTCTCCAAAGCAGCTGCTGATGGATTTGAACAGCCGGAGAAGTTCCTCCTTTCGGTCAACAGCGCAATTCCCCTACGGCCTGCACTGAATTTACTGCGATGAGTGGATCCTGACTCACATGGGTCTGTAGGGCAGGGTAGAATCACCTCATAGGCTTTCCTCAGCTGGAGACCTTCAGAGGAAAATATCACCACCGCTTCCTCCTGCAGGGTGGCTCATGGGTTCAAACCCTGACTGTAGTCAGAACCTGAATGCCCACCCACTGGGCCTCCAAGTTCCTTGTGGGGCACACAATGCACTGCTAGCGAGTCCATTCCAACTCAGGGCGGCCAGGAGGACAGAACAGAGCTTCTCCTTAGGGCTTCTGAAGCTGTATCTTTACAGAAAGAGATTGCTTCATCATTTCCCCTCAGAGCAGATGGTGGATTCTACAGAACTTTCAGGAGCCCAACACTTAATCTGTTGCACCACTGGGGACTCCCTGGCACTTTAAAAAAAATGTTTCCTATATTGATGAAATAAAAACCAACAAATGGACAGCACAAAAAAAAAAAAAAAGGAAATGACGTGTAGAGGCACCTGGGAATGGGCCTAGAGAGGAGGAGAGAATTTGGATGAATTTTCAAGACTAAAAGACTTCTGGGTAAGATGGTGGACTAGATAGAGGACAATCCATGCTCTCTTCACTTGAACATCTCAGAAAACAAAGATAACAGATGATGATGATTCTTGTGTCATGAGGGGATGATGGGCGGCCCCGCGTCGTGGAGTCTTCTTCTTCGTTTGTTTGTTATTCGTCTGCTGCTCGTTGGTGGTTCTTAACGACAACAACAAGTAAGATGGTTAGGGATGTGCTCTGCAAGCTTCAGGGAAGCACAAGCCTGGAAAATGAGAATAGAAAAAGTCTTCGCGTTCTGACTTCTGTCCACCTGAGTTAGTGCTCTGCTGCTGTCTTCTTGGATGTCTTACTAGTTTTTAACAAGGGGCCCCACTTTTTTATTTACCCTGGAGCCTGCAAATGATGCAGCCAGCCCTGAATATACCACTGTGCTCTTTCCACTTATCCCAGGAAAAACATATATTACCTCAAACATCTGAGATGTTTCTGCAGACCAGTCACCTCCCAGATTGTGGAAATAGGCTGAAGGGAACGCTCAGCAATGGAACCAAAACTGAGCGGGAGGGGTGAGTGATGGGGATGAGAAAGAAACCTAAAGCTGATTTTCCTGGAGAGGTCCCTTTGTGCAGAAAACAGTTTACCAGGTGACAACTGAGCCCTTTATTATAAGCTGGGATAAAGCAGGAATCCCTGTCATGGGATGGGGGCCATGGGGTTAGCTAATTGGTGGCATTCCAAGGCATCTTAGAAAAACGTAGGTCACGCAAAGGACCAGACCTCAAGGAGTTAACTTTTTCCATACAGAACAGTAGGGTCTCAAAGAAGCTTTACATTGAACACAACATATATATACAATATGACAGCAAGAGGGGACAGCTTTCAAGTCTATGTAAACACCGCCGCTGGCCCTGGAGTTCTGGAACTCTCTCTCCTTGAACGCCTATATTTTATTTTCAAATGGCATCCCCCCTGCCAAGAAGTTACATTTTTCCCCCTTCTTTAAATAAGCAGCAAGGGTAATGGCATGATGAACAAATTTCGTTTCTTCTCTTCAGCTTTTTCCATCCCAAGCGGGGCTCTGTGAGGCCAGATGGCACCAAGCAATTGCTAGTAAGTCAGTACATCTGGCGACATTCCTGAAATGACAAATCTGATGAAGCAGTGGCCAGCTCCTACACAAAGCCTCTTTTCAGACCGCTTTCACTGGTACTTGTCTGCTATAAGCAGAACCTAATGTGTGAAAACAAAATAAAATTGAGCTCTCTCACCGCCCAGCGCTAAAGTTTCATTTTCCCCACTTTTGCTAATGGGGCTCTCTTGCTGCCACACTTCTGCGCCTTAGCCTGAAACTCACAGGCATTCTCTGCCTGCTCCGTGGACTCTGGGTGCCTACTCTGTCAGAGCCACTCCGAGTTCAAAGCTGACTGCAATAACCCCATCATCATCTTTGCACGGCAAGCCACACACACATTTAGGAAATTCAGAGCAGAAAAGAGCCAGTGAGCTTGAAAAGCAATGGGACCCTCCCCCGACACCCATCTTTCACCAGCAGAGTTTATAAGTTAGGCTTCATGCATGACCTCTGACCTCTGCAGGACAACAATTCTACAGATTGTTAGAGGGCCCTCGGCATGACCGCCAGAACCAACATAACCGAACATCTTCCTTCCCCAGGCAAATGTGGCTTTCCTCTCAAATTCAAAGGGAGGTCTGATGGGACCTTACATGGTAGTAAAAGTTGAAGTTACCTCCCCCCAGTTCCTTTAAGCCAGTCCTTCCCAGCCCCACCCCATTCAGCCAGTAGCCCATTTTGACCACCATGCTCCAGAGAAATCTCAAACAATGGAAAAAGCCTACCCCGTTGGCAAACTTTTTTTAATTACATTCAATTCTAATTTGATGAATGCCGTTTAAATGTCACATTCCCGGATCGAGTATTAAAGAAGGTAGACGGGATTTCTACCTCTGGGTGCTTACAGTCTAGCAGAAGAGGCAAAATAAATGGGAGAAAAGGGAATATCCTACATCATTCTACTAGAAATAAACTTAAGTCAATAAACAAGGGCCACATTAGAGGGAGAGACCCTACGGAGGTAAGGTCAGTGCTTTGAGAGAGACTGAGGAAGGTTTCCGTCTTGAACCTACAGAGAGTAGCAGGGGCCAGACGTGTAAAGACCAGAGCAAAGAGCACTCTTTGTCCAGAAGAGATGGTTTTTCCTGAGATGTCAAAAAGTCCAAGGAGATCTCCCCCACCCCCACAAATTAATCCATTTATTGGAAAGTAGGGATGTTTCAAAGGTGGAGCATCTCCTGGGCTTTCAGCTCCTTCACTCTTCTGATGGCAGACTCCCCAGTTAGCGGAGGTGATGCCATAGGGCCAGGTGCCACCAGCTACTGTCTTCGTGCAAGAACCACAGGACCTGATGCCCACAGCTCTTCACTTCATTCCGGTTTTGCTGCAGAAGTGTACTCAGCATGGTGACTGATTGTCTTCACCATTTTCCTGAGAGAGACACTGTGATAGGTCCTGTATTTACTGAGATTCAACTTTGTTGGTGCCTTTAGCCATTTCACCACAAACCAGCACCAAACCCAGAGAGCTCAAGAAGACCTTTAAAGAAGGGACTCAGCTGGATGTCGTGGATGGAGAAGACTGCGTGGCTGCAGGGTCTTGAGCCCAAGACAAAGTTGGAAGGAGCCCCAAAGAGGAGGCTGAGAACTTTGTTGACCATGGAAAGGTGTTTAATATTTCCAAGTCAAAGTTTGTTAACTGGGGAGTGATTTTACCCTTCAGGAGGAGCATTTGACAATGTCTAAAGACACTGTCTCTCCCAACTTGGAAGGGGATGCTGTTGGTAGATGTTCAGTGGGGAAATGCAAGTGACAGACATTTAGACGATTTTAGAAGTTTGGTAAAAAGCAGAAATGCTACTAAATATCCCACAATGCCAAGAACATCCCCTCCCACCACTCCAGGAAATTATTGGCCCGAACTTTGATAGGGCCAGTGTTGAGAATCACCACTTTCACAGTAGAGAGAGAACAATGAAGAGATTTAAAAAGCAGCATGATATGAACAAAAGAAATTGTTGGAAAGCAAAATATGACACAAAACTCCTGATGGACACCCCCACACTGTTAACTTGCAGAAGAAAGCATGTGTTGTTGTGGATGAAAAGCCCCCAAACCCCTCAGTACCACACGTCCACTCCGTAGCACACGCATTGCCAAAGCCCTGGCTTCCTGGACCCACAGCCCGCTTGGTGGGACTCCAATTTCTGGTTCCACTGGATATCTTCTTAGGGCAAGCGTGGGTCTCCTTTCAATGTTAAGTGGAATCTGAGCCTCACATGGGCTGCCCAAGTCTGTTGACCGTATAAACGGCAGAGCACTCTTTCAGCTTTAGAACTTGTACCAGCAAAGGGTTCAGATGCCCTGGCAGAACTTCACAGACAGGATGTCTGTCCCCAGGGTTGAAAAGCAAGTTTAAAAAATCCAGTCATGTCCAATGTACTGATCCCACCCAGTAAAAGAAGGCTAGAGTCCCTCTGAAAGGTATTCAAATATTGTTCTTTTTCCTTCCTCCAGGAATATGTCGTTTTTGAAGCATCCAACACCACCAGGATCAGTTCATAAAATGAAGATAATAAATGGCATTTCCCGTTATGCTATGAGTTTCTTTCTATGACCATTAATTTCCCACCTGACCTTCCAAGTTAGCTCTATTCAGCCATCTCCCTCATTCCCCGTTCCCTTCACCGTAAAATATAGAAAATGCTCCCTCCGTGAACTTGCTAATCCATCGCTGTGAAGCTGTTGCTTAATCATTTCATGCTGAACAATCCATCAAGCACAAGTGAATTATAAATTCCTTAGAAGTAAAATCCGTTTTGAGCTTTCTTTGAAGTATGTCCCATACATTCAAACTCTCCTTACCGTCAGTGCTCCTCCAGCTCGCTGTGAAAGAGTTAAACGCTTTCTATAGTTCTGGATTTGTTTTATTAAAGTGAAACATTTCTCTCTCTGAAGTCAAACGCTTGAAGAATTTAAGGAACCTTGGTGACACAGTGGTTAAGCATTCAGTTACGATCTGGAAAATATGGCTGTTTGAACCCATTAGGTGTTTAGCTTTTTCGGGTTTTGTGAGATGTTTAGCATCTTAACAAGAAATGAGAAACATATTCAAAAGTCATAGCAATGGCAGATTTGAGTGATGGACTCAATAAAGTTGAAGCCATGCCTGAAAAAAAAAAATAGGTGAAATGCATTACATTTGACAGTAAGTTAAAATAGTATTTGGAAGTCCAAGATGCAGGATTTGTAATGTTTCTGTTCAAATGTGTCACTAACTCCTTCTGACCGTTTCACAGAAATATTTAAGGTTTGTTATGGAATGCCACCACACTCTCAGCCTAAAGAACAAAGCATGACAAACTACACAGGAGAACAATTTGTTAATACTTAATAGAGCAAAGAGAGTCAGGCTAGTGCACACCACACTCCAAGAATCCCACCTCAGAGGGCTAGTCCCCCGCACGTGCGCCATATGCAGTGAACAAGGATGTACTTTTCAACTCTACAAAGTGAAACAACCAAATTTTCCCTGAGGAGGTGTGTGGCTAACTAAACTGTGTTCACCATATAATAAATTCCATTTAGCAATTAAAATGAACTAGATTGACATAGATCAACATTCTTCATATAAAGTTTAACTGCACATGACTATTTCTTATTTATGAATGTACACATATGGTTAAGAGGGAAGGAAAAACAAGACATTGAAATACAAGCATAAGAGTGATAGTTATAGGGGAGCTCTGGTGGCCTAGTGGTAAGGAGCTGCAACTACAATCCCAGAGGCGCACGGTTCGAATCCACCAGATGCTGTGCCGGGGAAGGAGGGACAATCTCCTCCCGTACCAGTCAGATCTGATTTGACGGTACACTCACACAAAAGTAATAATTTTTTTTTTTTTAAAAAAAAGAGTGATAGTTAGCAGGTCCTAGAGGGAGAACTATGGTCTGGAGGCACCAAGTAATAATCAAGCTGCATTGAGTTTATTCCAACTCATAGCAGCCATCTTACAAGATGGAATAAAACTTCTCCATAGGGTTTCCAGGGAGGGACAAGGAGAAAAAGGAAGACCTTCAACCAGACAGATTGACATAGTGCTATGACAATGAACTTAAGCACAATATCAGTTATGATTATGGACAACACGGCACATGGAATTGTATCATTTCCACAGCAACAGAGCTGCCACACGAATGAGTTGCTCTAGTTCCAGATCCACGTACCTTCTTCCACACCTTGCTACCTCTTCTTCACAAGGTCCTCAACTCCTCCAGGGCCTGGGACTCTAGAAGTTTCAATCATGAAATTCTACAGCCAGCCATTGAAAGAAGCTTCCGGCCCAACTTCATTCGCAGCTGCTTCTTAACAATGCCAATAATTTCGCTCCTTAGACTCTCCAAGGCGAAGGAGAACACAATAGAAAGTGTGCATCTCACAGAGAGCGTGCAATTTCTGCACAAGAGAGTGGCAATTAGCTATCGTGTGGGGCTCTGCCTTCAAAACAGCCTACAGAATGGTGAGGCCCAGACAATTGACTGGAAGAAGTCTGAATAGGAGGCCAGCTGCTAACACGCATCCCCAGCATCTTTCTCCCAGTCTCTCCTCTCCAGACCAAAAGGAGGAAGAAATGCAATCAATCATTGGTAAGCACACTCACATTCTCCTTCTCCAGTTCCCAGAGTCCTCAGTCATATTTGCACAGCTCTCAGAGGGCTTTGAATGCCAATAAATCCACATGTGTAAGCACCACTGCTTTGTTCTGAGCTCTGAGTTGTCAGAAGAAATAACAGAAGGAGTTTTAGCTTCTATAGCCATAGCAGGAGGACAGTGGAAGCTCAGGTCATCAGCCCAAGCTTTCCCTCCTTTGTTAACACTACAATGGTGATTGTTACCCTCATCCTGCAAGGAGAATCCTTCGGAAATGGGCTCAGTGGTGACCACTGTCACGTGTTAGGACAGCAGAGATGACACGCATGTAGGCTAACCCTTTTTTAAATGAGTATTTTCCTCATCTCCATAATGAAGTGCCAGGTTATTACATGAGGGAATCGTTAACTACAGTCAACCTTTAACTTCTTGGAGGGTGTGGGCTCCAGATGGTTGTGTGATGATATCCTTTGCAGAGATTCCAGAAACAGCACACTTTTTCTGAAACTCTGCTTCTTTGAGGCCATGTCTTCCATATCTAATTTTTATCAAGCCTCCTGTTAGGTTCATGACCTTCTCAAATGTTCAAAACAGCTTGGTGATGCAGTGGTTAAGCTGTCCATTGCTAACCAAAGGCTGGCATTTCAACCTCCTCAGCTCCTCGATGGGAGAAAGACACAGCAAACTGATTTCAAAACGATTACCATCTTGGAAACCTTGCAGAGAATTTTTCTTTGGAGGCAAAGATGGTGAAGCCTCATCTCACATATTTGGGTCATGTTAAGAGAGGCTACTCCTTGGAAAGGGATATCATGCTTGGAAAAGTGAAAGGTCAATGAAGAAGGGGAAGGCTCTCAATGAGATGGGCTGAAAGAGTGCTTACTCTCTGGACTCAAGTGAGTTTAGGATGACAAGGGTGGTAGACCACAGGACAGAGTTCAGGTCTATCGTTCATAGGGCTGCTATGCGTTATACTCAACGCAAATGCACTTAGCTCTAGCAGGGACTCTGAACATAAACTCAGGTGTTTCAAAAGAATAAAGATGGTCTTGCAAGAATGTGTCTTTTGATCTGAGTGTAACTTGAAATTATTAGAATGTTCCGAATAGGAGAGTAGCTATGAATGGGTAAGCATATGAAGGAGGCATATGAGATAGGGATAACCAGGTGTGATTTGATGGACTTGATGGTAGCAATGTAGATGAGAAATCAGACAGATTCTGAGTGTATTTTGGAGCTAAAGCCACAGAGTTTGCTGATTGATTGAGTCTGGAATATGAGATTCTAAAGGGTTCAAGGTTGATTCTAATGATGGAATTTTATTACCTGCAAAGGGACAGAACAGGCTATTTGAGGAACATCAAAAGTCCAGCTTGGACATTTGAAGTCTGTTAAATAGTTGTTTAAGAGGAGTTTAAAAGCGATATATGATAGGGTATAATGGTTATCACAGGAGTGCAGAATTAAGGTTGCATAGTGGAGTGCGTTCAGGATGGGGGACGGGATATGGGGGGGAGGGGTGCGGGAGGATTGTATACCAATAAAGGAGTTTATCTTTTGCTTTTTGAAGAGAGGAGTGAACTGGAGTGAGGGGGGTAGAGAAAAAAGTGCAACAATGAATGAATGGGAATCCACAATCTTTGTAAATGTTCATTAAAATTTATAAAATAAAATTTAAAAAAGAAACTATGCAAAAAAGTAACTATATTAAAACCTCATTAGTTAAAAAATTAATAGATTTTTTTTAAAAAATGGGAAAAAAAGAGTAAAGATGTCACTTTGAGGACTAAAGTGTATCTGACCCACACCATGGTATTTTCAATTACCATATATACACGTAAGAGTCCAAGGAGGGAAGAGGTAGGAGCAGAGAGCTAAGGATGAATGGGAGAAGTCACAGGGTTGTACAATACCGTGGGTGGAGGGAGGGGGTGAAGGAAAAGGGAAAGATCTAGTGGAGACTGAAAAGGCAGGGTTATTTCAATGGTGATTGATTTTATAAAACACAATACAGGGGAATGACTATGAAAAAAATGTGAATGAAGGAATGTGTGAAACACAATGTATATGAATTTTGTACGCAAATATATTTTTTTTAAAAAGAGTTGAACAATGAATAAGGAAGACTAAGGAGAAATTGATGCTTTGAATCATGATGCTGGACAAGAATATTGAATATGCTGTGGACTGCCAGAAGAGCATAGACATTCATCTTGGAGAAGTATAATCAGAGCTCTCTCGAGAATTGAAGACCGAGAGACTTTGCTCACATACTTTGGGCATGTTATCAGGAGGTACCCGATTCCGAGAGTGAGTGTGCTACAGGCAGTTGTGCATAGAGCCACTGAGAGTCAGAGCAACCCTCAAAAGTCACAGTGGATTAGATACGTGCAGATCAATTGCAACGACATCAATACAATTAGTATATCAACTTTCTAAAATTCCCAGATCCAGTTATTTCATTTCTCACCCTGGATTATGGCATCCACCTCCTAAACATGCCTCCTTAAACTCTATGAACTTTGATAACAGTCAGTAGTTATGGAGGACTTTAGGCCTTTTGTTCATAGGGTCACTATGAGTCGTGTTCAACTCGAAGGCAATCAACAACATACTGATTAAGATTGGTATCAGTACCTCCTTACATTTTTTTTTTAACTTAAGTCTGAACTAAGTTCTCTGCCACCTGCCACCTGCCTTTGTAACTGCTTATCCTCGTTTATCTCAAGCCTCTGGCCTAGAGGAAAGACAGCCCAAATAGGAATCTCCACGAAACACACACACAGCATTAATTGGAAAAGGAAATTAGTTTTACACAAAGCACATGCTGCGGGCCACGAGGTGCCCTAGTCTCCCGAACATTTCAAAGGACAAAGTAGAAAATTGGAAAAGATCAATATCAAGACAGCCCTGATCTGCAAGGGTAATAAATAAAGATGTCTTTCAAGGCCCATTAACCACTAATCACATCTTGGATCAAAACTCGCTGAACAGCTCTCGGGCTGCTTGAAGGGCTGCCATTCCTCTCAATGGGAAAATCAAGATGAGGCCGCACTGGATCTGCTCGTGTTGATAAGACTGCCTTTGTTGTTGTTGTTGCTTAGAGGTGGAGGCAGGTTGGTGACGGCATACACCTGTGTTCCCTGGAAAGGGACTTCAAGCGGGCTAAACAGAGAAATACCTTCAGTGACACAGTGACGGCAGCAATGGGCTTTAGCACAGGAGAGCCTCAGGATAGTTCGGGATGAGGTGAGGTTCTGTTCTATTTCACGTAGGGTTACTGCTGACTCCGTTGCCCTGAACAAGCATGTGCATTCCACTGTGATCTGCGTAACTTTAACCTCCCTTCTAACCCCTCAATTCTTTGGATCATAAAGTAAAACCTGTGGAAGCTAGAGGCTTTAACCAACCTCCCCAATACCTCTGACTCATACTAGTGCAGGGACCATGCTGTAAATGTGCTGCTGAAATGAACAAGACCCTCGATGAGATGGATTAACACAACACGATAACAAGCCTGAGCACAGCAGCCCTGGGGAGGATGGTACAGGATCCACAGGCATCTTGTTCTGTAGTCTGTGACGTTGCTATGAGTCACAGCTGACTCAATAGCACCTAACAACAATTGTGGGGTTAGGATGTTTGAAAATGGCTTTTATGTCCATTACTTTAGCCCCCTCGGGGGTGGGAGGGTGCACAGTCTCCAGCTGCCTTAATTCTAGACACGTGGTTCACCTGTTGATCAGTGTATTTGACATCAACAGCTGAGGGAAACAGAGAGAGCTAACCTGTCTGTGGCGAGACTATGGTGAGGCATAACCTGCTGGATCCCTGGAGACAGAGCCAGAGTTAAAGGTTCAGACTGCTGGATGATTGAAAAAAAGAGCCAACTTATGACTGCCATTCATCTAAACTTGGAGGACAATTGAGGAAACCAAAGCCTTCTTGCGTTTGTGCTGCTGGGCTGAACCTGGACTTCCACTTGTTGACTGAGAATGCATGTGAATGAATCGAGGAATTATGTCTTACTCTTAACCCGGCGTAGGCTCACTCTTTATTATACCTGGACTTTCACTGTGTGATATCCTTTGCCTCTCCCACCCCACAACCTATTTTCTCTAATAAACCCCACACTGTAAGTCAAGTCAAGTCTGTGAATCAATTTGCAATGAATGTCTGACCCAGCAGTTAGAAGAAGTAGATGCAGGAGCACCAAGGGCCATATCTGACCTTGTAGCCACTTGTTTGACACTGTGGATGCTATTGATGAGGGCAGTTTCCCTTTGTGGAGTCAGTAGAGTGAAGACTGGGCCTTCCCTCGTTGTTCACATTGCTTTTACTCCTTTTACAACAACAAAATGACTCAGATGCTTGCTAACGTCTATCCAGAATTCCTTTTTGCAAGTTTCCCCGTCTGCTACCTGGAGGCTAATTCTTTGTGTAGTAAGGTAAAGTGAGACTTCTTGTTATGACTCAGAAAAATCTGCAACAGCTAAAAAAAAAAAAGTGTAAGGCTGAAGCCTATCAAAGACATATAATGAAAAAAAAAATTTAAAACAAAGTTCAGTAACAGAACAGTGGTAAAACCGCAAAGGCAGAAAACTCATGAGATCCGGAAACCCCAGGAAGACCCACTGAGTTCTGGCTCTCAGAAGTTATGCTGTGCAACTTCTCCAAAGAGCAGTAGCAAAAGAGAAGAGATACACGGCATTACTGAAAAGAGCCAGCTGGTTGCACCTCTGATCACAATCTGGGTTGGTCTGTAACTCCCCATTGAACTGGATTTCAAGAACTTGAGACATAGGGCTCTAGGGACATGACTTCTCCCACCATTGGAGAACAACAACAAAATCAGCCCACAACAAACCAACAATCACAATCATCAAAGATTCTTTCATTGAGTAAATTGTTTTAAGCTTTTTTAGAATAGTGGTCTCATGCCACTTTTTTTTTTGTCTGTGATTGATATATCTCACTTCCCACAACATCTCCCAACTTCATCTATGCCACCAGGGATGGAAGAGAAAGGGAGGAGGAAACCACTAACTGGAGAGTAGATACACATTGACCCAGGTGAAGGGAAAGGCAATATGGAAGAGTGAGTGCAGTACAACACGGCCCAGGTAGAGGAAGGCTCTGAGAGGTAAGCCAGTGTTAAATACCATCACATCAAAATCCTACAATAACAAGACAACAATTACCTGTGAGTGGAGATACAGGCAGGTAGACATAAAACTTGAAGAGGTGTGAGAAGTTGTACAGGAATACAATCAAGAGCATGTATGGGTTTGGCAGAGAATATTTCTTACATACTTATACTTTACCTATAAATACATCCTTGTATATGATGGAACAAATAAGGGTAAAGTTACAAAGACTTTTATGCTATAACCAAACAACTTGAAAAAATAAATTTTAGGACCATAATCTGGGGGAGCAGATAGATCAATTGGCATAACGTAGTTGACAAGTACAACATCTTGGCGTGTTGAGTGAGCAGTGACTGGAGTCTTCAAAGGCCAGTGGGCAGCCATCTAAGATGCAACTATTGGTCTTTCCCTGTCCAGAGGAAGGAAGAGTGGAGAGAATCAAAGACTCAAGTCACTGATCTAATGCACCAGGCAAATCACAGTCTGCATGATCCTGAGAGCAGAAAAACTAGATGGTGCCCGGCTACTGTGACCAGCTACCGGCATTGGGAGTAACAGACCCTGGCGAGAATGAGAGAAAAAGGTAGACAAGAATCCAAAATAATAAAATGTTCTAAGTCTTCTCTAACAGAAACTTTTGGAACTCCCCCCGCCCCTCCCCCAAAAAAAATCTGTGACCCTTTAAACCTGGAACTGAGCCCAACCCCAGAGGTCATCTTGCACCCAAAGAGAAAGGCTTACAAAGTGAGTAATAACCTTCCTAAGGAATGTACTTCTCAACAATTAACCACAGGAGACCAAATGTCAACATTTGCCCAAAACAAAGCTAAGAAAGCAGGAAGCAACAGAAAAGATGGTTGATGGACGGACAGACATGTGGAACTCAGGGAGGAAGGGAAAAAAAGTGTTCCTAGATTGAGAGACTTGCAACTAAGTTTATTAAATATAATGTATGTTAATTGCTGAATGGAAAACTCATTTGTTCTTTAAAACTTCATCCAAATCACAATTTACATTGGGGAGAAAAAAAAAATGCCCTGGCTCTCAAGAAGGTTCCTCTAGCCTTCCTGGCAGCTGAGCCACTGATGCTATTCAACACATTCATAACGTTACTTTCCAGAATGTTCTCAGCCTTGCTAGTCAACATGTGGTCCACGGGCCAGCAGTGTCCATTCAACAGAGATTCTCATCTTCCACCACAGCCTGACGAGTCACAAACCACATGTTGACAAGATTCCCAGGTCACTTGGAGACAGATTACGAAGAGCCTCTCAGAGCAACAGTGTTATTGCTTTCTAGAAGGACCAGAGACTCACGTGGGAACATCTTGTCAGGGCTGCAACCCCAGGGACTGAATAAGTGCACTTGAGTGAGGTGCAGGCATCCGTGAAGAAAATAAGGTCCTGAAGATAAGGAGCCCTGATAAATGTTTCCTGAATGAACTGGAAGAATGAGCTAATTGAACAATGTCCTTGATATTCTCACCAAAACTCTGCCTAGGTCCCTAATTTAGTGAAGGAGGAAGCAGAAAACTATTATAGAGGATTGGGGTGGTTTCCAGAAATTCTGGTTTTCAAATTTTCCTTTTTCTTTTAGAAAAAGGAAAAATTCAAAATATATCCTCATATAACTTCATCCAACATCTAACCTCAGCATATATAAACTCAGAAAGTTTAAAATAACCCACCTTTAAATCCCCTCAGTCTCAAATTCACTCACCTCCCTCAGCCTAGGTGTCTCATCTTCACAGAAAGAGATCTACTCTCTTGGGGGCAGCTTTTTAAAATTTTAATTTAGGTTTGTTTGTATACAAAATTCATAGACATTGTGTTTAATTCATATGCATTGTGTTTCACACATTCCTTCGTTCACACTGTGTTTTATATGATCATTTCTATACATTTTCTAAAATCAATTTATCTATGTCTGCTATGCCATTTATCTATGCCTGCTATCACCCCATCTTCTCAGGTCCCCACTGGAGCTTTCCTAATAGCTTCACCACCAAACTCTGCCTCCCAGAGATTTCTTCCCTCCTCATACGCCACCTCCCTGCCTGTCTCTGCTTTGGACTTAATCCCTTTAACGACCACCTCCCCCTTCAGTGAGTTCCTTGGTGAGGGTTTGTGGATTGTATGTAATCTCTCTTGAAAGGCGTATAAGAGCAAGTTGCAAACGTTAATCACGAATAGTTGGGTTTGTGAGTCACCTAGCCAACAAGACTACTGCGTGAGTCTGATGAAATAAGGATGCAAACTACTACTCCATCAACGGCCGAATCCAGACTGTGGATGCCCTACCTGGAGTCCTGAACTGGGGGTTAACAGGATTAATCTTAGTATGTGTAAAGGTTTTCTCACTCTTGATGGAAAATTAGAGGGTGCAGAAGATGAAAGTCATAAAAGAAAGAAAATGATTTATAATATGTTTCTCATTCAAAGTCAACTGATAAACCAAGACCGAGTATCTCTGAAAGGAATCACAGACAGTTAATACCCTTCAGATTTGACGAACAGTGGGTTACGAACCAATAGAAAACAGAAGAAAAGGCAAGAACAGTGAATTCCCTCCTCCTCAAAAAAAGATTCTGTAACAGCCCTCCAGCAAATGAAAAGCATATTCAAACGCAGTCATCATTAAATTGGGAAATTAAAAGGAAATCAATGGAAAGATATCTTTCACTTCTGCATCTAGAGAGTCAGGGAAATGGGTTAGAAACAATCAAAGGCAATGCTTTTCAAACTGAGCGGTGAAAGTTCGTTGTTGCAAACATTATGACGAATCCCCACCACAATAGTATTTTCTCTCTTGACTGTAAAAATTTCTTTTTAAGGTTACCATTAACTTAGAGAGGAAATGAATTTGTGATTTCAGTCTGAAAAGTGCACGCCTGCTTGGTAACCGCTCTTCTTCTTAGGACTCCACTTTGTGGTGGACCCACACGTGTCAAAGAGTGGTCCCCGCTGGGTCTTCACAATCCATTCTCTGATAGCAAATCTCCAGACCTTTCTTGCGAGGTGCTAGGGTGCACTGAACCCACCAGCTTTCCGTCAATGGCGTGCACATTAATCATTTGCATCACATGGGCAATCTCCTCCTGTGCTAAGGTTAACAGCCTCTGAAAACTTGCTGGAGGGTCAGTTATAGGTCAGTTCTGACTTGATAGTACTCAACAACAGTATATATACGAAGGAGTCCTGGTGTACAGTGGTTAAATCCTTGGCTGCTAAACCAAAGGCTGCCTGTTAAATATACCAGCTACATCAAAGGAGAAAGATGTGCCAGACTTAGAAACACTTTGAGGAAGCTGTACTTTGTCCTATAGAGCGACCAAGTACTGGAATACAAATGATCACAAAGGGTTTAAGATATATGTATGCTGGTGTATACAGACAGACTCAATCATCAACCAAAAGGCTGAAGGTGGAATCAGCCTTTTGGTTGATGATTGAGTACTTTTTGCACTGCCAGTGCTACACACACACAGAAAGACAGACAGACAGACACGGGGGTGGGGAGGAGAGAGAGAAGTGCATACAAATTCAGATTCTTTCATCAACTTCTGCATCCTTACCCTGATGTCACTGCCCCACACATCGTGGAACCTCCAGTCTTTGTGATAGGAATGAGGACAGTGAAGCTTCGAGAACATTCGCCCAGCGCGTTTGGGAGAAGGAGTGTCCTCTCAAAGCAGCACATCCACATTTCCACTGGAGACGGCCACAGGTTAACTGTCCTGGGATGGGAAGGGGGGGGACACCCAACCGAAAGGAAGGAAACCAGATGCCTTGTTTTTCCCTCTGCAGCGGGAAGGGCTGCCGGCAGCCTTTCCTTTGCGGGAACACCAGAGTGGAGAAGGGCCTGATGAAACGCATAAACAGTTTCTGATTTCTGGCACCAGCAATGAGTTACTGCCATCCCGAGACTGTAACATATGTTCTGCGCTTCCCTCAGAGGTATTTCCAGTTTTATTAACTCTGCGTTTTGCTACAGGATAGCCAAAGCGCCCCCTCTTTTGCAAAGACTCGAAGCATGCCTTTGAAAGCCTCTCTCTGGGCTATGTGAGGTAGCATGCCCTGCTCATAAAGGGCCTGATCTTGGCACTTTATTAAATGAAACATTTTGAGGTGTTTTCTCAGAATAAAGAAGAGACCCTCAAGTCATCAGTAGCTCAGGTCCAGGTCTGCACGTGGAACTGAAGCACCGTAGTCTCACCTGAAAAGTTAAGCGATCAGCTAATGTACTCAGTTGTTAACCTAAAGGTTGGAAGTTCATGTCCATCCAGAGGTATCATGGAAGATAGGCATGGTGCTCCACTTTTGACATGACTCCCGTATGAAGCTGAGTTCTGTGCTAACACATAGGGGTGCTCACAGACACTGGCTCTCTTAGTCTCACCTGAAGAGTTGGTAAAAGGGCTGCTTCCTCAGGGGGCTGTTCCTTTACAGACACCCCTGATCGTTTCTGCGTGCCCCAAATGTTCTGCTGTTTGTGTTTACTCTCTGATTTTTCTATTTTTTTTCCTTTAAAAGGACTGAAAGAACTCCCACCAAAAAATCATAACCAAGAAAGGAAAAGCTGCCTCTACACGGTGAAGAAACTACTCAAGGACACAGTGAAAACCAGTAAATCATCTTAATGAATAAAAAAGGTTTGGAAAGCCTCGGCTGCACGCTCACATGTCAGGCGGGGAAAGGCAGGGCTCCACGCTCGGACGTCAGCAGCCGGGGAAGCCTGAATGACCGCCCTCACTTCAGCAGGGTCAGAAACTGACCTGCTCCCACTGGGCCAACTTCGTCTTTTTGCCATGCTCACCCTCCGTTTTCTTTTCTGTGATATGCTGACAACAAGAATGGCAAAAAACTTGGCTAAGTACAATTTGATATGGGGTGGGGGGGGTTGAGGGAAATTGAAAGACTTTGATCTGGAGAAAAAAATGTATTCTAATTTTGTAAAAAAAAAAAACTAGTAGAAAATAAAGAAAAATTTTTTAAAGATGGAAATACACAAAGCCTGAAAACTAATCAGGATGGCATATAGGAAATATAGGAGATCTGATGGTGTGGTGTGTTATGTGTTGGGCTGCTAGCCAAAAGGTCTGCAGTTCAAATCCACCAGCTGCCCCTGGGAGGAAGATGGGCTGAACATTTACAGCCTGGGAGCCCTGGAGTGTTGTGAGTCAGGACCAAGCCAGCAGTGGCTAAGATTGGTGTGATGTGTAGGAAACATGTAGCAATTAAGAACATTCTTAACTTTCTTATTTAATATCCTTAGTTTTGCCACTAGCACATCAGTTTGCTGTGGCTTGGGTGCAACCACTGAGATTCGGAAAGTTAAGCCATTTTTATTTCAAACACCAGCGGGCCTAACTATAGCCAGTGGAGCTTCCAGACAGACCAGAGGAAAGGTCTGCTGATCTACACCCAGAAAGTAGTAGCCAGTGAAAACCTCAAGCGTCACCACAGAGCCCTGTCTGACTCGCTCACTTTGGACCCGTCATTGTTGTTTTTGTACCATTGAGGCAGAGCTCATTCCGAGTGGATTCCCCCAGTGTGTCTTCAGAGGCTAGAACTGCACTAGTGGCTCCAGTGAGCTCTGGTGGCTTAGTGGGAAGACGCTGCACTTCTAACCAGAAGGCCTGTGGTTCCAATCCACTGCGGGAGAAAGATGGGCAATCTCCACCCCCTGGCATTTACTGTCACCGAAAGCCTGCTGGGCTGGAGGGCTGGTTTCAACTCGACAGTACTTAGCAGCAACAACATAACTGCCCTCGAGGAGATTGCCTTCTTCCTCACAGGGAGTAGCTGGTGGATTTGAACCAACTCTCTTTAAGTTTGCAGTGACACTCGTTATCCACCAGGTCCCCACTACATTAACATTGTTGTTAAGTGCCACCAAGTCAACTCTGACTCTCAGTAGCCCTGTGAGCAGCTCTGAACCTTGCTCTACCCTGTGCCATTCCAGGACCTCTGCTATGCTGGAGCCCGTGGATATAGTCACTTTCTCAGTCCACTTTACTGAGGGTCTTCCTCAGCTTCTCTGGCCCTCCATCTTTATCAGTCACCATTAGAAGGAGTCAGTTGCTGGAGAAGACAGGCATCGCAGATGAGCTGAGAGCCAGGGAGGGGCAGGGAGGCCCAGCGGGGAAAGCCAGTGATGGACCCAAACATGATGGTGGTTGGGAGGATGGCACACGGCCGAGCGACGTCTCCTTGCTACACACACAAATTCCAACACACAAAAGGCCGTCAGGGGTCAGAATCAACCTGATGGAATTTCTGTTTATTAACACAGTTATCGAGTGTCCTAAGCTTGGGTGCTTGGCAATGCACCCATGTCACCAATGTCAGTTCGTTGTTATAATTGTAAACTCGTCAGGGCTCACCGTTCACCTCAGACTTACTAATCAGAATCCTCAGAGCAGGATCTGGCCATGTCCTTTTTTCTTTTTAATTTTACTGACATTCCAGTCAAGATGCAGTAACAGAAACTAAGATTACTCTTTCATCTAAAACAACCAAAACCCCAGGGAAAACAGATGACATAACAGTTCTTGAGATCCTAGGGATGAGGCAAGAAGCACAGGGAAACCTGGAATGAGCCCCAAGATTATCCTCTCTCATTGCATGAGAGCACTCAGAAGGCTGCCCAAGAAGGGGAAACTGAGTCCAAGCCTCTTGAACCCAGGAACTTGAGAGAGTTGAGAGGCCAAGGAGACCAAGGGATCTGCTGTTAACAGGACAAAATTAAGAAGTGCACAGAGAGAAAGCCCCATGCATCTATAGAGGGTCCTCATCAAGGCTCCCCAGAGGAATAGTTGTTGTTGTTGATGTTGTGTACTGTCAAGTCAGGACCCACTCATAGTGGGCCCTCGAGCAGGTTTCCAGAGGCTGTAAATTGCATAGAAGGAGAGGGCCCATCTTTCAGCTGTGGAGCAAGCTAGTGAATTCGAACTGTGTGCTTTGGGGTTTGCAGAGCAATTCCTTACCACTAAGCCACCAGAGCTCCATGGAGCATGAATTAGTACTCGTCTAAAAAAACCACCAGCATGTTGTTGTTGTTGTTGTTGTTGTTGTTGTTGTTGTTGTGTGCCGTCAATTCGCTTGCGACTCATAGAGACCCTATGTATAACAGCCCTAAACTCTGCTCTGTCCTGTGCTGATCACACTGTCTCTGACACTCCCATCCCGATTACCCCAGTCACTGAATCAATCCACCTCACAGAGGGCCTTCCTCTCCCACGCTGTCCCTCCACCCTCCCAAGCATGATGTCCCTCTCCAAGGACTGGTCTCTCCTCATAATATGTCCAAAGTATGTTAGACGAAGCCTCAGAAACCTTGCCTCCAAGGAGCAGCCTGGTTTAACCCTCTGCAGGATGTATCTGTTCGTTTTCTTAGCAGTCTGTGGTACACTCAATACTCTTCTCGAGCACCACAGCTCAAAGGCATCAATTCTCCTTCTATCCGCCCTAGTCATTGTCCAACTCTCTGATGCATAGAAAGTAATTGCAAAGACCATGCATGGCCTGTATCAGGCTAACCTTAGTCTCCAGAGTGACACCATTGCTCTTCAGTACTTTGGAGAGCTATCTAACCAGCAGACTTATTCATTCATTGTCATTGACTTGGAGCCGACGCATAGCTGGCCCTCCAATGGGTTTTCAGAGTTTATAAATCACAAGAGAAGAGATGACCCATCTTTCTCCCACTGAGCTTCTGGTGAATTCAAACAGGCCCCCTTTAGGTTTGCAGCCCAGCTCCCAACAGACTGCGCCACCAGAGCATGGGGAGAGTCCCATGACACGGGATTAGAGGGAACATCGCCTGGAATTCACACAGAGCTGGGTGGAGAGTCTGTTCTCGTCACGGGACTGAAAAGAACGCATAAGTCACAGGCGTTGTGAGGACTCAGAAAGGTCTTGCCTCAGTGGTGAGGAATAATTAACCTTAGCTGGAGCGCCGCTCTAAGCCAGCCTAACAAACCATAAACACAAGACTCAAAAGCATTAAACCGTTTCCAAGTAACTTAACCACATCCCAGAACAAAGCTCAGGAGTATTTATAGCAACACAAAACTGTTCACCACCAACAAGGTAAAATGACAATGTCTGACACCCAATCAAAGATTATCAGGCCCGCAAAAAGGCGGAAAAACATGACCCATGTGAGAATAATAAATCAATTGAAACTGATCCAAAGTGAGGCAGATGTCAGAATTAGCAGAGAAGGCTACTAAACTCTTAGTGTAACTTACGAAACCCAGTTGAGCAGAGACATGAAAATGTTTTTAACCTCTAAACTGAACTGCTGCTGGGATGAAAATGTACCCTACACGAGGTTAGTGGCAGGTTAGACCCTGCAGAAGAAAACAAGCCACTAGTGTGCACAGCAACATAAGCTGCCCAAAGTGAAACATACAAAAAGAATTTAAAAAATTAACCAATAGCAGATCAGTATGCTGTGTGACAGCAAAGGCTTCCTCTATGGACAGTCGCATTGCCAGCTATCAAAAGGAATGAATGATTTTTTATATACACAACAATGTGGATTCATCTCCACATAATCATGACCCACGGAAGCAGCTAGTAAAAATATCAAATTCCATACTATTCCGTTCATATTAAACCTTATAAAACGTAAACTATAAGAGAAGAAATTGGATAAATTGGTGTGTTGGGGAGGGGACAGTGAGGGATTCAAGGTGTATAATATCTCTGTTGTAGTGCGTAAATTGTAGTGATGATTTCAAGGGTGCCTTGATAAGGCAAAAAATAGGATAATAGTATACTTGAAATATACGCACTTTCTTGTGCGTCATTTATAACTAAATCACGTCAAGCGCAAACCCACCGCAGCGAGTCACTTCCAACTTATGATGTCTCTCCACCAAGTCTCAGAGGCTAGAAATCTTAACAGGAAGTGGCTGTCCTGTCTTTCTCCCCCCAAAGCGTTGGCGAGTTCAAACTCCTGACCTTCCAGTTAGCAGCTTAACACCAAACTCTGTGTCACCAAGGCTCCTTATAACTAAGCAAAACTGTCAGAAAGAAGAAGATATCATTTCTTCATAAAACTTTTATATATGTTAATATGTCAAAAATCATGGCTGCGGGGTCAGAACCAACTCACACGCTGACCCTCCAGTAGGTTTTCTGAGACTGGAAGTCACACAGGAGGAGGTTGGCCATCTTTCTCCTGTGGAACAGATAGTAGGTTCAAACCATCTGCCTTTGGGTTGGCAGCCAACTCTTTACCACTAGGCCACCAGAGCTCTCAAAATGAGAAATAGTTTAAACATTCATCAGTTGATATTTCTAACAGGCTGTGGTGGCCTAGTCGCAAGAAGCTGCACTGCAATCCCGAAGGCACACAGTTCGAGACCACCAGCTGATCTGCAGGGGGAGGATGGACAATCTCCTCTGTGATTAACAGCGTCTGAAAACCTGCCTGAGGGTCAGCTATGGGTTGGTTCCGACTCTGTGGGGTACAACGACATTTCTAATGTCGTGCATGTTGACAGACATCCCTCAAACAAAGCTCTTCAAAGTCCTCAAATTTGAAAAGTATAAAAAATCTCCAGAAGAAAATGGTGAGAAATGCAATTTGAGGACCGAGAGAGTCTTGTTTCTCTGTCCGGGCCTCCTTACCTCCTGGTAGGCACATGGGTGGTTTCCAGTGGGCATCTACACTGAGAAGTGGCTTCATCAGTGTATCCAGCAATCATTCAGTCATTGTATTTGCAGGCTAGGGAAATGGATTCACCAAGCCAGCGACCCTATCTCCTTTTCCACCTTGTTGGTGCAGCGCTGCTGGTACAGTGGGTTAAGTATTGAACTGCTACCGACATGGTCAGCAGTTTGAGCCTCCCAGCCACCCTGGGAGGAAGATGTGTTGCCTTGGGAACCGTGATCAGTTCCGCTCTGTCCTGAGAGCGGGAATCCAGTCAACAAGAGTGGGCCGTCTTGGAGGAAACCATGGGGCTTTGTTTCTGGAGTGTTAGCCCCGCGGCTGCTGAGGACAAAGGGACTGCCCCACAGAAAAGCCCTCAAAAAGCTGATAACCAGCGAAAATAAGGCCAACTCTTGGATGGACATGTAGCTGCAGCAATGAACTCAAACTCACCAATGCGCAGGAACAGGCAACATTCGTTCTACCACGTTCAAGGTGGCCATGGCTTGGAGCTGCCCCAATGATAACCAGCAATAAGACAGTAAGTCAGGACTCTCTCAGCACAAGGGCATAGCAGCTGTAAGGGCCACTGGGACCTCGGAAGCAGCTCAAGGAAAGGATCCTGACCCTGCTGGTACCAGGCCCATGAACCCCAAGACTCCAGTCACCCTTGTCCCTTCTAGCAGAGCAGACACCTCCCTGGCCTCCCCACACACCCCCACTCCAGCTTCCTCCCACCACACCAGACTCATCTCCTGAGCAGATCTCTGCACCAGGGCTCCAGGGCTCAGGCTAAGCTGGCCCAAGAAAAACAATCGGGAAGAGTGGGCGGGTGTGTTGCCTCAAGATTTCAAGCTGCTCGAAGATAAGCCAAACACCTAACAAAGGGCGCCTTGTGCTCCCCAGAGAGCAGCATTGATATTTACTGCTTTTGACCACAGGCGAAGGTGGGTTGGACTCCAGAAACCTCTGTGATTACTAAGAGATCAGGTCTCTCAATTCAGTGGCTCCTGGACCACAGGTCTGCCTGGCACTGAGTTTATTCTTCGTCCCAGGAGCAGAGACGACTCTGGACATAACCCAGGCCAGCTACCATCGTATTTCAATCTCGTTTCCAGAAGGTATTGTGTATGTTCTCAGAAACCCTTCAGGTCACCAGCAGCCACAACTGGGGGCAATAAGAAGTGTGTGACAAGAGGTGTTCTCTACTGTCAACGAAGCAGGAAAGAGATACGTGAGGACTATGCTTCCTGGCCATTCAGGCAATGAACAGCACAGTTTCTCTCAAGTCATAACATTGTTGAAAGATAGCCAAAGACTAATAAGATACTCGAATATGGACTTCATAATTGTGAGTGTACCTACCACACTAAAATCTATAATTTTAAAAAACCAATAAAACAAACAACTCTAAGAGCTCAACCAACCAGGATCCTAATTCCACGAAGCACAGAGCAGGCCAGCCCTCCACGGCCCCAGCCTTCCCCCTGCACAGCCTTCCCCCTGCACAGCCTTCCCCCTGCACAGCCTTCCCCCTGCACAGCCTTCCCCCTGCACAGCCTTCCCCCTGCACAGCCTTCCCCCTGCACAGCCTTCCCCCTGCACAGCCTTCCCCCTGCACAGCCTTCCCCCTGCACAGCCTTCCCCCTGCACAGCCTCTGGAAGGGCTTCCTGCAACCCAGCTCTGAGCTGGTATTAAGGGAAGTCTGGGGGGGCATGGGGACCCCTCTCTGGTTGGGAGAGGAGATCAGCTCCATAAAGAATTCCTGGATGTGTATCCAGGATGGGTGCTAAAGAAAGAAAAGCCACAAGCCAGGCCCATTGCAGAAGCAGGCCTGTCCCTCCGGCAAAGTTAATGTATTGGTTGTTGCCTTTGTTCTCGGGCGTCGTCACTGGGTTACCGACATACAGGAGAATGACACCCTGAGCTGCCCCACGCCGTCCACGCCCTCTCTGCTGGGCTCACCCCTCCATGCAGCAGCCTCTGGGTTAGTCTGTCTCACTCGGAGTCTTCCTCTCTTTTTCTCACCTTCCCACTTTCTCACATATGGTATCCTCCTCCATGACAGTCCTCCAGAGACTGACTCCCAAAATCTGCTCAGCCCAGAGTTGGTGAGAAGACTCAGCTTTCTCGCTTCTGGGAGCACTCAGACCACACTTCTGCCAACACAGATTTGTTCCTTCTTCTGACACTTCCTTGTGTGCCCAATAATCTTCACCAACACCACAAAAAGACATCAGTTCTTCCCTCTTCCTCACCCATGCTTCCTCCGAGTCCTGACAGCAATGGGAGCCCAGCAGACAGCTCCTTGTCTGACGGGTTATGAGAAACACCAGGATCCTCGTGTAATTAGCAATGGCTGAGGTTCTAGATAGAACAGAAGGAGAAGGGAAAAAAGTGGCCTCAACTTTCACTCAGTCACTCAGGAAGGGACTCTGCCTGAGGGCCAAGGTGCCCAAGTGGGACTTGAACTACCAGCAACTTCAGGAAACTTGTTAATAATGTAAATTTTCAAACTCACCCCAGACCTTCTGAGAAGGAGACGCCAGGCTGAGGTCCACCATGCTGTTTAACCTTGCAGCATAAGGAGTTGTTGACAATCTTAGCCACTCATTGGAGCCACCTGGTCAACTTCAAAAACCGAAACCGCAATACCTAGGCCTCAGCCTGAGGTCCTGTTGTAATTGGTCTGAGGTACAGCTTGGGCATCAGCTTAAACAAATGTGTCTGGTAACACAGGGAACTTCCAAAAATCCCCAATACCGGACTCCGGGCATTAGAAGTTGCAGGAAGACTAAACACTGTGTTGCCCACAAGCGTCTCTGAAATCTGTCTTAAGGGTGTAGTTAGACTGCACCTTGGACATGTTATCAGAGGGGACTGGTCCCTGGAGCAGGACATCAGGTTTAATAATACGTTATTTTGGTTTTGAGTACCATCAAGTTGGAACCAACCTCTAGGTGACCCTCCAGTAGGTTTTCAGAGGCAGTAAATATTCAAACCCTGTACCTTTATGTTGGCAGTGCAGTTCCTTACCACTAAGCCATCGGCCGTGGGAGAAGGAGGGCCAATCTGCTCCCCAGTTGTGAGTTGGCTGCATGCAATCTCCTGCTTTTGAAAACCAGCTGCACTCAGCTGTGGGTCAGTTCTGATTCCACAGCACACAACAACAAGCCAGCAAAGCTCCCTGTTTGGTAACCTGGAGGGTCAGAAAAAAGTGGAAGCTCCTGAAATGATGTGACCTGGTGGCTACAACTATGGCCTTAAACAGGGCAGTGAGGCTGGCAGAGGACCAGGTGGTAGTTCGAGTCCCCACTTGGACACCTTGGCCCTCAGGCACAGTCCCTTCCTGAGTGACTGAGTGAGAGCTGAGGCCACTTGCTCTCCTCCTCCAGCTATTCTTCCATTTAGAACCTCAGCCATTGCTAATTACACGAGGATCCTGGTGTTTCTCATAACCCATTAGACAAGGAGCTGTCTGCTGGGCTCTGCTGTCGCTACTGACAGAACTCAGAGGAAGCATGAATAAGGAAGAGTGAAGAATTGATGCCTTTTCGTGTTGTTGTTGAAGACGACTGAACACACAAGGAACTGTGACACATACAGGTGCCATGAGGTGGAAGCGATCTGACTTAATGACCACCACGTCCTTCTCATGTGATCGCATCCCAGATGTCTCTACTTCTCTTGATCCCACCCAGGCCTTCCACCCCAGCTGATTCCTAAGTACTCTCTGATTTAATAACAGTTATGTTAGGAATTTGCTCCAAAGCTTTGTTCTTCTCAGATTCACCCACCAGCTCCAAACTTCTAAGGTAACTTCCCACCCATCTCACTCACCCTCAGTGCCGCTCATTCTTCCCATGATCAAATAACCCATGAGAACCTCCTGGGTTCAGTGAGCCCATCTCTGAAAAATTCAAAAGGAAGCGAAATGAAGCTGTGAGCTGCATCTTAGAGCGAGGGAGTGTGGAGGTGGGAGAGAGAAAAGGGGGACGGACGAGGAAGTTTCGGCGAGGTGACTTTTCTAATTCAATGGGGACAAACAAGGCAAGTTTGGAAATACCCAGGAAGAACTGCCCACAAGAACAGCAAGTGTGAGGCCTTTCCCAGGCGGGCTGGCCCAGCTCACGGCTGGGAGGTTAAACAAGCAATCTGTTTTGTCTTTTAAAAAGGGGTGGGTGAGGGGGTGTCAATAGTAGCCAGCCAGCTGAGAAGCTTCCAGAAAAGGTAAAGATTCAAAGCAGAGCACAGACAAGGATCTCTGGAGGCTGACCTGTGAGGAGGCCGCCACGGCCCAGCTGTTGGGCTGTGAGGTGAGGCCGAGAGCAGGCCCCTACCTCACTCCTGGTGAAGAGCGAGGCGGGCATTGTATCAAAGAAAGAGCTCACTAAAAGGGGTATTGTCATGGTTTCCTGATGCCACCCTCCTGCCCCAGACAATGGGCTCAGAGCTGGGACTACCATCACTTCCCTGATGGCTCCCCAACACTGGACACAGACCTTTCGCTGGAACCTCCTAACCAGGGACCCTACTCGATGTTTTGAGTTCATTCTTACATGCAAAGAAGATGTAGAAAAATCCTGGATACGCTTGGATGACAGAAAGGGGACAGGGCACTTCCACTCTGAAATGCCGGCACCGTGCTTAGAGCAGTCCATGCATTTCTAGTTCGGCACCCCAAGAGGTGGATGTAGCAATCCTGACTTGGTGTTACTGAGTGGTTCCGAGTCAGTGACTACATGCACAACAGAATGAAAACCTGTTGGATCCCGTGCCTAACGTGCTCTGCTGACACCCATGGCCGCACTATGTCAATCCACCTCACGGATGCTCTTTCTCTCTTGTGCTGACCCTTCTCTAAGCATGATCTTCACCCCAAAGACCAGCCCTCCTGCTAGCATGTCTACAGTGAGATGAAGCTTCACCACCCATCTTCTTGTGTGTATGTGTATGTGTGTGTGTGCGCGTACCATCAAATCAGGTCTGACTGGTACAGGAGGAGACTGTCCCTCCTTCTCCAGCAGAGCATCTGGTGGATTTGAACCACGTACCTCTGGGATTGCAGAGCAGCTACTTGCCATTGGGCCACCAGAGCTCCCTACCACCCATGCTTCTAAGGAGCAGTCTGGCTGCGCTTCTCACACAAACACGCTTGTTCTTGAGGCAGCCCATCAGAATTCCATCACCTCAGACCCGTGACAGCTCCATGTTCAACACAACAAAGCGTTGCCCAATATCGTGCAATCCTTATGGTCACCAAAATGCTCAAGTTCGCTGTTGTTGCCACGGTGTTCTGTGCCTTCCAGCCCAGAAAGCTCATCCCTGTGCACTCTCTCAGATAGAATTCTGTGATGACTCAATGGGGTCCTCATTGGCTAAGTCATGATGACTTAGCCTGGCTTAGTTTGGCACCTCTCCTGAAAGCTGTCCATTGTGGGTAAGTTTGTTGGTGTTTGAAATGCCGGCGGGGTAACTTCCTGCCTCACAGCAACAGGCAAGCAATCACACAACACAACTGGCCATCAGATAGTGACCTCTGACTTCCAGAAGGAGAAAGGGAAGGCTCAGAGTAGCTAAGAGTGTTGGTCACATTGAGGCAGCTGGAAGCAAACTTCGAAGAGCTTAGCTTTTCTATCACAAAAGGTAAAGCAATCCCAGTCTAGGAAAATGGATCTCCGCCGTGCGCAAGTGCAGGCTGAAGCCGAGCAGTGAGGGCACCCCACTCAGCCTCCTGTGCGGACGGCACCACAATCAGAAGCCAGGCCACGTTGCCCCCGGCGTTTCTGCAGGCCCCCAGTGTTTAGAAGGAAAGCCTCACCTTTTCAACTACAAAGACTCGGAGAGACAGGGCACATAATCAGACAGAGCAGATGAAAGGGGAAAACACATATGCTAACTATAATGTGCTATTTCTACTTAGACAGGAGAAGAAAAATTGTGGACATTTTTCTAGGGTAAATGGCCCGTGGTTGTGTTTCAAGATGATAGTAAAAGGCTGTCAGCATCTGACACAAGCACGTTTGGATTGTAAGGAGGCAAGAAGGGAGGTATTAGAAAAAGAAAAAAACTTCCATTCTTATTCCTATGTGCACATTCTTTGAAGAGGGTTTAAAACCCTGAAGGAGGAGCCCTGGTGTAGCAGTGGTTAAGCTCTTGACTGCTAACTGAAAGGTCTGTGGTTCAAACCCATCAGTTGCTTCAGAGGAGGAGCATGTGGCGGTCGGCTTCCGTAGGGTCACAGCCTGAGAATCCCTATGAGACCCTTCTACCTGTGCCACAGGGTCACGAGCTGCAATTGACTCAACAGGAACAAGTGAGAACACTCAAAAATATGGTCTCCCATATTTAGAATTCTTCTCCCACGCAACAGAAAACACCCACAATTTTAAGTCACATCCTGACTTGTCCTCAAGATTGTCTTGAAAGATTTTCAAGCTCCTGAAATATAACGGATGGAGAGAGAAGGAGGGGGGGAGGGGATGAATTCCACTTGTCAAAAATCTTGTTTCTCTGTCTCCATCTCTGTGTAAAATGGGAGATGCCCCCATCTTTCAAGACACCAGAGGATGGGGTCACATTGCACTGACGACTTTCAAAACCTGCTCACTGGGAAAAGGCAACTGTGAAAGCCTTTTGTTTCCGTTGAATATCTATTCAGATTGCAATTCTACATATTGTGTGCATTCCTTTCCCCTCAACTACCCACTCTGTCCAAGTTTATGTCAATATCCACCTCTTCCAGGAAGTCTTCCATGGATGTAGGAGCATCAACAGCAGTAGACAGTTATCAGCGGTAACATATAGAAATAGGAGCAGACATGTTTGGGAGGTAAGGCTGTCCGATTAACAAAGAAATACACTTAGTGCCCAGTTTATTGACATTTCAGAGAAACAACAAATTGGTTTTTTTATATTCATAAAGCTTTATTTGTAATGTTGTTGTTGTTGATTTTAGTATGTGTGTGTCTCATACCACACAGGACATGCTTATACTAAAAACTTACCTGCGGCTTCTACTTTGCAGAAGTCCTGGTGGTATGGTCCACAGGAAGTGCCTTCCTGGTGGTTCGAATCCACCAGCTTCTCCTCATGGCAGCTCACGCTTCCTGGGTGATTTATAATCTCAAAACTACTGGTTAGCCAAAAGTCAATTCAGACTCCACAACGAAACCTTTTTTGAGTTTGGGTCCCTAGAACCCATATGTTACGAGCCACTTCCAACTTGATGGCAATTTGTTGGGTTGGTTTTCTTTGTCCTGATTACCAGAACTCTCTATTAGAGAGGTGATTCCAAGGTGGGAAAATCCCCCAGCAACAGTTCTAAAGTTCTAGAGACTTCTTGGAACCTCTGGTGGGCCAATAATACCTAGGAAGTACACAGAGGTTGTTAGTATGCACATTGATGGTGAGACACCTCTCTAGAACCCCACCAGACAAGTGCAGCTGCCAGCATTGTGGTCATTTGGGGTTCATTACATCTCTAAGTTTTCCGAACAACCTCCATGAAGACAGATGAGGGGACACAGTCAGCACAGGTGATCTGACTTACACATGTTTGCAAATCAAAGAGCTGGAATTTGAACTCCCATCCTCCTGACTTCAATAACTTTGTCCCTTTTCAATGGTATGTAGAATGCACTAAGATCGAAGACCCCCATGTTCCCTGGAGCAGGCATGACCAGGTCCCTCAGGACCCGCTGCGCAAGCAGCGACTTGGACCGAGGAGCCAGCCCAGCCCCGGAAGAGTGGTAGTGCCAGTTTACATTTGCCCTCAGGGCTACCTGCACAGGAGGGGTCTGGCTGCCTCTTCACTGGGTTTTAAATGTCATCAAGCAACATGCCTGGAGCCTTCCCGGGCAGACATTAGGAGGAGGAGACAGGAAGGGGCCTGGGTAAGGGGACACAGCCAGGGGCCTGGTCCCCAGGCTCAGCAGGCTCCTGCCAGCCCTGGCAGGGACCACAGGAAAAGGGGAGGAGATGCTGGGGTCAGAGAGAGGTGAGGCACATCCCTCCCTCCAGCTCCCTGGCTGTTCTCAGCCAGGACAACCAGGGGTCACCTCCCCCTGCTCACTCCTCTTCTTCCCCACCTTGGTCCAGGGCCAATGCCTCCATTCTCAGTGAAACCATATCCTCCTCCAAAGAAATCAGCGTTTTCAAATCCACATACATTTAAGAGTTACGTATCTTCCATTCTCCAGACGGACTGAGTTGAGGGTCATTATGCACAAATTTTGATCATGGAAGGTAGCAGAGCAGGAAGCTTCATGCATTGCATTTTTCTTCATGCCTCTTCTGCTCGCTCTGCCCATCAAACGCCACCACCTCCAAAGGCAGCTCTGTGACAGGGACCAGCAGTGACTCAGAGAGGCATTTGCTCCAGCATCATCTCCACTAGCCATCTCCATGGCCTTCATGCTTTGAGGTGGACAGCTGACATTTTCTCCATCTTATAGATCTGGTTTTCCAGTGGTAAGAAGCTGTGCTGCAATTCCAAAGTCAAAAAAGTTCAAATTCACCAGCTGCTCCTCTGGTGAAGGGTGGACAATCTCCTCCTGGGCAATTTAGTGCTTCCAAAAAATCTGCTGGAGAATCAGCTATGAGTCAGTTCTAACTCGACAGCACACAGCAACAACATGCAAAATGTAAATCGCTTTGGAAAGCAATACCACACACCGCTTCACTTAGAGCCTGGGAAAGGCTAAATCCTGCTGGAACATTGCGGGGACACCATCCTTTTTTCTAGCTGGACAGTTCACTTGGTGCTGAGCCAATAATTTCCTTGTGAGTTTTCTGGTTACAACCAAAGTACACCTAATTAGCATAAGCAGCTCCTTCAATGTTTCAGGAATACCTTTGACCTTGTCTCACATTGCTGTTGTAACACAAATGCCACACTGAGCAGCTTTAAAGAACAGGCATTTCTAGCTCTCTTCTTCTTTTTTAAATTGTAAAGAACATGTATGGAGATCCAAAGGGGTAAGAGTTGGGAGCAGAAGAGTGAGGATGGGTAGGGATGAAATCACAGGCTTGCACAATTTGGTGGGTGGAGGGAGTGGGTGAAAGAAATGAGCAAGATCTTGCAGGGACCAGAAAAGACAGGGTAATGGTGAGCATAGTCCAATGGTGATTAATTTCTTTTAACAAAGAAATTGTCTTTTCTGTTGTTTTTTTTAATTTTAAATTTATTTTAATGACAGTTTACAGAGACTTTGGATTTCCATTCATTCATTGTTGCACTTTTCTCCCTACCCACCCCTCCCCATCAATTCACTTCTCTCTTTGAAAAGTAAAAGAAAAAAAATATTTCATTGTTATTCAATCCCTCCCCCAAAACTCCACTCCACTATGCTACCTTTGCTCTGGACTCCTGTCATAACAATAATATCTAATCATACATCCCTTTTAAGCAATTCTCTCCCTCATCTGTTTCAATGCAGTATCCAGTCTTTTTTTCATTTGTGGGTTTCTCATTTGGGAATGGAGCACAGACTCTCTGGCTGCTTCATGCCAAACAGGGTCATTGAGATGAAGGGGAAGGATATCCCTTTAACTTTTACTTTAACATTTTACTGGTGGTCTTGATTTGAAGCTGTATGCCTTCTTGTCCAGTTAGAATATATTTTCCTGACATTTTTTGCCCTCTGGACTGCAAAGTGTTCGCCTGGGTAAGTCCAGTGGGGGCGGCTGGCTGAACTTTGAGGCTCCATCCACCTTCGCTTCCTTAGCTGACAATTCTATTTCCCTTTTGTCTCTGGAACTGGGCTCAGGGTTCAGGTTTGGAACAAGACTCAGTGTTCAGGTTACCTACAGGAAAGGGAGCAAACCTAGAGAAAACAAACTTGTGGGTTACAAAGAGAAGGGCTTTGGAGGTGTTACTTACAGATGGACTGGAGTAGGAGATGGCAGAAAGCGGCTTAAATAAAATTCCTCATACACACCAGGCGGCTCTCCCCAGCAACCTGACAGCTCTCCACAGGGGCTGGGGGAACTCCCCAGGGGCTGGGTGGCAATCCTCAGAAGCCAGGCGACACTCCTCTCTGCACCAAAGCTCTTCTGAGGTCTGGACCTTGCACCCAAGGGACCTTGAGACCAAGGCCAGGGACACACCTTCTGGCTCTAGTGTCACCATCATTGCCCCCTTCCTCTCCACCAAGTGGCCTAATTGTAACTTGAAGTAGGCATTATTACTTTCTCCTTCCACAAATGGAGAAGGGGCATCCAGAGTGGTGAACAGACCCGCTCAAGGTTGAAAAAGTAATAAAGGCAGTAGAACAAGCACTCATACCAAGACTGTCTGAAGGCAGGCTGTGAGGTGGTGAACTCCACACAACTCTCAGGTCTGCCATCTTTCATCTTCCTCTGCCATATTCCTCGGCCAATTTAATTTCATTCCTGGCAGCAAGAACGGCCAATTTAATTTAGTTCATAGTAGTCAAGCAATCAGAAGATGTGATGCATTGAGGAAATCTGCTGTCAAGGATCTATCCAAGGAAATCTCTGACAGCGAGATGTTCTGCCAATTTGGTCCTTCACTTCCTGCAGCTCCATGGTGCCACTGCCACACCAACTCTTCCCACACCAGGGCCCACAGCCACTGACAACTGCTGCTGCGAGCCATGCAGGGGCTCCATCATTCTGGCTGCAGGGCCTGGTGCCCACTGCCCAACCCAGGTGAGGAGATCTCTGGGCTCCAGCCACTGCGGCTCCACGGGGCTGTGGCAGTGCGGGCTCAGCAGTGGGCAGCTGGGTATGGTGGGGCTTACCCATGGTTTTTTGAGACTATTTGACTTCTTGATGTTGAACTTCAATCCACATTGAAGACCCGTTGCCAATTGTTAAACTGTTTAGGTTTAGATAAACTGCAGACCACGGAGGGCCATGGAGGCCTGTTTCAGTGGTGCTCAGCATGCCTCCAGGCTCCTCACACTGCTTCCCCTGCTGCCGCCATCTTGCTATCCTCTTTTTTTTTTTATTGTTAAAAATGAAAATTAAAAAGATACTCATAGTAATCCTTGAACTGATGGAGAAACACAGCCTTTTGGTTACCAGCACAACCCACTATACATACAGAAGAGCTCGTATGGTTTAGAAGGCTAAAAATCTGAGTGCAGCCCTAGGGAGGGGTTCTTGTCAGAAGCTTTGTGAGATCTTTTATATCCCTTGAGGTTTCCTGGTATACGTGTGTGTGTGTGTGTGTGTGTGTCCATCCTGGTCTACTTATAACGTGGAAGTGCTTAGGATTAGGACCTACCCTACACCAATATGACCCCACTAAAAAAAGATAACTCTGCTTCCAAAGCAGGTCATATTTACAAGCCCAGAGGTTAGGACTTCAAAATCTGTTTTGTGGGGACACAATTCAACCCCTAACAGCTTCATTACACATTGTGGGCTTCACGTGGGCTTTTGAACATGGAAGGCCTCAGACCTTCATGAATGCCATAAATAATTCTTTCAAGGAACTATTCACTCTTCCTTTGTCTTATTCCTTCCTAATTAACAATTATGCCATTGAGAATGTTCTCAGTGCCAAGTCACAGAATATCCAACTGTCAATGGCTTAAACCATTATTCTCCCATCACAGTTGGGCTGGAAGTTAGCAGCACTCGAGTCAGTTAGGCAATTCAATAATGACACCAAAGACAGCAGGTCTAGCCTTTTCTCCCCACCACCTTCACTAGGTCTCCCCCATGATCACAAGACAATTTCCACAAGACCAACCATCACACTTCCCACAACAGCATCCTATCTAAGAAGGAAGAGGATGAAATGAATAAAAGTTTCTTCTGTTAATGCTCTCTGGCTTTTTATCAGGAAGGGAAATGGTCCCCAGAATTCTCTCTGGACCAGGACTGGGCTATAAGATTCTCCTAAAAAAGAATAGCCTTTCTGTCACCAGGAAGGGAAATGTTCCCCAGAATTCTCTCTGGACCAGGACTGGGCTATAAGATTCTCCTAAAAAAGAATAGCCTTTCTGTCACCAGGAAGGGAAATGTTCCCCAGAATTCTCTCTGGACCAGGACTGGACTATAAGATTCTCCTAAAACAGTCACCAGAAAAAGAGGGTGGAGTTTCCATGGCAATCCCATAGACGAAAAGAGAATAACTCTTACGGAGGTGACAAATGACAGTGACCAGAGGTCTCATTGCCCTACCTACCTGAAACCAGGATAGCATTAGCTTCTAAGAAGAAAAACTCTAGGCAGGTGAATTCCAGTCTTACCAAGCTCACTCAGTGTTCTCCTTTGCCCTTAAAATAAGATCAGAATGAGCCAGAGGGAAAGGCACCCGTGTTAAAAAGCTATATTTGGATCCCCTAGAGCTGCAAGAGGCAAGTGAACGCCAAGGAGCTAGGCTGGCCCATGTACAACTTCATCTGCCCCTGGCAATGAACTCTAAAAATACAGACCTTTGACAGTCTTCTGTTTTAAATAGCAAACTCCTCATACATCATCTCCACTCCTTCCTTGCTACAAATTAATTTTTCATGATGGAGAAAAAAATGACAGATGCATTTTGCTTTAGCAGAACAAGGAAAGGTGACATTTTGAATCTTTGAGCTTTCCAATTCTTCCATACTTTTCAGTTCTTTGAGTGCTGTGGCCTTGGGCAAGCCACCCCTCTTCTCCGCACCTCAGTTTTCTCATCTGTAATAAGATGACATTGACAATATCTACCTTAGAGGCAAGAGTTGCCAAAGCACTCAAGTCAATTGGGCCAGTCCCAATTATCAGGTTCTTTTTAGTAAGTCTTAGGATCAATCGGCAATGAGATGCAACCTGGTCTTCTTCCCACAATTTCTCATCCAGTTGAAAATGAGAGCTAGCTTCAGACAGAATCCTGCCCCAGATACAGACTTTATTGACAAATATGTCCCCAAAGCAATCATACGACCTGCTCTATAAACGTAAGTCCCAGCTCTCTGTTCTTGTAAGAAAAGGTCATTCAAGGTCAACATGGCAATATTTGAGCTTTAGACCACAGGCTGCAGGAATCCCCAAAACATCAACTTGGCTCAAACAGTTCAGCCCCAGAGACAGACATCACTGCGAACAATGTGGGCTATTGCATTTTCTCTAAGCTTGTTCTTGCTCAGAGATCCAGATAAAGCTACAGGCCGGTCCACACATGCCAAACACACGTTTCATCGGTGGTCAGTCTTTCCCTCATTGTTAAGCTACTAACAAAAGCCTCTGGTCGGGATTGGAGAGAAAGATCATCAAAGCCTTGGGGAATCACCTCCAGAGCGTGCCTTTTTGGAATAATCTTTCCAAAGTGAGCTAATCACCTCCCAGAGGAGCTTCCCAACTAGAGCAATTGATTGCTGTGAGTCAGAATCGACTGGGTGGCAAGGGGTAAGTGACCAGATTATAACGAACCAGGCCACACGCTAGCATCTAGGCTGAAGTTTTGATATTAGTATAGACCACAAACGAGGAATGTTACCATGAGCAAGAAAATGCTAACAAATAGAGAAGGAAAGGACAGAGGGTGAAGAAGTGCAAACTCCTCCTCCCATCCCATCCTCCCCTTCCCATCCCGGGCTCTCCCTCTGGTCCCGGTTCTCATGCCGCTCTGTGTGGAGTCCCGGAACCAAAGCCTATACCCTTGATTCCCACGCCTAGTGATCCTTGAGGACAGAGAAGAATCACGTGTTAGGGCTTCTCAGGCTGCAATCTTTGCAAGAGTAGCCTGGCACATCTTTCTCCCACAGAGCTGCTGGGATGGTGCTAAACACCAACCTTTCACTTAGCAACTGAGAACCTTACCGTGAATTCATCAGATCTTTTTAGTGCTCTAAGGTGTCAAAAATTAAAAGCCTGCATTGTAAGGAAGACCACCTTACGTGTGAAGACTTTCTGGACTTCTCAGCACCCGTTGTCTGGATGTACAATGGCACTCTTAAGGGCAATGGACAGAATATTTTCATTCAGAACCAATTGTTCTAAAAACCCAAGACACACAGAGAGTGTATACAGAGACCCAAGGGAAGGAGCAGGCATCCCATTCCAAGCGATCCCCAACAACTCCAAGAGAGATGACCCCATGACCCTTGTTGATCCTCGTTCCCAAGGTCAAATCACACATCATTAAAAGGACCCAGTCTCCAGGACCAGACACTTTCCCCTAAAGACCCCTTAGTCCTTGCCATTGACCTCATGCTGTTGAGGTTTGCAACCCTCTGGGCTGATTGGAATGTCTCTGAAGCACCACAGATAGCTCAGGAATAAAGTTAAAACATGAGAACTTTTCAGGACAGACGGTTCTTAGAGCTCACTCTCCTCCCCTAAGGTCAAGTCCGGCACCTCAGCTGGAGCTGTCAACTGCCATCCAAGGAAGGATGACCAGGTAAGCTGGTGCCTGTGCCCACCACCAACATCAAAGCCAAACACTAGTACCTGATTACACGAGCTCGTAAGAGGTCAGCCTGTCCATCTCTTCCCACGTCTGTGCTCAGCGGCGTCACACCAGTACTTAAAATCAGCCACAATGGGCATTTTGGAAACCACTCGGGGGTGGACTAACGAGTAAGCATGAACTTCCTTGGGCTTACTTACCAACCTGCAGTGAGCAATTTTTTGTGGTTGTTACTACATCTTCTGCTGCGAGCAGTGACATATTTTCACTGTGTAAGACGTGATGAAATCCATGGTTCTAAGTAAGCACTGGGTCCTCCCTGTCTGCTCCAAACAACTGAAGCACTGTTGTTGAGTTGATTCCATAACACAGTGATCCCGAGGACCGAGCAGAACAGGTCCACGTGGTTCCCTAGGCTGGAGCCTTTCAAAGGCAGAGGCCACAGTTTTCTCACCTTTTGATTCGTATCTGAGTGCTTTATCCACAGTGCCACTAAGGATCCTCGTCAAGGATTATAAATTGGAAAAGAGGTTTTGATTTTGTAGGAAGAGATGCTATAGGTTTGGGGGAGAAAGACAGATGTCAGTAGACCTAGAAGCAAAATCTTGGAGGGGGTGGGAAAATATACACTGCAAATCAGTAAGTAAGGCCAAGGTGGCCCTTGCTTACTTTGGTTGCTGGGGACCTCACCCTCGTCAGGGATTGTAAATTTGGAAAGAGGTTCTGAGGCTGCAGGAAGATGGTGTGGGGTTGGGAGAAAGACGGCAGCCTGAGCTGACCTTGTTCAATGGGTGACCCCAGTGAGCTGTGGTGCAGGGGGTCCATCCACTCCACATGGAGCAGTTGTGAGCTGTGCCCACCCTGCAGACCTCCACACATCTAACCACTAGCTGCAGACCCTCCACTTCGGCTCCACGGGCACAGACACCCCAAGCCCTAGGATTTGCTCTGTTGCACAAACTTTCATGAACCCCACTAAGTGATGCAGCAAATTCTCGCCTGTTGAGGGCCCTGTCCTGAGAACCAGCTCTCATTTCGCCCATGAAGGCACTTCCTCATCCTTTCCTTGCCAAACTCCCAATTGAACAAGCCAGTCTTTTCGCCGTCTCTCTGCAGGGCCCCTTGAAATTACATTTTCCAGTCTGTGGTCATCTCCTCCCGCCCCCAGGAAGCCATGAGAGAGTGCGAATTTGATCAGGTTTCATCCGTGTTTGCCTTTGCAGTCTTGCATGGACTCATTCAAGAACCAGTTTGCTTTCTTTCTCCCCAAGCCCTCCAGTGTGCAAAGGCTCTCAGTGGCCCACCATGAGGCCACGACGAGTGAGGGGTCAAGGCGACAGTCTCTCTTCCCAAATCTGGGGACTGAGAAAACTAAGCTTGTGTCTATAATTTGTGGGCCGTGCCTCAGCCAGTCCCAAATTGTGGGGCTGTTTTCCTGCCACTGAGAAATAGGAGAACAAGTAGTGAGCAGGCAGGAAGTGGGGCCTGATGAAGAGCTGAAATGTTGTGCCTATGACCCCTCAGCCAAGGTGCCTGGTGGTGCAGAGCTCAAGTATTCAGGTGTTAACCTCAAGTCAAGTTATTTGAACTCACAAGTTGATCCACCAGATCCACTTTTGTGAAGATTCATGCTTGGAGAACCCTGTGGGGCGGTTCTGCTCTGTCCTGTAGACGAGCCATAAGTCACCATGTCTGGGGCAAGAAGCTGCACTATAATCCCAGAAGTACGCGGTTCGAATCCACCAGATGCTCTGCTGGAGAAGAAGGGGCAATCGCCTTCTGTACCAGTCAGATCCGATTTGACGGTACACACACATACACATAAATAAAATGAGTCACCATGTCCTGTTAAGTCACTATGTCCTAGAGAGCCACATAGGCTCAGCGACAATGAGTGGGAGCCCTCTGCCCTTGAGTCTGCAAGTTCTCAGCCAACAGGAGACCATTCTGGTCTGTGACCCACAAATCCCTTTGCCTGTGCTGATCAGAAGCCCACTAATGAGCTGTAAAATTGAAGTCCGTCTTCCCCAGAGCAGTTAGGATGTGAAAGTAGCGTTTGTTGCCTGGTGGCTTCTCCCAGAGCCCCATCCACTCCCCTCTCTGCATCCGCCCACCCCTCCGCAGGCTCCTTGCCAGTGGCGTCTGACCTCCAACTGTGTGTTGACTCATAAGGGCTTGAATAAGTACCAGCAACCACCAACATGGCATCAGATCTGGCCGTGTGTCTGTCTAGAGTCCATAATGTCATTGTGAGTTCAAGCAAACCCTATGGCCACACCTCTTTTCTGAGGACTGTCTAAACCAGACCCAGTGCTATTGGTTAGTTTCCAAATTCACAGGGACTGTCCATCGGGAAAGATCCTGTAGGACAGACCACAACCACCCATCGGGTTTCCAAGCCTGCAATCTCTCTGGAACAGCTGTGCTGGGGCAGCATGTAATTGAGAGGTCAGTGATTCAGACCTGCAGATACTATGTGGGAGGAAGACGGGGGCCTCCTCCTGGAAAAGTGGCAGCTTTGGGAATCTGGTGGTGGGCTGCTGAGAGCTGGAATGGACTCAAGGGCCGTGGGTTGAGTTTTCATCTTTATGGAGAAGCCCTGGAGGTGCAGTAGTTATGCCCTTAGCTGATAATTAAAAGGTCAGTGGTTTGAACCTCACCAGTCATTTTAGGGAGCTCTGGTGGCTTACTGGTAAGGAGTTGGCCTGCCAAAGTAAAGGTATCTGGTTCAAATCCACCAGCTTGTCTGTGAGACAAGGATGGGCTGTCTCCTCCTGTGGGACTAACTGCCTCTGAAAACTACCTCTGCGGAATCAGCTATGGGATGGTTCTAACTAGATGATACACAACAACAGTCATTCTTCAAGACAGAGATCTAACAATCTGCTCCTGTAAAGATTATTGTTGTTGCTGCTGCTGCTGTTAAATGCAGTCAAGTCAGCAGTCAGTCTTAGCAGCACTATGAACAAACAGATCAGAACACAGTCCTGTCCTGTGTCAGCTTCACGATCTTCAGCAAGTCCTAGTCTGCTCACTATGTCGAAGCATTGCATTGAAGACCGTCCTCTCTTTCGCTGACTCTCTATCGTGCCCTTCCTGACAACACCATCCTTGCCTCGAAAGAGCACTCCGGCTGCACTTTCTCCAAGACAAATGTGTTTGTTCTTTTGGCAGCTATGTTATCCCAGTGACACATCTAGCTTGCCGACAGTGAAGATGACCTGAAGCACTTACCTGAAGAGGATCAAAGACTATAGTCTTCAGCACGGATTACATCTCCACATCAAGAAAACAAACATCGTCACCACTGGACCAACAGGCAACATCATGACAACTGGAAGAAGATTGAAATTGCCAATGAATTCCTCTTACTTAGATCCACAATCAAAACCCAGCATAGTAGCAGTCAAGAAATCGAAAGATAGGTTACACTGGGGAAATCCACTGTCAAGGACCTCTTCAAAGTGTTAAAGAGCAATGATATAGGATTTAAAGGTTAACGTGTACCTTGCTCCAAGCCATGTGTCTATCAACAACTCTGGAAGTCTACGCACAGGGCCGTTCTGCCCTGTCTCCAGGTCAACAAACTCAGTAGACAAGTTTGGTCCAGTTGGCATCTTTGCAGGCACAGACCACCTTAGTTCTCTCACAGAACAAGTGGTGTGTCAAGCACTGACCAGGGGTCGCTCCCTCAGTAAAAAGGTGAGTATGCACTTACTCATTAATCTGGAGTGAATACTTTACCTATTAATAGTGACTAGGGAGCTCTAGTGGTCTAGTGCTGAGGAACAGCACTGCCAACTCAAAGGTACATAGTTCATATCTACCAGCTGCTTCGTGGGAGAAAGATGGGCAGTCTCCTCTTATGCAATTTACTACCTTTGAGAGCCCACTAGAGCGTCAGCTATGGTTCGATCTGACTTGATGGTGATTGCTGTTGCTGTTATGTGCCATTCATTGAGTTGCTTGTGACTCATAGTGACCCTAGGTACAACAGCTCTGAACTCTGCTCTATTTTGAGCCAACTTTATTAGCTCTGACACACCCTCATTACATCAGTCACTGAGTCAATCCATTTCATCAAGGGTCTTCCTCTCTTACACTGTCCCTCCTCCCTCCCAAGCATTATGTCCCTCTCCAAGGACTGGTCCCTCCTTGTAACATGCACAAAGTATGTCAGATGAAACTTCAGAATCCTTGCCTCCAAGGAGCAGCCTGGTTTTATCCTCTCTAGGATGAACTTACTTGTTCTCTTTGCAGTCCATGGTATACTCAATACTCTTCTCCAGCACCACAGTTCAAAGGTATTAAATTAATTCTCCTCCTGTCATCCCTAGTCACTGTGCTGCTTTCTGATGCATAACAAGCAATTGCAAAGACCATGGCCTGGATCAGGCACACCTTAGTCTCCAGACTGATATTGTTGCCCTTCAGTATACTGGAGAGGCCCCTGACAGCAGATTTTCCCAATGCAATTAGTCTTTTGGTTTCCTGGCTGCTGGTACTAAGAGCATTGGTTGTTGTGGCAAGCAAACTGAAGCTGTTACTTGATGGTATACACCAACAACACTGTTGTTGTTGGTTGTTGTTGTGTACTGTAGAGTTGGAACTGACCCATAGCTGACACTCCAGCAGGTTTTCAAAGTCAGTTAATTGCACAGGAAGAGATTGCCCATCCTTCTCTCATAGGGCAGCTGGTAGATTCGAACTGTGTGGCTTTGGAATTGCAGTGCAGTTTCTTGCCACTAAGCCACCAGAGCTCCCCACAAAAGCAAATAGAGCACTTCCTAATCTGTAATGGTGAAACTGATAGGAAATTGTTCTTTCACTACAAGTCAGTCCATGCTTACCTAGCTTGCTGGGAGCTCTGTCCTTGTCCTGGACTAAAAATTGAAAAAGAGCCTTTGATTCCGTAGGAAGGATTTATGGAGTTTGAAGAGAGACAGATACCAGTCAGGCCTAAAAGCAGAATCCTTGATGTGATGAACAAACGTGGAATTGTTCAGGACAGATTATTACGTACACAGTTCAGTCCATCCTTGCCTTGTTTATTGAGTATCTGACACTGTCTGACCTTTTGGTTACTGGTTGAGCACTTTACAGCTGCACCACTAGGACTTCTAAGGGACACTTAATGACCACAAAATCTCCCCAGTTTAAGGGACTGGCTCTGGCCAGGTGGATGTGTCATCTGGGCAGGTGAAATGCAGCTGAGGGCAGAAAGAAGAATCATGTCCCTGTCTTCAACTCAAACAACATAGGGACCACCTTCTCCAGCTCCGCAGGTGACCAGCCCAGTTAAAGACGCTGGACTGTCCATGAATTCTTTTGGTCCTTGTTAAGTGTCATTGAGTCAAAATTGACTCATAGCTGACCCTCCAGCAGGTTTTCAGAAGTTTGATTCGACAGAGGCTGAGCTGAAGGGTGGCTGAAAGAACACATAGGCGGCCACTCACTCTTCTGGGAGTCGTCAGAAGTTCCAAATGCATCACTGACCCACAGACACTTCTAATAGAAGCTTCTAAGGTAATGAACACCATTGTGAGGCAAAGATTCAGAGGAAACCACAGCTTGACAGTAAAAAATCTGCATGCACACTTGCCGCTGAAGAGCATCCTATCTCGATTTTTCATTTCAGGGACTTTTCAAATCTATATCCTTGATTTGATTCAAATATGATTTGAATGTGTATATTGTCTGTGTATAATGCACACAGCAGGGTAACATGGTAGTGGGGGTTAGGGGGGGGTGTGTGTGTATGCACTCACTCATAAGCTTGGTCGAAATCACCAAACTTGGCCTTTTTCTGTTTGAAAAAACCTTTTACGGGCATAAGTACACAAGCCAAGTCCCAGTTTGGCAGCCCCAAGAAACAACTTCACACGGGGGACGCACCCACCCAGCTCAACTTTGTTCCACTAGGAAAAAAAAATAGCAGCAGTTCAGTTCTGAGATCCAGGCAAGAATTTCCTTGACTTTAGGTACAAGCCCAGAACCAAAGTGCCAAGTACACAGGGCAGAGAGGATAACGGCGAAACTCATTTGAACAGCCTCTGTTGTTTTTATATATAAAAAACACAAGTTTTCTCATGCCCAGAAGAACAATCTATGCCTTAAATTAGCTATTGCTGCTCTAAAAGTCTTTCAAAGAATTTAACACTGAGGTACAGTATTTCATTTTGGGGTTGGTTTTGTTTTGTTTTGTTTGTTTGTTTTAGTGACAGTTTATAAATCATAATTTCATAATTGATTTCTTGTTCAATCACACATACACATTTTGTTATGTAGCATAAATTAGAATTGACTCATAGAATTGATTCATTACAATTTCTGACCAGCTCCTTATTGTATTTGTTGATTTGTCCATGGAGGGTCGAGAGAACTGAAAAATCTGCCTTTGATGAAGGTCAGCCAGGGTGTTCCTTAGAGTCAAGGATGGTGAGACTTCCCTCACGTACTTTGGCCATGTTGTCAGGAAGGACCATCCTTGGAAAAGGAAAAGGCAGAGGGTCAGCAAAACAGAGGCTGACCCTAAACCAGATGGCTTGACACCGTGACTATAGCAATGGGTTTGAGGAGGTGAGGACTGTGAGGGTAGCACAGGGTCGGGCAGAGTTCTGACTCATTATTAACAGGATGACCCAATGGCCATCAACAACACACAGCAAACTCCCTCCCTCCCATCCCAGGTAACAATCCAAGAATTCTTCTGTTGTTTTCGTTGTGTGCTGCTGAGTGAGAATCTACTCATATCTGATCCTCTAGTGGGTTTCAGAAGCTGTAAATCTCACAGAAGAGACAGTCTATCCTTCTCCCCAGGAAGAAGCTTGAGGATTTGAACGCATTTGAGTCAGCTGCGTAACTCCTTACCACGAAGACACCAAAGGCCACAAAAGCTCTTAGCAGAGTTAAAGGTTGTTAAGAGAAAACGCCTGGGGTACCCAGGCTGCTCGTGTCAGGTGCTTCCTGGATCTTGTGGGCGTAAGAGCATTGGGTCTGTAACGCTCATACCTAATTCACTCCATGCTGGAGCTGTAAGTAGGCTCAGAACTCCGCAGACCACAGTGTGAGAAAGCAGTCAGTGACCACACAGGGAGGGAGGGGACATTCCAGGCTGCTGGCCTTGTTCCACGTCTTGGCCTGAGTGGTGTTGACACTCACAAACCCAAGTGTTTGCTTTGTGGAAATGCATGCGTGCTGTGCATCCATCCAGCTGCGTGTTTGGTGTGTTTCCTTGTTTTTAATGGTTAAATTGTCCCTTCACAATGAGGAGCCTGGTGGCTCAGCGTGTAAAATGTTGGGCTGACAGCAGAAATGCTGGTCAGCGGTTGGAACTCACGAACCACCACACTGGAGAAAGGCGAGCAGACCCCTCGCAGGCAGATCTTCAGCCTCAGGATGCCAGTGGGCAGCCGTCGTGGGTGGGAATCAAATGGACTGTGGTGGCTTTGGTTTTGTTTGTGTTACAGAGTGAACTGAGCCCATATGACGAGGTTAAAGGAGCAGTGTGACCAGAACGATGGTCCTCAACACCAGTTCAGTTCTCTGTTCGCCATGGTTCAGTACTCAAGATACAACTGCTGCTAATCACATGCTTCCAAATGAGTCCAAGCCCACTTGCGTCTCTAAGACTTGTGCTTTACGGCCTGCAGAGCACCTTGACCCTCCCCTATCACACATACAGCTAAAATCACATCAGAGGTTCTCGATTCTCCCCTGGCCTGTAAGCCCAGCTGCCTACTCAGTGTTGCTCGGTAAGCATGGAAGAACAAACCCATTCTAGAAAAATCCCCCAGAACTTGCCCCTGGAGACATTGTTATCGCTCCTGTAGCCCAGGCTCCACCATCAGGTGAAGATTTCAGCTTTCACCAGGTGGCTTCTTGGGTGGATCCTGCAAGTTTCCACCTTGTCTGCCTAACCATTGACCCCTCTGGGTGCTCCTGCTACCCTGGGTGAGAAAGTACTCACACTGTTCAGGCCTTTTCTGTCTGTCAAGACCCCACTATGAGTGGATGTGAGCAGAGGCAGAGGAACTAGAGGAGGGGATCTGGCCAAGGGATGGGTCAGGAACTGGGGGCTGACAACCCTAGGATAAGGCTGCTGAACATTTAGCCTGGAGAGCCTGAGGTAGGAGGGAAGGAAGGAGGGAGGGAAGGAAGGAGGGAGGGAAGGAAGGAGGGA
>NW_006399756.1:9703848-9731880 GCF_000299155.1 Elephantulus edwardii | reverse complement strand
AGAGAGGGGAGAGGGAGGGAGGGAGGGGAGAGGGAGGGAGGGAGAAATGGCTGATTTGGAGGAGGTGAGCTGTGTGGACTCTCATCTAAGGGGGAGGGGCTCAATCAAAATTGACAAGCAGATAATCATCCCTCCCCTACTCAGGTTTCCTTGGGGCTGGCTCCATTCTCCAACTTTCTGCTGTTGACTTTGAATCTGCCCTTCTCTGGCCTTCAGGATCTTCTTCCCCTATCTAAGAGACTAACACAAGCTGTGAACACTAAGAGCAACCAAGAAAATGTGTCATCACAAGAGAAGGATCTTGTCCTGGCCAGAGGGTCTCAATCCCCTAATGGACGGATTTCTGGAGACGTAAGAGATCTATTCCTGTAAAGCCGAGAAGAATCTGACAACCGCCTATGTGGAATTTTGGAGTGTGAATAGTCTTAGACGAACTATTTCCATAAAAGCTCTCAGGCTTTTGAGGACTTGGGGTTTCTTAAGATAGAGTTTGCTTGTGCTTGGGAAGGTCACTCGGACTGCTACGTGCTCATGAACAGAGTCGGAGTGTTGGTCCTCCTTACACCGGTCTTTTTATGTGATTCCACTTTTTACAGGGCTCTGGTCCTTGAAGACATCTGTCCGTTTGTTTCACTGTGGTGACTTGCATGTGACTGTGGATACTGGACGCTCCACCACTAGCATTTTAAACACTGGGAGGATCGCTTATGGTGGACAGCCTTCTCCTGAGTTTTCAGGCTAAGATCAAGAGGAAGGGCCTGGTGATCTACATCTGAAAACTTGAAGGTTCACAACAGAAAAGCATCTCATTGGTGCCGGAAGATGGAACCCTATGTAGGGAGGCATTCAAAACACACAGAGGTGGCACAGATGTCCTGCAGGCCCACAGGAGGGAAAATGGCTCAGAATTGGTACCATTTCTTTCTACTGTCCATGTGGTCACCGTGCATGGGAGCCAACCATCCTGACTTTTAAAAACCTTGTAGGACAGAGTACATTGCGCTATAAGGAGTTTTGGGTTATGTTATTTTTTACTGTTTTTAAAAAATTCATTGCAAATATCTTTTTAAAAAATTTGTATACATTGAGTTTCACATATTCCTTCATAGACATTATGTTGCACACAATCATTCCCATACATTGTGTTTTATAAAATTAATCACCATTTTTAAATATATATGTATTAATCACCATTGAACGATGCCCACTATTACCCTGTCTTTTCAGGTCCCCACTTCATCTCCCCCATTTCCTTCACCCCACCTCTCTGCACCCACCAAATTGTGTTTAAGGCCTAATATCCAGAACAGATGGTGGGTTCGAACTGTCAAACTTTTGGTAAACATCCAAATACACTAACTGTTGCACCACTAGTGTTCTTTTTTCTAACAACAATCCCTTGAACTGTCAGGCTGAGAGAATGCAGGAAGTCACAGATAATCTCTCCAGAGGAAAAGGCGGTGGGCCTGGGTTCCAGCAGTCAGATTCAGCGTCAGTGCTGACACAATCAGTGCCTGAGCAGAAGGATGGCTTAGTGGCGTCAACCAGTCACTACACATCGGTAAGTAAGCACGGGTAAGCTGTGCTTGCCTCGCCTGCCCAGTACTCTATCCCTGAATGACGCTTGAGGTCAGTAAGTCGACTCTGTTTTCTTAGCACTGAAATCCACAGATCTGCCATTTCTGAGCCTCTGCCCAATGTAGGGAGTGGAGTCTCCAAGCCGAGCTTCATGTTGAGAGGGTTAACAGGTCTGATTCCAAATATAGCAGCCTCGTATCCCTATCGAGATTTATTACCCGCTCTTGTCCACGTTGCACTGACATAGTTTTAACAGCCTCTGTCTTACCAGAAACCACGCAGACTCAGACACTGTGGTTTTGACAATACTGTTATTAAAAAGAAATATATTATCTCTCCAGAACTGCTCTCTGGAAGAAGTGACCACAGGAGAGCCTGTTTCTTATAACTGTAGAGGTTGTTAAGCATGGCCAGGCCCTCGCCCAGCCCCTCAGATTACAAGAAAAGAAGCGTGCCTGCCAGCACACCTGGTCAGCAGGCCTTGCCTTACTCGCCCTGCACCGTGCCACATTACCCCTGAGAAGGTGCTGGGCATGGTGCGGTGTGCAGAGAAGTGTGCGTCCCAGAGGGCAGACCACGCGCTGGAGTCATCGTCACATCTAGCAGGAAGTAGAGGAGGGTCCAGGTGCGTGGTACTAGCTGTCCCCACGGCCTGCTCCACCCTGAGCACCCAGCAGCGTCATGGAGAACATGACATTTCTACTCAGCATCCATAGGTTTCCTGTCTGGGGCTGACCCTAAAGTTTTTGGGTGGTACAAATGACTAAAGTACTCACTGCCGTCTTGAACCAATGTTCAAGTGCACCTAGAGATGCTACGAAAGATCTCCTTTGAAAAGAGAGAAGAAGAAGGAAACAAATAGTAACATAACAGTCTATTGAGTACCACCGTTCTCCCTGGGTCTCCATGAGTCTGAATCAATGCAGCAGCGGCCCTCACGAGGTGGACTGGGCACTCTGGTGGTCAGCACACAGCAGCTCTATTGCATGTTTGCCTGAGTTACAACAGCTACCAGCAAACCAGACTCGATGTTGTCAAGTCAGTTCCAACTAAAAGGCTGAGTGAAACTGCCCCATAGGGTTTCTGAAGTCCTGAATATTTTATGGGAGCAAACTCACTCATCTTTCTTCCAAGGAGAAGCTGGTGGGTTTGAACCACTGACCTTTTTTGTTAGAATTCATTGCTAACTGCACCATTTGTGGTTGTTATATAAAGTCAAGCTGAGCATGACTCATAGCGACCCTATGAAAAGCAGATCTGAACCTAGCTCTGTCATGTGCCATCCTCATTTCTTTGCCATGTTCAAGGCTATTGTCACAGTCATTATCTCAATTCATCTCAAGGCCAGTATTGAAGCCATTGGGTCAATCCATCTTGTTGAGGGTCTTCCTCGCTTTCACGGATCCTTCACTGTCCCCAGCAAGATGTCTTCTTCCAAGTGGTGACCCCTCCTGAAAACACGCCCAAAGTCTAAGAGACAAAGTTTCACCAACTTTGCTTCTAAAGAGCACGTTGGATGCATTTCTTCCCAAACAGATCTCTATGTCTTTCTGCAGTCTGTGGGATAGTCAATACTCTTCACCACCAAGTTCAAAGGCATCGATTGCCTTATTAATTGTCGAACTTTCAGATGTAGAGGAAGCAAGTGGGAAATATCGTGACTTGGATCTGAAACACCTTAGTCTTTACACTAATCAGTTGTTGTTGAGTCAACTGTTCTTCTAACAACCTCATGATGAATGGATCTGAACCTAACCTTTATTGTGCCATCTTCAGGGGCTGAAGTCGGTATCATGATGCACTGCTGACCGAAAACTAATGCATGTTTGGCAGTTCGAATCCAGCAGTAGCTTCATGGAAGAAAGGTGTGCATTTTCCTCCTGTGAAGATTTATAGCCTAAGAAGCCATCTAGGGGGTCAGGTGTACATCAGCTCTGACTCGACGGCAGGTGAGTAAGTAAGAGTCAGTACATGTGGTTCTCAGGGGCTGATTGCCTTTGAAAGTAGATCGTCAGACCTTTCTTCAGAGAGGCTCTGAATAGATTCAAACCTCCAGCCTTTTGACAAACAAGCCCAGCTCATTAGCCACCCACATCCTCCAGGGGCCCTTTGGAAGCTACACAGAAGCATCTTTGAGCAAAAGGAGGGGGTCAGTGCTGAGCTCTTTTCTTACTAATTAGTGCTAACACTCAGTGGGTGTCAGAGAATGCTGAAGGCAGATGGGAGAGCATTATCTGGGGAGATAAGACAGAGCATGAGAAAGTGGAAACAGAATGAGTGCTGGAGACAGTGTGAAGGGAGATGACCGCTCCTGGCTGGGAGACTGGCCCAGGACAGAGTGGTCAGAGCCTTACCCCAAATCCAAGGCCACCAACCAGTGGGATCCCAGCTCCCAACCCCATGAGCAGTCCTTTATGGTGCAAACAGCTAGTCATTCAACCTTTGCTGAAGAGTTGGTGATTTGGACCAGCCAGAGGCACCTCGGACAAGAGGCCTGGCAATGAACATGTGAAAGGTCACAGCCATAAGTACCCCAAGGAGCATCTTCTCTTCTCACATGCGGTCGTCATGAAAGGGAATCCGCTAGACAGTTACTGACAGCAGCAAACAACATCCACAGACAGTGTGAGAAGAGAGTTCAGATGCAGAGGGAGACAGAGGCCCCAAGCCAAGTGCAGGGAGCTGAACTTCCCGGGGCCAGCTTCAAACATGGGGAGTCTGAGTCGTGAGCATGCGAGACCTCAGGCTTATGAGGCACAGGAGAATTTAGGGATCATCCTCAACCCAACTCAACTCACCGACTCACTGCCAGAGTCAATTCTATTCATGGCGACTCTGTCGGACAGAGAACAGCTGCCCCAGAAGGTTTGCAAAGCTGTCGATGTCACAGAAGCAACTGACCCAGCTTTCTCCGTTGGAGTGGCTGGTGAGTTTGAACCACTGACCTTCGGTTAGCAACCAAGCAGTTAACTCCCTGAGCCCTCAGAGGACTCAGCCGGAGAGGGGTCTACGCCTCCATGCCTATGAGTCAGGGGAGGCTGGGCAGGTTTCGGGGCCTTCAGAGCGTGTTTTTCTTTTCTGGAATGTTGCTGAAATGAGCCAGAGAGAGAGTGACAAGGATCGAAACCAATTATTGATGTCGTGCCTGGGAGCTGAAACTCGATTCTATTTCAGACACGGCAGCCCCGCGTCTACAGGAGCGTGCGGCTTGTCAAGGATGCCGCTTTGCTCTGTGTCATGCAGGAGGCTGTCCCCCTCACCACCCTTTCAGCCCCCCTGGAAGGGGGGCCGCCCCTGCCCCTAGCTGTCAGTTACTTTAACCAAGTAAACATGGTAACACAGTCGCCCCCCAGCCCCATGTCCACTTCTCAGGATTTAACAGTCAGTCCCCCAAGGATGTCATGGGACGACTGTCTTTTCCGAGATTACACTGATTAAAAGGATCTATTTCCAAGAGGTGAGACACAACTCTCAGAAATGGACATTTAGCCAAAATGATACAAAATCAAACGTCATGGTCCCAAGAGATGAGAGCAATTCTCCTAGCAGTTTCCTTTGTCTCTGACAAGATACGGTCCAGGCAGCTCAGAGCACAGCCTAAGTGTTCCCAGTCCCTTGGTGCGGCCTATAGATGCAGAGGTCAAGGCTCCTCTTCCCTCCTCCCCAGCGAGGTGACTAATCCATGAAGAATCAACAGCGCTGCTACCAGGTTTCATCAACCAGAGAAAAATATGAGTGGGGATCCGGCCCCCGCAGCACCCAATTCCAACCCCAAATCCCAACACTAGAGGACAAGGTGTGGGGCGATTTCTTTTCCTAAGTCTTTTCTTAAAAGCCCCATGAATCGAATTTGATTCAATAGCCACCCCCTAAGGTTTTTTGGGTATTTTTGGTTGTTGTTGTTGTTTTGTTTTTGTTTGTTTCACCAACCTGCACTCTCCCACTTTGAACTAGCGCTCACAATGAGCTTTGCAATGTTTCCCCTAAATTCCTGACAGCAACTCCAGCAAAAATTCACACGTCCCCTCTTTTGGACTCAAGTCTGTGAACGTGGACACTCTGAAACTGTCTGGCTTGCACTTTATTAACACAAGGGCTGATTTCTTTTGAAGGGAGTTTAGAGCCGTGTTAATTGGTCTGTTTGCCGCCCTTTGTCAGAACTGCCTTGAAAACATCTTCAAAGACCATCCTGATATGGGCCCCCGCCTCCTCTGAAATGCCTCAAATGTCTTCATCAATGCCAAAAAATGTAGCAAGGGAAAGGGCTTTTGACTTAATTATTTCTGAAACCCAAAAAGAGGATTCCATGCAGACAGATAATGAGAATTGACACACTGAAATTAAAATGCACGTTTAGGCAAAGAAAGCCAACACTGAACTTTTCTCTCTCAAGTAGCACATGGAAGGGTATCTGCTTAAAGTCAGAGATGGGACTTCCTTTCTTTGCCTTTTGGAACTGATTCCATCTTAAAATGTGGATTGATGGGGGGGGGGCCTCCTATGTTGCCTAGCAACCCACAGGCCAATAGTATTTGGTTTTAAAATGCCAACATCTGCACTGCATTCGAAGCATGATTTTTAATTCACAAACTTAAGTCAGCAGGCAGGGAAGAACGTGTTTCTTTCAAAGAAAATATTAAATTGTATTTCGTGGAACTGGTTTTCCCCGCCCAAGCAATCCGTGCAATATTGCTGCTTCTCAAAGCTCCTGGTTTACACACGTACACAGAGGTTCTACAGGTTCCGTTCCAGGAGATAAAGTGAATGTCTCAATAAAATAAGGCCCAGGAATTTTTTTTGGTTTCCTAAGTGCACATAAGGGGAGCCCCGGTGGCCTGGTGAGTAAAGAGCTGTGCTGCCAACCCAAAGGCAGGAAGTTCAAATACGCCTGCTGTCCCATGGGAGAAAGATGGCAACCTCCCCTGTGGGTTTTGCTGTTGTTGTTATTGCTGCTATATCCACTCAGAGCTGACCCTCCAGCCGTCTTCAGAGACTGGAAATCACACAGGAAAAGACTGCCCACCTTTCTCCTGCAAAGCAGCCAGTGATCCAAGTTAGTGATACAGGCCTTTGGGTTGAGCACGGCAGCCCCTTACCAGCCGGCGGGGGGGTTCAGCTCCGAGTTGGCTCCAGGTCCACGGCAATGAGTTACGAGCACATCAAGTTAGGCTCACTCTCTGGCGCTGTTAGGTGTGCCTGTTGTTGTTCTATGCCACTGAGTCATTTGCAATTCATAGCGACCCTATGTACAACAGCTCTAAACCCTGCTCTGTGCCAATCTGTCTCTGACACGCTCACCCCGATTACCCCAGTCACTGAATCAATCCCCCTCATAGAGGGTCTTCCCCTCCTGCACTGTCCCTCCACCCTCCCACACATGACGTCCCTCTCCAAGGACTGATCCCTCCTGGCAACATGTCCAAAGTATGCCAGACAAAGCTTCAGAATCCTTGCCTCCAAGGAGAAGCCCAATTTCACCATCTCCAGGATGAATCTCTTTGTTCTCCCAGCAGTCCATGGTACACTCAATACTCTTCTCCAGCACCACAGCTCAAAGACATCAGTTCTCCTTCCATCCTCCCTAGTCATTGTCCAACTCTCTGATGCGTAACAAGTGATTGCAAAGACCATGACGTGTGTCAAGGGCAACTTAGTCTCCAGAGTGACACCCATCACGAAATGTCTGAGATACTGTGAGAATGGCCAACATGCCAGAGACAGGAAGTGAGCATGGGCAGCTGAGAATAGAGTATCCGTAGACAAGGTGGCCATAGGAAGGCCACAGCCCTTCAGTTTATTAAAAAGCTGACAGTATCTGTGGGGCTGAGGGAGACTGAAGCATGGTTAAGCAAGATGTGGCTGTGGCTGTCGTTGTGGCTGTGACTGCAGTTTCTCTTGTGGAGGGAGACTGACCCAGGAGGAGCAATGTGGGACTTGTCTGCAGGGGGCCAGGAAAATGCAGAAAGCTGTGTGCGCCCTTTGAAGCACAACTAGGAATGCTTAGAACAAAACAGAAAGAGACTTTGAAAATCATGATTATTATGAGTCCAAGTTTCTAACCAAGTCAGCTAAAAACCTGGACATAGCTGCTGACAGGCATCCCAGGATGGGGTATCGAGTCTACGTGGACACGTATTTGCTGTATCTGGAGAACCCAAGACCACTTCCCTCCCCAGAAAATAACTGCATCCCCAAAACAAAATTGGGGAAACCAGCCAGCAGAGCAATCCAGACACTCCACACCCAGGAAGGGGTTAATTCCATGAAGGCTAAGTAGAGTTCCTATTTTGACAATCTGGGTCTCCCGTTCCATCCAACGCCTGCTGCCTGGGAGCTGTTTTATCACCTGGCACACCTCAGCCATTGCAGCTTGTCGTTCTTGCCACTGTTTAAACACCCAAGTATCAATATATTTGCATGTTGTTTGGGTAAAAAAGCAACAGAAACTCCCGCAGGGAAATCAGATGTGGAAAAGGAGGAGGGCACATTCAGAAGAACACCTTTCTTTTAAAATTACAAATGGCATTGCAAGCTGATGCTATCTGTCCAACCGGCCTGTGTGTGGGTGAATACATTAGCCTTCCAGCCCGGGGAGGTCAAATTACCTGCTGGAAAGCAGAGGAAACTCTAAATCAATTGATGCAAGGGGAAAAAACAGCCAGGAGAGTTCGAGCAAGGAAAGAGACTTCAAGTCTCGAGGGTAAACCTGCTGCCTTCATTGTACATTTCTACTCACATGTTAGGGAATAGAAAGTAGGGGCTTTGGAGAGCCTGCATGTGTGGTATGCTAGGCTGCTAACCGAAAGGTTGGAAGTTTGAATCTACCAATCGCTTCTTGGGAGAAAGATGAGGAGTCTCTTCCCATTAAGATTTACAGTCTTAGAAACCCAGTGGAGGGTCGGCATGAGTCAGAATTGATTCAACATCAGGGAGTTCTCTTAGAAAATTTGTTTCCCATCTTTACACACACAGATCATCAGGCCTTTCTTCAAGGTGTCTTTGGGTGGGTTGGAATCACTGACCTTTTAGTTAGTAGGTAAGGGCATAATCATTTGTCACTTCTCTGGTTGGGGTTACTGCTGTTCATTGGCTCTGAGCAGATTCTAACATATAACAGCCCTGCGTGTTGTAGATTAGAACGGCGCTTGCTGGACAGAGCTTCTAAGGTGATCTTCCAAAACCAAGTCACCAGCTCTTTCTCCTGAGGCTTTTCTGGGTGGGTTCAAACCTCTTTCTTGTCTGTTAGTAGTCTGGTGTTTAACACAGGAACTTCTCTTTTGAGGGTAGGTCCCTTTAAGTGGCCTTCTAAAGGGCCTTAACCAGGAGACCTGGCAAGGAAAGCACTTGGTGTTGTGATAAAACAAAAACACACAAACACTTCCCCTCACCTTTCAACGTCACAGCCTGAGCAGTTGTGAGGCTCTGGCCCTTCAGGGCCCAGAGGTGAGGTCCGATTGCGGCTATCTACGCTTGCATAACTACAAATGTTATCATTACCACTCTCCTGATAGAGCTCGCTTTCCAAACACAATAGAAGGCTGTGTGTACACTTGCCCTCTCACTAGAAGGGCTGGTTTCAAAGAGGGGGGCAATAAAAGGAGAACTGCGAGAGGGGGGCTGGGGACCCAAGAGGGCCAGGCCTGCTGAATGAGTCTTTCAGAAAGAATTATGGGATAGGTTTTCTGTGTGTGCTTTTTTTACAACACGGCTGCCAAAGCTAAGAATTGAAAAGCATTCAATGGGCATCATGTCAGAAGCACAATGATTTATTTTGCTGGTTCCTTTTCAAACAAGAGCTTTCTCCTTGTTCCCTGAAATGTGTTCTGGACCTGAATCTTCAAAATGTGGGGAACAGAAGTTATGCAGAGTCGGGCTCAAGATAAACAGGCTTAGATGATAGATATGACAATGGCGGGTCCCAGGCCTCCAAAGAGCCTTGTCTCTTTGCCCGGTCTGCTGACTGCCTCCAGAACACACCAGGAGAAGGGATCCCTCCAGCCGGTTTTCCCAGCACAGAGGCCCAACATGTGGAGCCCACGCGGTCACCATCATCTCAAGGAGGTGGCCTCGTCCGATAGCCCCTCTAACCCAGCCTGACTCACAACAGCCCCATGTGTCTAAGCAGAGCCTTTCCACAGAGCTCTCAGTAACTCATCTTTCAGAAATAGATCACCAGCCCTTTCTTCAGCAGCACCTCTGAGTCCATTAGAACATTCTGTGATTAGCCTCTAAGGCAGAACTTTCTGGAATCGAGCTTGGTTGAAGTTTTGGCTCGCAATCCTCAACAGGCAGAGTATAGGAAATGGGAGGACTGTATTTTCCTAGTTCCATCCGACTAGGCTCAGACATCACCCCAATCCATTCTAGGGTGTCCCCACCCTTTCTCTAGGTTGACACTCAAATTCCTAGAGGCTCATCTAGGCCTGAGTTTGGGAGGTAGGCCGGACAGAGGGAACCCATATTTGTTCCCTAGGGGACCTCTGTTCACATATTATCCCAACAGAACTCTCTGCTGCCCAGCCCACTATGCCCTCCACCCTGGGACAGAGTCTGGGCGTTCTAGCCTCCAAGACCTGGGTTAGGAAGAGCCACTTCATAGGAAGCTGCGTCAAGTCCTGTCCCCCAAAAAAAGTTTTAAACAATATGGATTTCTTTTCCTGAGATGTAATCTACAGCCCACAAAATTGACCTTTGGAAAGTACACAATTCAATAGGGTTTGTATATTCACAAAGTTGTTGCCTCCCCCACACTCTTAACTACAGATATTCTCATTGGCACAAAAAGAAACTCTGCCTCTGTCTAATACGAAAGTCATCACTTTGAATTCTCGACTCCACAGGCTGCTCTGACAGAGAAGCATGAGTAACCTTGTCCTGCACGATTTACAGCCTCTGAAAACCAGGTAGAGGGTCAGCTGTGAGTCAGCTGCAGCCAGAAGACAATGACTCGGTCGATGAGTTTCGGAAGGAGCCCGAAGCGGAGCAGGCAGGACTCCTGTCACATTTTGCGTCATTAGTGGTTTTATAAACTGTGGGCTGGCAGTCCTGGGTCAGGCGAGGCTGCTGGAGCCCCTGTCCCCACCACGCCTGCTCACTTCCCATCTCTGTGTCATATCTGGGTCCTTCTCACAACAGTCAAACGTTTCCATCAAGCTCACGTATGCTTAGTAGACCGTAGTCTGGTGTAAACATAACTTCTCTGTGCACCGGGAAGCCAAAGGAGACATGTCTTGTGATGGCTGCTTTCTTTGAATCACATACCTTGCCACCAAGGTCGCCTGGATAACCTTCAAGTCAGAGCCCACTCCTGATTCTGCAATGTCCATGTCCAGCAAAGCCACCTCAGGTCTCCCTCCCAGGGCTGCCACACACCCCTCCCCACTTCCCCCAACTGGGAGAGCTGATGATCTCTGACAAGTCAGAGTCCCCCCAGCTTCCTGGGCTTTCTGGTTCTGCTCTGGGGTTTCTACTCCCTTCTCTGTACTTGTTTGGGGTCCCGGGAGGTAATCCTTCCAGATGATTCACCAGCACCTAATCTTAACTCCTTCCCTAGAGTCTGGGAAGGTTCTAGGAATCCCTCTGGGGGCGAGACAGCCTCTTCATCCATTTTCTCCTTTTGAACTCAAAAGGCAGGAATGTGACTCTTTCTCTCTGACCATCCCTTCCCCAAGGCTAATTAGAGGAAGCAGCAGCTGGCCCCTGACAGGTCACACAACCACAGAAAGTAACTTCATGCTTGTTAGGAGTCTCATGTTCCAGTTGGGAGCAAAACCCAGAATCTGTTTTGGACGAAGTGTAATCAGGATGCTCCTTCGAAGCAAGGACTGCGAGGCTTCACTTTGCACGCATTGAGTGTGCCATTGGAGGGACCGGTCCTTGAAGGAGGAGCCTTGGAGAAAGCCAGCTTGTTGGGAAATGAGTTAACACGGTGACTACAGCAGGAGACTCAGGCACAGCAGAGATTGTGAGGATGTCATAGGATCGGGCAGGGCTGGATTGTGTTGGATGGAGTCACTGAGACGGAGCTGTCCTGAGGACACTTAACAGTGTATGGGGCTCCGGGTTAGGTTCTTGTCCAACACGCTTCATGCACAGACTCCACTTGGCTCTCACGGACGCTTGTGTGTGGTTACAGCGCTGAACAACTTTTAGTGGCACTTTCAGATAAGATAAACTAGAAAGAAGGTATGGTGGTCTACTAACAAAACTCGGGATCAAAAGGGTCAAATATGGAACTATTCGTGGGGATGATGGAGTGGGGACCAACATCGTCTCATTCAGTTATACATGGGCTCCAGTGGCCCAAAAGCCAACTTGGACATTAACTAGTGAAACGACGTTGGCCATCAAAACCCTCCTGGGTGGTTGCTGCTGTGGTTGCAGTTAGGTGTTGTCAAGTTTTGTACAACCCATGAACAGCAGACCTAAACCATGTCCTATCCTATGTCACCTCACACTTCCTGACACACTGGAGCCCAGCACTGCAGTCACTGTGTCAATCCATCTATCCGGTTGAGGGTCTCTCTTTGGCTGAACCTTCACCTTTCCAAGCAAGGAATATTCCTTCCAAGGAATTGCCTCTCTTAGCTACATGCCTGAAGTATGTAAGACATAACTTTATCATCTTTGCCTCCAAGGAGCATTCTGGCCACACCCTTTCTAAGACATACTCATTTGTTCCTTTGTCCATCCGTGAGATATTCAATACTATTCTCCAATACCACACAGCTCAAAACCATCAATCTTTCTTCTGTAATCCTTATTCATTGTCCAGCTCTCAGATGCATAGCAAGGGATCAGAAAGACTAGGGCCTGAATCAGACACACATTAGTCCTCAAACTGTCATCATTGTTTTTAAATCGTTTAGAGACATCCCTGACACCAGATTTTCCCAGGGCAATAAATCTTCTGATTTCTTGGCTGCTGGTACCAAAGGTATTGATTGTGGATCCAAGTAAGAGAAATTGACAACTTCAGTGTTTTCACTATCATAATGTTGCCCATAGGTCTAGTGGTGAGAATTTTGGTTTTCTTGATGTTGAGATGCAATCCATGCTGAAGGCTGTATTCTTTGATCTTTTTGCAACAAGTGCCTTAAGTCCTCCTCACTTTCAGCAAACGAGGTTGTGTCATCTGCATAATGCAGGTTATTGATGAGTGTTCTTCCAATTCTGATGCCACATTCTTCTTCCCAGAGTCCATTTTCTCAAATAATTTGCTCAACACACAGATTGAATAGGTATGAGAAAGGATACAATCCTGACTCAGACTTTAATTTTAAACTATATAAGGTTCTCTTGCTCTGTTCAAACAACAGCCTCCTGGTCTAGGTATAGGTTTCACATGAGCACAATTAAGTGTTCTGGGATTCCATTCTTCTCAGTGTTAGCCATGACTTATGTTCTAAAGAATCAAATGCCTTTGAATAGAAATAAAGCATAACTAGACATTCTTCTGGTATCCTCTTTCGGCCAAGATCCATCTGACGTTCTTTTCTAAATCCTGCTCGAACATTAGGGTTAACACTTGGGTTTACGCATCCAATTACTCTCCTGATACACACCTGACTATACAGCTTCCCTGGAGGTTTCTCAGATGATGATACCAGATGACGTTGTGGCAGGGCCCCACTGGAGATAGCCGATTTTCTAATAAGAAGGCAGACTTGTCTTAGGCAAACACAACAGCCTACGACTCTTGCCCCTTGACACACAAAATTCAATGAGACAGTCAAACTTGGAGACTGTGGTTGCTTGGGGAATCTGTGATCTTCCTCCTTATCTACTCTTCAGTTGTTAATTCCAGGTTATTCACTACTCTGAGCCCTGGTAGGGTTGTTGTTGTTGTTGTTGTTGTTGTTATGTGCCTTTGAGTCACTTGTGACTCATAGCGACCCTATGTACAAGAGCCCTAAACACCATTCTATTCTGTACCAACTTAGTCATCTCAAACACACTCATTCCCACCACTCCAGTCACAGAATTGATCCATCTCATTGAAGGTCTTCCTCTCCTGTGCCGCCCCTCCACTCTCCAAAACATGAAGTCCCTCTCCACGGTCTGGTCCCTCCTTGCAACATGCCCAAAGTATGTCAGACGAAGCTTCAGAATCCTTGACTTCAAGGAGCATTCCAGCTTCACCTTCTCCAGGACAAACCTATTTGTTCTCCTAGCAGTCAATGGTGTATTCAACACTCTTCTCCAGCACCACAGCTCAAAGGCATCAATTCTCTTTCTTTCATCCCTATTCACTGTCCAACTCTAGTTAAAATACCTAGCTATTATCCTCCAGGTAAGTGGTTCAAATCCACCAGCTGTTCCTCAAGAGAAAGACAAGGCAGTCTGCTTCCATCAATGTTTACAGCCTTGAAAACCCTACAGGATCGTTCACTGTTCTTGGCATGGACTCAACGCTTGTAGGTTCACTCTCTCTGAGCTTCAATTTAAAAATAAAATTAAAAAGAGTGCCACCAACCATTAACGCAAGTTTGAGCTTCACCTGAGTCAGGATTGAACATCTACAGCTTCATTTTCTGTGGAAATTGACCATATCTGACCACAAGCATCTACTGGACTTTTATGCAAATAACTTATACCTTCCAGGTTTGTTTACTAACCATGCTCATCTTCCCAACAAATATTTTCAGGAGCATGCATGCTAATTCTTTTACAGCAACACATTAAAAAAAATTTAAACGTACATAGTAGCACTTGGGAAAATAATCTTGGAGGGAAAGGGTGAAGTTGACAACCAGACACTGAGGGTATGCCAAGCTTGCATAATATGGCACTTCGGTTATCTAAGGAGAAAGTGAATCCTGACCTCACACCATGTACTTAAATAAAGCCCAGCTATAACAAAGATCAAATCATGACTTGAAATAAGAAATACACAAAGTATTATCATAATTGACTGTTACAAGTAGCAACTTAATCTAAAAGTCTTGGGGGGGGGGAAGATTGAGGCATTTAATTGTACAGATTTCTTTTTTCCTGCTATAAAAAGAAAAAAAATATTGCCACTCAAAAATAAAACTCAAAAGAGCATGGTTCAAAACTGTGTGAAAAAGACAGACAATTTCCTGCCTCTGAAAACCTCCTGGAGGGTCAGCTATGAGTGGGTTCCAACTCCACAGTACATCACAATAAAACTGAAAGATAAATGACAACATATTCTAGATGGAGGTCTGATTTACTTCATAAATATCCCCTCCAAAACAAAAGCTAAGAACCCAATCAAAAATATGGGCAAATGTTACGGAAAGTTCAGTGCAGAAGAAAATCCTCATAACAGTTATTTTTTGTTTATTTTTGTTTGTTTGTAGCAATTCTTAAATATATTCTAAAGTATTCAACTTTGCTCACAATATGAGGATTCCAAATTAAAGCCACCTATCTGTAAGCAAGAGGAATTTAAAGAAATAACATATGAGCAAGAGCCTATGGTGATGTAGGAAGAAGTTCAAGCTGCTTTGAAGGAAATAGCAAAAAATAAGGCCCTAGGAATAGATGGTATACCAATTGAAGTATTTCAGATAACAGATGTTGCCCTGGATGTGCTCACCAAGTTGTGCCAAGAAATCTGGAGAACAACTACTTGGCCAACTGACTGGAAGAGATCTATATTTGTTCCCATTCCAAAGAAAGGTGGCCCAACTGAGTGTGGAAACTACAGAACAGTGTCATTGATTTCACATGCAAGCAAGATTCTACTGAAGATCATCCAAAAACGATTAGAACAGCACATCAGCAGAGAACTGCCGGAAGTCCAGGCTGGGTTTAGAAGGGGTCGTGGTACTAGGGATATCGTTGCTGCTGTTAGATGGATCTTGGCTGAAAGCAGGGAATACCAGAAGAATGTCTATCTGTGTTTCATTGATTATGCAAAGGCATTTGACTGTGTGGATCATAACAAACTGTGGCTGACTCTGAGAAGAATGGGAATCCCAGAACATTTAATTGTGCTAATACGAAACCTATTCTTGGACCAAGAGGCAGTAGTCAGAACAGAGCAGGGTAACACTGCACGGTTCAAAATTAGGAAGGGTGTACGCCAGGGATGCATCCTGTCTCCATACCTTTTCAACATGTATGCAGAGCAGATTATCCCAGAGGCTGGGCTCTATGAGGAGAATTGTGGCATCAGGATTGGTGGAAGATCTATTAACAATCTCCGTTATGCAGATGACACAACCTTGCTTGCTGAAACTGAGGAGGACCTCATGCACTTGCTGCGAAGGGTCAAGGACTGCAGCCTTCAGTATGGACAAAGGCTCAATGTCAAGAAGACAAAGATTCTCGCCACTGGACCAATTAGCAGTGTCAGGATGGATGACGAAGAGATTGAGAGTGTTCACAGCTTCAGTTTGCTCGGCTCCACAGTCAACACTCTTGGCACCAGCAGTCAGGAAATCAAAAAGCGTATCGCGATGGGAAAGTCTGCTGTTAGGGACCTCTCAAAGGTACTCAGGAGCAACAGTGTCTCTCTGGAGACTAAGGTGTGCCTGATACAGGCCATGGTATTTGCAATCGCTTGTTATACATCAGAGAGTTGGACAATGACTAGGGAGGACAGAAGGAGAGTGGATGCTTTTGAGCTGTGGTGCTGGAGAAGGGTACTGAATGTACCATGGACTGCCAGGAAAACAAACAGATTCATCTAGGAGAGGATTAAACCAAGCTACTCCTTGGAGGCAAAGATTCTGGGGCTTCGTCTGACATACTTTGGACATGTTGCCAGGAGGGACGGGTCCTTGGAGAGGGACATCATGCTTGGGAGGGTGGAGGGACAGCGCAGGAGGGGAAGACCCTCTATGAGATGGATTGATTCGGTGACTGGGGTAATTGGGATGGGTGTGTCAGAGGCGGTGCGGTTGGCGCAGGATAGAGCAGGGTTTAGAGCTGTTGTCCATAGGGTCGCTATGAGTCGGAAACGACTCGACGGCACATAACAACAACATCTGTAAGCAAAGGTCTACAAAGACCAGAAAAGGTGTCAGAACTATATCTTCATTCTGTCCCGGAAGGATTGCACAACTATTCTGATTCCATAGAGAGAAACCAGGCTTCTGTCTTTGATCCACCTAGTTCACTTCTAGGAATTTAGCCTACAGACATGGTGACATGTGTCAAAGTTATTGGGTATAAGAATATTCATTAGGGAGCTCTGGTGGCCTAGTGGCAAGAAGTTGTACTGCAATTTCAAAGGCGTGCGGTTTGAATTCACCAGACGCTCCATTGAAGGAAGGAAAATCACTTCCTGTGCCAGTTGGATCCGATTTGATGGTACACAACAAGGAAAAAAAATTTAAAAAGAATATTTATTGTGTCATTGGTAGTAAAAGACTGGGAACAATCCAAATATCTACATGACAAAGTGGTTAAATAAATGATACAACAGATTGTTATGCAGTTGTGAAAAAAAATTACAAAAGAATGAAGTCAGAGTCTTACATCAGACATGTTAATTTTTAATAACTCACAATGCTGAAAGATGTTGGTGTAAGAGTTTAAACAATGAAACTTAGAAGAAAACATAAGACTAAATGTCTATAGTCTTAGACATGCCAATGGGACCTTTAGATGTGATTCCCCAAAGCATAAGCAACAAAAGGAAAAATAAGGAAGCAAACTTCATTAAGAGCCATCAAAGGACATCATCAAATACATGAAGAGATAACCCACCAAGTGGGAGAAAATATTTGTGAATCACCTATCTGATAAAAAGCCAATATTCAGATTATGTAAAAATGTCAATAATAAAGCAAGTAACCCAATGAGAAAAGGGCTCAATTTGCTATTTATTGAAAGGAGAGTGTAACAAGTGGCCAATAACACACTTATGAAGAAGATCAATATCATTAGTCATCAGGGAAGGGCAAAAAAATACCATGTGATACCACCTCACACCCATTAACCTGTTGCCTTCAAGGTAATTCTGGCTCATACAAGCCCCTGTAGAACAGAGTTTCCAAGGCTATAAATCTTCATAGACACAAACTGTCACATCTTCCCTCTGTGAAGTGGCCAACGAATTTGAGTCACCAACCTTTCACTTACAGATGCTCTAACCACAGCATTTCCAAGGCTCCTTTCACACCATTCACTCGCTCACTCATTGCCTTTGAGTTAGAAATGATTCATAGATGACCTTACACGGAGTTTTCATAGATTAGAAATCACACAGGAGGAGACTGCTCCTCTTTCTACAGAGGAACAATGGGTGGGTTCAAGCTACCTGTCTTTGAGTTGGCAGAGTTAACTCCTTATCCACTAGGCCACCAGAGCTCCTGTTACTATGTGCTGCTCGGTTGAGTCCAGAGCAACCCTATGAATAACAGTTCTGAGCCCAGTCCCATTCTGTGCCGTCCTCATCATCTCTGACACACCCAGGCCCATTGCTAGACTCACTGTGTCAATGCCTCTCATTGAGGGTCTTCTTCCTTTTTACCGACTTTCCACTTTTTCTAGCATCATGTTCCTTTCCAAGTATGTCTTTTTCCTCCTAGTAACATGCTCAAAGTATGTGAGATGAAGCCTTGCCTTCTTGCCTATAAGGAGTACTCTAGCTGCACTTTCTCTAAGATGTAACTATTTATTATTTCAGCAGTTCATGGGATATTCAGTCCTCTTGTCCAGTATCACAGCTCAAAGGCACTGGTCCGCCTCCTGTCATCCTTACTCATTGTCTAGTTCTCAGATGCACAGAAAGTGATGTCTTTGATTTCTTGGCTGCTGGTGCCCAGGATGAGCTCCTAATAGGATGGTTATAATTTAGAAAATGGAAAATATTAACATATCCAGCTGCTAACTTAAGGTCAGTAGTTCAAATGGACTTGATTCACCTCTTTCTGTTGTGCAGAGGGACTGGTGGGTTCAAACTGCCAACCTTCTAGTTAGTCATTGAGTGCTCTGACCACGGCTCCATCAGGGCTCCTATTCATGGTGTTGCTGTGTGCTGTCGAGTCTGAACCAACCCATAGTTGACCCTCCAGGTTTTCAGAGACAGTATCTCACACAGGAGGAGACTGCCCATCCTTCTCCCACAGAGCAGCTTGTGGATTCAAACTGTGTGCCTTTGGGAACGCAGCACAGCTTTGTTCCACTAGGCTAGCAGACCTCCCATTCATTGTTAGTACGCTGTAAAATTGTTTAACTTTTATGGAGAACAATTTAGTAGTTCCTCAAAAAGTTAAACATAGAATTATCATATGACTTATCAGTTCTACTTTTTTTTTTTTAATCCTAAAAGAATTGAAAACAGAGTTCTAACAAAAACTTGCATGTGGATGCCTGTAGCCCATTACTCAGGATTACCAAAAAGTGCAACCAACACACATGCCCATCAGTTTAGGAACAGTTAAATTAACAAGGCACCGCCAGACAGTAGACTATTATTTGGCAATGAAAAGGTGCCAAACCAGGTGAGGACAATCAGGAAGAAGTCCTGGCGTGTGTGTGCTAAAACGGGGATGAACCCTGAAAACAACATGCTACATATGTAAAGGTGGCAGACACAAAACAGTCACCTACCATATGATTCTATCTGTGTTAAATGCCTGCCAGAGGCAGATCCACGGGGATGGAAAACAGAGACTGGGGGGTGGAGAGGCCTGCAGTGGGAAGGGGGCTTGAGGACTTAGCAGGTGCATGGTTTTCTTTTGGAGAAATCACAAGTTTCAAGAGTTAGATAGTGGTGGCTAGAAGCAGAGGGTTGTGGATGTGTGGGGGGAAGGGGAGATTAACCATGGGGTTGCACAATTGGATGGGTGGGGGGTGAGGGCAATTGAAAGAATTTGTTCAAATTTGTATTTGAATTTTATAAATAAACTAGTAGAAAAAAATTTTTTTTCTAAAAAAAGAATTAGATAGTGGTGATGATTGTACAATATCCTGACTGTACTGAATTGTGGAGAGGGAGAGGGGGGAGAGGAGGGAGAGGGAGAGTCCATGTGTGTGTGTGTGTGTGTGTGTGTGTGTGTTGGGGGGTTTTTTAATACTAGTTTACAACATTGGAAGCAGGGTAACAGCTTGCCTCCGGAAACCCTATGAACTTGGAGAGAGGACGAGAGACACACAAGCATTGAGGACTCTCCTTCATAGGGTCGCTATGAGTCACCTGTGACTCAATGGCACTTAACAACAACAGTTTTCAACAACAACAGTTTATTTTCAAAATTTGAATACATTGAATTGTGTGCTTTTAAATGGGTAAAAGAGTACATATTATTTATGTAAATTTTAACTAAATATGTTTTCGCGTATGGGACAATTCTAAATGTACTAGCACAAAGTCAATCCCCAAGACACGCAGGTAAGTAAAAAATCAAGAGTAATCCTGCAGAGCAACACGTCCACGCTGCCACTGAGCTGCCTCCTCCCGGGCAGATGAACGGGTTTCCTGTAACTGACCTCTGTGGGCAGCAGAGACGCAGGTCCACCCCGGTCATCCCCAGGGTCAGGAGGGCGAAGGAGCGCCTCCTCCCAGTGGGGTGTCCCTGGCAGGGGCATTGCCTCCCAACCTGGTTTACCCAGGTTGCAAATTCAGTTCAGCTCCCACTCGGCTAAGGGTGACCTGGCTTGTGTCCTGTCCAGCCAGCTGGCCAACAGCAAGCCCCAAGTGTGCAGCCAAAGCAGGGGTCCCCAGCCTGTCTGCAGCCCTGCAGCTGCTTCAGCTCAGCCTTGAGGCAAGACAGCGGAGGAAACATGGCTTGTTCCTCCCAGCTGCCCTCCTCCTCACCACGCCCAGTGTCAGCTTAGTTTAGCAGGTACACATTCTGTGTATAACATGACTTGTAATTGCGAGCCAACTACTTCATCTGGTTCTCAACAGAAGCGGGGAGGGAAAAGTGACCAGTTCTGACACCGAAGGAGTAACTGGCTGGAGAGAGCTTTCTGAGAAAGAGAGTTATACTAGAGTTTATGGGCGATTTCAGGGGTCTTCAGGGGTAATTTTGACCGTATGTGACTCCAGCTTCATGGGAGGCCTTCAGAATCTCATCTCTGCATTAGATAAGACTCCATTGTACCGAGAGGAGACACCTATTTCTCAAGGAGAAGATGAGACAGGAGACATGGTTGTATTCATGTTACCCACAATAGCCCTAAGTAGGCCTGAAGGTCCTCTCTACATCTGTGCACTGGTCTCATTTGTGTGCAGGGAGCACCGGGAAGAGCTCACCCTGAGGTCAAGGCTCTCCCTGGAAACCCAGTGACCACACCCTGTTGTTGTTAGGTGCCTTGAGTCAAGTAAGACTCAGAGTGACCCTGTTCTAACCTGTGCCATCCTCACAGCCTCTGACACTCAAGCCCACTGCTGCAGTCACGGTGCCAATCCACCTCATCTAAGGTCTACAACGTGGGTTTTAAAAGATGTCACCCTCAAGTCAACTCTAACTTATGCCAACCCCCTGCACAGCAGAGAACTGCACGCCCCAGGGATTCTAATGGTTGGTTTGCAAAGGAAGATTGCCCGTCTTCTTCTGAGATGCCTCTAAGCAGACTTGAACCTCCAACCTTTGAATTAACAGGTGAGCACATCGTCTGTTTGCATCATTAAAACCAAACCAGACTCACTGCTGTTGAGTCTCTTCCAGCTTCCAGTGACCTTCCATTGGGTTCCGAGGCTGTGGATCTTTACGAGAGGAGACTGCTGGTCTTTCTTCAGAGGAGCCGTTTATGAATTCGAACCGCTGACCTCTTGGTTAACAGCACAGAATGTAACAATCACACTACACCACCAGGGTTCACAGCGTGTCAAGCATTACACCAACCCCGGGCCTCTTCCGATGGTAAGAAACTGGTCTTACACAACTGGTGGGCACACTAAGGCTCAGATAGGCCGAGTCGTTGACCCAAAGGGCAGAAGCAATGGTGGCCCCTGATCTGAGACCCAAAGTTCACGTTCTACTTGCTTTATTGCTCTGCCCTTGAACTTGAGTGAATCTCAGGATGTCCTCAGGGCCCCTTCTACTGAGGTAGCTCCTTGTCTACAAATCAGGGTTTCCAATCTCTTTGACCCTTTGCTGAGACTTTTGCATTCTCACCCAGACATACTGAATTCCAATTTACACTTCAACAAACAAGACTCATTTCATTGTTAAAATACAGTGATTCTGGTGGAAATGCCAGTTCCTAGCAGGGGAACTGAGGGGTCAGAATCCTACTGTGTTTAGCGACTTGAAGAGCTCTTAAGACCATGTCTTGTTCACCAATGAGGTGAGATGGCTCACAGCTGATCCTTCAGCCAGTTTTCAGAGGCAGTTAATTACAGGGGAGATTTTCCATCTTTATCTCCCCTGCCCCCAGAGCCCCTGGTGGATTTGAACCATATGCCTTCGGGTTGATAATTCCTGAACACTAAAAGCCCCCAGCTCATGTTGTTGGTGGTGTGTGCCTTCAAGATGGACCACACCTTGCCCAAAATGTATGACTGTCCTTTGTGCAAACTGGCCGGTGGGCTCCCTGGGACAGAGAGGCCTTGCTTTGGGGAGCGTTCTTCCAGGAGCTTCTCCACCATTCTGCTCTCTTTCTCCAGCCCCACAGTCTTGGGGACACGGCTTACTTCCACCACTACCTGTGGTTCCTATTTGCCAGTCACGGGTTTTGCGCTGGGCTTTCTAACTACCCACCGCAGATTCCATGCTTTCATTTCTTTTTCTTTCCTTGGAATCCAAAACATCTCCCAATTTACTACCATCTGCTACCTTAATTAATAGGCTGTTTACCTCCCCTGGAAGACCTTGCCTGGCTTCTCTTGGACTCCATCCCTAACTTTGTACACGTTGCAGTGTCTCATTAGTCTTGGTTTATAATCCAGCTTTCAATCTCCTTGACAGCTCTCATCTCCAAGCCAATTTGAATTACATTTTTTCTCATAAGATTTCATGCGACGCGAGTATGCTTTATTTGAGTCTGGAACAAATTACATCTACGAGAGGCTCTCTGTCCATTCCTTTTATAATGTGAAGGGAACCGAGCGAGAGAGAGAGAACGAACATCACTCTGGTTTGTTTGATATAAATTCACTGGTTCTCTGCCTGTGTCTATGCCTGTGGCTTACATCATCGTCATCCTGCAGGATTCCTCCCTCCTCCAGTCCACAGATGGCCTGCACTCTCCACCCGTTCCTCTCACTTCACCTCCCTGGGTAGCAGATTTGGTGTTGCACAAAATATAAGTGTGCCTCAATGTGCAACCCACGGCATAAAGTGAATGGTGTTCTGAGATCAAGAGGGGACTGATTTGTTGCTTAGGATAGAAAGTAACCTATTGCGGGACTTTTCATTGTTACATGAAACCAATATTGCTGCAAGGGTTCCTTAAAATACAAATATTTCCCTGTTCTTCCACATTGTTGCTGTTATGTGCTGTCGAATCACTTGCAACTCATAGCAACCCTATGTACAAGAGCCATAAACCCTGCTCTATCCTGTGCCAGCCTTATTGTCTCTGACACACCTACACCCATTACCCCAGTCACTCAATCAGTCCATCTCATACAGGGTCTTCCTCTCTTGTGCTGTCTCTCCATCCTCCAAAACATGATGTCCCTCTCCAAGGACCAGTAAGTCCCTCCTTGCAACATGCCCAAAGTATGTCAGATGAAGCTTCAGAATCCTTGCCTCCAAGGAGAAGCCTGGTTTCACCCTCTCCAGGATGAATCTGTTCTTCAAGCAGTCCCTGGTTTATTCAACACTCTTCTCCAGCACCACAGCCCAAAGGCATCAATTCTCTGTCAACCCTAGTCATTATCCTGCTCTCTGATACATAGCACACAATTGCAAAGACTATGGCCTAGATCAGGTACACCTTAGTCTCTAGCCTGATGTCGTTGCTCTTCAGTACTCTAGAGAAATCTCTGACAGCCAACTTTCACAATGCAATTCATCTCTTGATTTCCCGGCTGCTGGTACCAAGAGTGTTGATTGTGGAGCCAAGCGAACTACAGCTGTTAACAATCTTAATCTCTTCACCATCCATAATGATGCCGCCAATTGGCCCAGTGATGAAAATCTTTGTTTTCTTGATGTTGAGCTTCAATCCATAAGAGATGCAGCAAAAAGAAGTGGAAGGCGGAAGAATTTGCATTGATCTCACTCCTCCTGTGCACCAAAGGAGCCTTGGTGACATAGTGGGTTTAGCATTTGGGATGCTAACCAGAAGGTCGGTGGTTCAAATCCACTCCATCTCTGAGGGAGAATGACAATAAGCGCTCTCTGCTGTGGTATAAATCTCAGCCTTGGAACCCCACGCCACCCTGGACCAGTTCCCCTCTGCCCTACAGGTGCTAAGTCAGGATTACCTGACGGCAGTGGCTTCCGTCTGGCTTGTTAGACTGAGTCTGAGCCTGAATGCACAGGCTTGGTTTCAACTGTTAGTTGTTAGATGCTGTTGAGTCTCCTACGACTCACTATGACCCTGTGAACATCAGGTCAGAGCCCTGCCCTATTCTGTATCATGTTTCCAGTCTCTGCAAGCCTTGACCAATTGCTACAGTCCCTGTCAATCCATCTTGTTGAGGATCTTCCTCTCTCGTTGGCCAACCATGATGCATCCAGTGGATTTGAACCATGTGCCTTTGGGATTGCAGCTCAGCTTCTTGCCACTAGGCCTACAGAGCTCCCCAGTTGAGTTTTAAATCCGGTTTCGTTAGCACAAGGAGTCCTAGTGCAAAGGGTCAGCTTGCTCAGCCATTATCTGAAAAGCTGGCCCTTCAATTCCACTAGAGACATCAGAAAAGAAGTCCTCTTCATCTCCTGAGAACACACCATGTGAGACCCAGTGGAGGTCAAGTTCACGTTGACACTCTTGAGGTTTGCCCCAGGTCAGAAATGAGTCAATAGCAGCTGATTTAAGATGACTACTTCTGTTAAAGGAAAAGACAGAAGAGAGAAAGACGCCCTTGAATCCTTAGTGCGGTGGTGGCAGGGAATGTTCCATACAGCTTGACCAAATGGAAAGTTGCCCACTGGGAACACAATGTCTGATCTGAGAATCAGGGTGGCCAGCAGCAAAGACGCTAAGAATCTTTAGAACTCCAGCATCCTCCTGTTCAAAGACCAGATGAGAACCGGAGATAAGGGGGAAAGTTCTGGAATAATTTATCTACGCATTAAATCTGGTATGAGGAGGCACATGGGCATTTGCCTGCCTTAGTGTTTTTCTGGATGATTTATGTTTTTAAGGAAAAATGTGATCACAACCTCCAGATCAAAGAAGAGACAACTGTAAATGAAGACTAAGCATCAGGAGAGATGGCCCCGCACAGCCCCGCACTTCCACAATGAGAAACGCGACCTGTTCTCTGGGAAGAGATGAGAAAGCATCTCTCAGGCAAACCAGTGTCACTGTGAACAGCCTGTCCGTGTTCCCATGACCCGGATTCCTAGAGGCCCACCACCTGCAGCCCAGAGCTGAGGTCCACTGTGCCCTCTCGGCTACACAAGCAGGTAGTGAGGTCTCTCTCCCAAAGATTTTCTAAGCAGGTTTGAACCTCTAAACTTCTGGTTAACAGTGAAACATCAAACCGATAGCACCAACCAGGTGACGCCCTTAGTACCTGGGAAGGTGGAGCTACAAGTTGCGGAAGGAGTATGATGATTTGAGTTCCAGTGGCCTAATGGGTAAGGAGTTGCACTGCTAACCCAAAGGCATGCAGTTCAAACCCAGAAGCTGCTCTGCAGGAGAAAGATGGGCAATTCCCTCCAGCATAGTTTACAGTCTGAAAACATGCTGGAGGGTCAGCTCTGAGTTGGTTCTGAGTTGATAGAAATAAGTTGTTGTTGTTGTTATTGACGATGGCCTTCGAGTCAAGAAAACTCATAGTGACCCCATGAACAAAAGGCCTGAAGTCCCTCTAAAACTATCGACATTTAACAAAGTTCACAGAGTTTCCGGTGGCATGTTGTTTAGGAAGTGGATGCCACTCCTGTCATAGAATGTCACTGGTTGAATTGCCTATGATGCATTGTGACCCTATGTACAGCAGCTCTGAACCCTTCCCTGTCCTGAGCCAGTCTCACTAATTCTGACACACCAACCCCCATTGCCTCAGCTACTGTGTCAATCCATCTCTTGTGGGGTCTCCTTTTCCTGTGCTGTCCATCCACCCTTCCGAGCATGATGTCCTTCTCCAGGGACCGATCTCTCCCGGCCACATGCCCAAAGTAAGTGAGGCAGAGCTTCAAAATCCTAGCCTCCAAGGAGAGACTTGGTTTCACCTTCTCCAAGACAGACCTACTTGTTTTCTTGGCAGTGCATGGTATATTCTAGACTCTTCTCCAGCACCACACCTCAGTATCATATTAAGGAAGCTGTGTTGGCATAGTGTGTTATGTCTTATGCTAACTGAAAAGTTAGTGGTTCAAATGCAGCAGCAGCGTGGAGGGAGACAAACAGGCTGTCTCCTTTTGGTAAGATTTTTAGGGAGCCTTGGTGGCTTAGTGGTAAGGAACTGTGCTGCCAACACAAAGGTACACAGTTCAGATCCCCCAGCTGCTCTGCAGGAGAAGATGGACAATCCCTTCCTGTGGCATTTACTGCCTCTGAAAACCTGCTGGAGGGCCAGCTATGGGCTGGTTCTCACTCCACAGTACACAACAACTGGGTAAGATTTACAGCCTCGGAAATGCAGGAGAGCATTGCTATGAGCTCGACCCAACTCAATGGCTGTGGGTTTCGGCTTCCATATTGGCGCCCTAGTGTCACAGTAGGGAGCTCTGGGTGGCCTCATGGTAAGAAGCTGCCCTGCAACCCCAAAGGCACATAGTTCAAATTTACCAGCTGCTTTGTCAAAGAAGGACGGGCGATCACCTGCCATGCTGGAGGAACAGCTATAGGTCAGTTCCGACTTGACAGCATGTAACACCACCACCACCGTGGCTCAGCTACTCCCCAGCAGATCAGCCGACCCAACCCTGCAGCTGCTCTGCTACTGAAGCCCTTGGCTGTCTGCTTCTGTGACCATCGCAGCCTTCCAGCCTCTGGGGCACTTCTATTCTGTCCTACAGTGTTGCTGTGAGTCAGAATGAAGTCAGTGGCAGCAGGGTTTCATGTGAGTTTGGTTCTGCCAGTTGGCTGGGAGTCTCCTTGGTGGCAGCAGATGCTGTGGCAAAGGGCATCCATTCTGGAGTTGGAAAAGGAGCAAGTGAATTTAACATTACAATGAGATAATTGTAACTTTAAGGAAGTGAATCTGCTCGGGACCTGAGGGCCAGGCCAGGGGAGCGAAGGCTCAAAGCGAGAAATGCCAAGGTGGCAAGCAGAGTGGATGTGTTAAGTAAACTTCAGGTTTTGCTAGAAATACTTTTTGTCCTCTTTTAATCGTTAACTTGACTCCAGTCCAAGAATCTAAGGTCCTCAGTAGCCCATTGTGCACCTGGAGAAACCCTTGGAAACCTTAATTACTCATAATCTTGGTTTCAACAATCATCGGGGAGGCTGGGGGAACCCACCCCATTTACAGCTCCCAGATGCTGCAGACGGCAAGCCTTATCTCTGCAGGAGACTCCGCATTTTATGATTTCAAAACAGAGCGTGGAAATATCTCCATCTTATCTCAGAGCAGAAGTGGTGTCACTTGCCTGTCCAAATATCCCAGTCGAGTGTCCATGCTCAATGCCATGGCCACAGCTGGCTGGTCCCACCCAGCCTGGCTCCCGCTGAGATAAAAATAAAACTCATTTAGGTCAATGATTAAATGGAAAGTTATAATATTACCAATTAAGTTTGAACAAAGAGAGCCACCAACACTCCCTCACGGGTGTGTGTGTGTGTGTGTGTGTGTGTGTGTGTGTGTGTGTGTGTACGCGTGCACACACATTCTTCATCAGGGTCACCGCCATGCTGTGCCTGTCCCCAGGAAACACATCCACCACCCCCACCTTGAAAAAGCAAAGTCTTATGAAAGCTCTTGAGAAAACCTCCCCCCACACTTTGCCACTAAGGTCTCCGCTTTCAATCGCAGAACAACTGCTTATTGTCTGCCAAGTGCACTTGCATCTGAGAGGCCGTGTGCTCCCCAGGCTGCTCAGAGGCGAGTCTGTGTGTCCACTGCCAGCCCCACAGGAGACGGGCACGGTGCATGCTGGGAGGGGAAGGCCTGTAATCGCACAGTTAACGGGAGCACGTGCACATCAGGTGTGGGGCAAGTGGGCATCATGCTGGAGGTGGTTGTCGAGGCAAGAGGCTGGGTCCTACTGGACCAAGTCCAACGGGAGGCAGCTGATGTTCAGCAGGTGAGGAGGCGCCTGGTGGCGTTTGGTGCGGTGGAGTCAGGTCAACCTCACAGTGAGACAGGGCAATGCTAACCTGGCCGGGCACCAGCCTCACAGTCACTGTACACAGTGTGTACAGTGTATGCATTGTGTATAGTGTCTATAGTGTGTACAGTGTGTGCATTGTCTACAGTGTGTACAGTGTGTGCATTGTGTATAGTGTCTATAGTGTGTACAG
>NW_006399756.1:9650443-9703668 GCF_000299155.1 Elephantulus edwardii | reverse complement strand
TATAGTGTGTACAGTGTATGCATTGTATACCATGTGTACAATAGACACAGTGTGTAGACGGTGTGTATGTAGTAAATACTTTGTACAGTGTGTAGTGTATACAATGTATACAGTGTGTACAGGGAGTACAGGGTGTACAGCGAGTACAGTACATACATTGTTGCTGCCACTGTGTCAGTCTCCTCAGTGAGGAACCTATTATTGTCATTGGGTGTCATCAAGTTGGTTCCAGCTCTAAGCAGCTCTATGTACAGCCGTGTGCCATCCTCACCATTGTAACGTTTGAGCCCATTGTCAAACCCTTGGTGTCAGCTCATCTCATCGACACAGAATAGAGAAGGATACAGAACAGGAGGAGGACTGCACCCCTAGATGCACGAGTGTGAGAACGGACACCTCTTTCAGATGTATGGCCCAGGCACCTCACTTGCCTCATCCTAGTCCTGACCTGTGAGCCACAGGTCCCCACAGTGGCAGTCACTGGCTCTGCTGCCTCGGCTTGGCTGTGTTTAAACTCCAGCTTAATGGAGGAGGGTGTTATACAGGCGGAAGCTTGTCTTCCCCAATAGAAGTGCCACTAGCCATTCACACCCTTGGACCTGTCACATCTTCTGGCCCATCCACCATCTCCAAATATCTTCCTGTTGATGTGTCAACCACAGGCAGTTGGCCCCAAGTGTCCTGGACAGGAGCAAGGCTCTCCCAGGTGTCACTGGGTACCTCCCTCCAGCCTTAGAGAGTGGTTTCATTGCACTCGAGAGAGCCTATTATCCCCCTGATGATGGGCTGATGGTTCTCAAGTAATTAAACAACGCCAGGAGTCTTTCAAACAATCCTCTAATTACTAGTCTCATCGCCGGAATTACACCCTCCAAATCCAAGTGTGTGCTACTGCAGGCATCAGGGAGCTGAGGATGGTGAGAGAAAGATCCAAAGACGACAATTCGTCTGGGATCAGTGTATATCAGAGCACCCACTTTCCCAGGCAGGAGACAGACAAGACCGGGCGAGGGCTTCTCCATCAGCCATGCTACCGCACAGACCCCGTGGCTAAGGCCCAGATTGTCAATGGTGGACTTTGATCCCTAATTTACTAGAGACATTTATAATCACTTCTCTTTTAGCCCCTGAAAATAATGAAGATGATTCATTCAGGTTATTGTTGTTAGGTGGCAACGAGCCGAGGACGACTCACAGCAACCCTAAGAACAACAGATGTGAACCCTGTCCTACCCTGTGCCATCCTCAGCATCTCAGACACACGTTGCTGCAGTCTCTGCATCAATCCGTCTCACTGATGCTTCCCCCTCTCTTGCTGACCCTCCACCTTTCCAAGCATGATGCCTTTTTCCAAAGAATAAACTCTCCCAGCAACATATCCAAAGTATGTGCCACAAAGCTTTGCTATCCTTGCCTCTAAGGAGCACTCTGGCTGCACTTTTTTCCCCCCAAGACATATTTCTTTGCTCTTTTGGAAGTTCGTGGGCTAGTCAGTAATCTCCAACACCACAATACTAATTTAGATCCAGGTTATAGGATTGCCCTAGAATGAAGCTAGAAAATTCTCAAGAAGCTTAGTCAGGAAAACAGAGTCCCTTCCACCTGCCCTGAACAATGTGCGAAACGCAGGCTTCTCATGTGTCTTAGGAATCTTGTGCTGTGTCTACAGAAACACAAGTGGTGGTTCTGACAGAGAAATGGATCTTCTCGTCTGAGGGGCTGGAAACCTGCACTCAGGGCACTAGCTCTCGGGGGAAGCTGTGGCGATCCGAGCAAAGGATTCTCATTCCTCTGGTGACCCTCATGTGGCGTGGCAACTCTCTTCCTCCCCTTCGGCTTCCTTCTCTGTCCCAAACCACTTTAGAGATGCTTGGTTTAAAATACCCCCTACATTTATACAACTAGTTAATGGAGCAATCATTTTTTAAATTCCCAAATGGAGTTAGAAAACAGTTACTGTTGCTGCTGTTGTTAGGTGCCACCAAGCTGGGGGGCCCTATGATAGTGGGGCCCTATGATAGCGGGGCCCTGCCCTGCCCTGCACCATCCTCACGGCATCTGCTGTGGTTGTCTGTCACTGCAGACGCGGTGCCAATCCATCCTGTTCAGAGGCCCCCTCTCCTTTCCTGACCCTTTACTCTTCCCAAGCAATGCCCCTTCTTGATAACGTGCAAAGTGTGAGACATAAATTCTCACTATCCTCACCGCTGAAGAGGACTCAGAGACAGACTGGTCTCCTTTGACAGCCCATGGGACATTTGATACTCTTCAACAGCGCAAAGGCATCAATTCTTCTTCCATCTTCCTAGTTCATTGTCTAATGTACACAAACTTATGAAGCAATTTAAAATACCACCACTTGGGTCAAGTGTACCTTTGTTTGTAAAGTGGTGTGCACAAGTATAGGATGTATAACACATGCTTTGTGGAACACAATTACATTCATAACATTGGACCATAAGGCTGTTCCTCTCCAGATTACCAGCAGCCAAGTCAAGTTCAAGAGTTACTCTTTCCTGGAAGGAAAGGGTGTTTACAGAGGACAAGGCAGCCAATCTCCTCTCACATAATTTACAGCTTCTGAAAACCTACTGGAGGGTCAGCTGTAAGACAGTTCCAACTCGACAGCACAATACTGACAATCACAATATGTCCTGTTACAATCCTTGTCTGGAATCTCCTGCGTCAGGACCAGACTGGACAGAGGGTAAGATGTGCTAATACACTGTGAGAATATAAGGAAGGTCGAGCTTGTCTGCTCGAGACAGTGATCCTCAATATACACCGCAGGTACTCCCGGGGCTCCCCAAGATCTGCTCGAGGATTCATGAGGTCAAGTTGTTTCCATCACAATACTGGCAAATTAGCGGCCTTTTAAACTCATTTTCTCAAAAGTGGACAGTAGGGTTTCCCAGAAATTTCCTATGTGCTATCACAGATTGTAACCAGAGAAGCAAGTGGGAGTCAACCTGTCTTTGATACTGAGGAGAGCGCGGCAGCCGAGGTGGCAGTGGCAGCACTCGTGTGCTCCGGTCTGAATTGCCGAAGGCGGAGGCAGCAGAGGAAGAGGTGGCAGCGGTGGCGTTGGAGGCGGGTACGAATCAGCTGCGGGCAGAGACATGGCCAACATCGCGGTGCAGCGAATCAAGCGGGAGTTCAAGGAAGTGCTGAAGAGCGAGGAGACGAGCAAAAATCAAATTAAAGTAGATCTTGTAGATGAGAATTTTACAGAATGAAGAGGAGAAATAGCAGGACCTCCAGACACACCATATGAAGGAGAAAGATACCAACTAGAGATAAAAATAGCAGAAACATATCCATTTAATCCCCCTAAGGTCCGGTTTATCACTAAAATATGGCATCCTAATATTAGTTCCGTCACAGGGGCTATTTGTTTGGATATTCTGAAAGATCAACGGGCAGCAGCAATGACTCTTCGTAAGGTATTACTGTCATTGCAAGCACTATTGGCAGCTGCAGAACCAGATGACCCACGAGATGCAGTAGCAGCAAATCAGTACAAACAGAATCCTGAGATGTTCAAACAGACGGCGCGACTTCGGGCACATGTGTCTGCTGGAGCACCAGTTTCTAGTCCAGAATACACCAAAAAAAATAGAAAATCTATGTGCTATGGGCTTTGATAGGAATGCAGTAATAGTGGCCTTGTCTTCAAAATCATGGGATGTAGAGACTGCAACAGAATTGCTTCTGAGTAACTGAGGTGTAGAATGAGAGCTGCTGAAATAGTCAAGCTTGCCCCTTCTTGAGGAGCATCAACATCTGTTATTTTTAGAATTCTGCATAGATTTCTTTTAAACTGGCATTCTTGCCTAATGATGTTATCTAGGCACCATTGGAGACTGAAAAAAAACCAACAAAACAAGCCTGCTCTGTAAATAAAGCTAATTAAACGTCTGTGTAAATTTAAAAAAAAAACACACACCTGTCTTTGATACATCCAGACTTTTTCCTTGTTGAATCAGAACCAATTTCCAGAAACCTTACAGCTAATTTTCAAAAACTATAAATCATACAAAAGGAGATTGTCCATCTTTTTTCCCCGAGGAGCAACTGGTGAACTTGAACTGCCAGAGAGGCATGACCGTTTGGCTGGCAATGCAGCTCTTGAAGAACTATCTAACCAGAGGACCCTTGCCAGACAGTAGTTGTTGCTTTCAGGTGCTACCAAGTCGAGTAGGACTCAGAGCAATGCTGTGAACAACAGACCTGATGCTTATCCTACCCTGTGCTGTCCTTACCGTCTCTGAGACTCTAGAGCTGAAGTCAAAGTGTCAACCCATCTCATTAGAGATCTTCTTCTCCTTCACTGTCCCTCCACCTTTCTAAGCATGAGGTCCCTCTCCAAGGAACAGCCTCTCCTAGCAACAGGCCCAACGTATGACAGATGAAGCTTCACCATCCTTGCCTCCAAGGAACAATCTGGCTGCACTTTCTCCCAAACACATCTGTTTATTCTTTTGGAAGTCCATGGGCTGTTGAGTACTCTTCTCCAACACCGCAAGTCAAAGACACCAGCTCTTCTTCTCTCATCTTTATTGCCCAACTCTCAGATGCATAGCTCTCAGACGATCGATGAAAAGACCATGGCCTGAACCTGGTGCACTTTAGTATTTACTATTTTTTTAAAAAAAGAAATAGCTTTTTCCATTTTAAAATGTTATATTATTATGTGATGGATTTATTGATATTTTATTTGAAAGAAATATTTCAAAAAACGTATCGCGATGGGAAAGTCTGCTGTTAGGAACCTCTCTAAAGTAGTCAAGAGCAACGGTGTCTCTCTGGAGATTAAGGTGCATCTGATACAGGCCATTGTCTTTGCAGTCACTTGTTATGCATCAGAGAGTCGGACAATGACTAGGGAGGAAAGGAGAATTGACGCCTTTGAGCTGTGGTGCTGGAGAGAGTATTGAATGTACCCTGAACTGTCAAGAAAACAAACAGATTCATCCTGGAGAGGGTTAAACCAGGCTACTCCTTGGAGGCAAGGATTCTGGGGCTTCGTCTGACATACTTTGGACATGTTGTAAGGAGAGACAGGTCCTTGGAGAGGGACATCATGCTTGGTGGGGTGGAGGGACAGCGCAGGAGGGGAAGACCCTCTATGAGGTGGATTGATTCAGTGACTGGGGTACTCGGGATGGGTGTGTCAGAGGCGGTGAGATTGGCACAGGATAGAGCAGGGTTTAGGGCTGTTGTACATAGGGTCGCTATGAGTCACAAACGACTTGACGGCACATAACAACAAAGAGTTAAGGATGATGCAGTGCCAAGCAGGGTTCCATACTGTTGATGCTGTGAGTCAGAAGTTATTTGGTAACTAACAAGTTTTCATTTCTAGTTGGATGGTGACAGCTATAACTCACACAAACGCACGCTGCTGGGAATGCTCGGGAGTTGTTAAGAACATAATGTCCTCACGAGGCCTAAGACTTTGAGAACCTCTGACTTGGAGCAAAGGATTGGAAACCCAGCTCTGCCATTTGGCCCAGTTACTTCATCCCCTACCATCTCCGCTCCTCTATCTGTAGAACAGTGATAATATTGTGGACCTCACGGGGTGTTTGCTAAGATTAATGGCCTGGCTTCTATAAAAGCACCCTGACCAGGCCCTGACACAGACGAGGCAGTCAATAAACGGAAGACAGAGGAGGAGGAGGAGGAAAAGAAAAACCTGAAAATGTAGCACCAGTCCTCAAAAATGCATATGCCAGTGGGGTTTTTCTGTTGTACTTGAAAAGCAACAGCAATCAATCGAAGGGCGCATGACAAGGAACTAGGCATACTTCTCTCCTTCCATAAGAAATGGCTTAGGGCAGAAGCTGCTAGACCTTAGAGGATGTGGGAAGTTTATATAAGCAGAAGGAAGGGGAATTTCTCTTCTGTTCTTGCAAGAGAACTGAGTGAATACTTCGAATGGGACATGAGCACTGCCTTTCCTAGACATATCCACATATCCACGCCTGTGCACAGCCATGCATTCATAGTGCTGTGTTAGATGCCATTGAGTTGACATTGACTCCAACAACCTTGTGGTCAAGAGAATAAAACCTTCCCAAGTCTGGGCCATCCTCACAGACATGCTTTCATTGCAGTGACTGTCCATCTCTCTCATTTAGGGTCTTCCTCTCCTTTGCTCATTCTACGTTTCCAAGCATGATGTATTTTCCAAGGACTAGCACTCCTGATAACATACCCACGTGCATATGAAACAATTGGGGATACCATGCTTGGGTCAGATGGGCCTTAGTCTTAAAGTTGTGTGTTAACCACAATTAATGACTGTACTGTGTCAAAGTGTTGTTAATGCTTTTGTTAGACACTGTCCAGTCAGTTCTGATACACAATGGTCTTATTAGACCAGATTGAAACATTGCTTGGTTCTGTGTCACCCTCACAATTATTGTGATGTGTTTGGGAGATTGTTTACTTGTTGTGTCAATCTGGTTGAGGAAGTCTTCCTCTTTCTGACTGACACACCCCAAATAGGTAAAGGGAAATATCTCCATTCTTGCTCCTAAAGGTCATCTGGCTTCTGGCTGCATTTCTTCAGATAAGAGGTTTACGGGAGTGACCACACTCAAAAGCAAACCTCTGGTCTCCCTGGCCTTCTCAGCAGTAGGCTCTTCTAGTGTAAGGTCCTTTCCTCTTATGTGGGTGGGGGAAGAGGCACTCAGAAAGGGCAACACTGGCTTTGTTTGAGATCTGTGAGAAGGTATGCCCACCCTCCTGGAAAGAGATAGCAGACCCCCCTGGAAGAATTATCTAATCAGTCCAAGTTTCCCAAACCTTTCTTCTTAGATTAGAAATTCATTTTAAGGTGAAAAACAATCAATGCTGATAACTTACTAGAACTCTTTCCTCCTCTACTCCCCCACCACCCTCTTTTATGATAAAAGTTAGGTAGGGTACTAAAATGTTAGTCTACTTCATTTCAAATAGGTCCTATCAATTAATAATCATACTAGATAACATTGGTCCTGTAGCAGAGGCTTAACGAGCACATTTACATACACACCAGTATTTGATTCTCTTGACCTCCTAACGAGATATGCATCAGTGCTCTATCCATTTTACAGACCTATACACTAAGCACTACAGTGCAGCTTGAAACGCTCCATTCATTACAAATGGTTCTTAATCATATACTTCTTCCTGAAGGAGTTCAATGTTAACCAATTCTTCCTGGTACAGTGACTGTGATTCCTTTCATCTTCTAATGCTTTAAGATTTTGCCTATAAAATCCTTCAGTATTGCAACTCAAAGCTTGAATTCGTTCTTCAGTTCTTCCAGCTTGAACAGTATTGTGTTCTTTCGGTTTTCTAAGCCCAGATCTTTCCATATCTCGCTGTAATACTTTTTCTTCTAAACCTTTCCGTTGGATCCATGGTTCCTCTCTCTTCCCTCCCTTCACTTTGTTTTGGCCTCTCAATGTTCTAATGTAAGTTTAAGAGTCTCTTCAGACTTCCATTTTGGTTTTTTTCTTTATTCCTTGCCTTTGTAAAGACCTTTTGCCTTCCTCATGGATGATATTCTTGATGCATTCCCAAAACTCATCTGGTCTTAGGTCATTAGTATTCAGTGCATAAAATCTATTCCTGAGATAGTTTGTAAATTGAAAGGAGTTAGACTCGAGATAGTTCTTATGACTTCTTTCTATTTTCTTCAGCTTCAATTTGAACTGTCACCTGAGTAATTGACAATATGTTCTACAGTCAGCTCCCAGCCTTGTTTTAACTGTTTGATATTGAGCTTCTCCATTGACTTTTCTCAGAGATGTAGTCAATCTGATTCCAGTTCAAACTGCACGGAAAACACTGGGGGAAAATAAAGTCCTAGAAATTGATGGAATAGCAATAGACATGTTTTAACAAACAGATGCAGCCCTGGACATGTTCATTAATCTATGCCACGAAGTTTAGTAGACAATTGCCTGCTCAATTGACTGGAAGAGATCCATATTTGTTCCAATTGCCACACACACACACACACACACAAGTTATTCAACAGAAGTAAAAATTATCAAATAACATCATGAACATCATATGTAAGTAAAATTGTGCTGCCAATTATTAAAAAAACAACTGGAACAATACATTGACAAGAAGTTGCCAGAAATTCAAGTTGGATTCAGAAGAGACTATCATTCAGAAGAGGCCCAAGGGGTATCATTATTAATATCAAATGAATCTTGACTGAAAACAAAGAATACCAGAAAAATGTTTCTTTGTATTTTATTGACTATGCAAAGGAAGTTGACTGTGTGGATCATAAAAAATTATGGGAATCCCAGAACATGTCATTATGTTGATGCTAAACTTATAACCGAAAAAAAAAAAAAAAAGTTGTTGTCTGAACAGAACAAAGGAACACTCTATGTTTAAAATCAGGAAAGGCATATGTCAAGGTTGTAGCCTTTATTCATACCTATTCAATTTGTATACAGAGCACATCATTTGGTAAGTTAGACTATGAAAAAGAATGTGGCATCAGGTTTGGAGGAAGATTCCTCACAACTCACGTTAAGCAGATAACACAGCCTTGCTGGCTGATGGTTAAGAACACTGGAAGCAACTGCTGCAGAAACTCAAAGGCTACAGTCTTCAATATCAATAGCAAGGAAACAAAAATTCTCGCCACTGAACCAATAGATAACAACATGATAGATTGAGAAAAAGACTGAAGATGTCAAAGACTTTATCTTACTTGGATCTACAATGAGTAACTATGAGAGCCAGAGTCAAGAAATCAAAAGATGTGTTGCCTTGAGGAAATCTGCCATCAAGGACTTTACAAAATCCTAAAGAATAAGGAGTTCAGTTTAAAGACTGATGTGTGCCTGAGCCAAGCTATGAGGCTTTTTCCTAATTGCGTCCTATGCATCTGAAAGTTAGGCAATGAATAAAGGTGATAGGAGAATTGATGCCTTTGAATTGTAGTGCTAAAGAGGAGTGTTGAATAACCTGGAAAGCCACAAAAGCGAACAAGTCTGTCTTGGAGGAAGTGTAATCAGATTGCCTCTTGGAGGCTCCTTTGTCTCTCATATTTCAGGCATGTTGTCAGGAGGAACCCGTCCTGGGAAAAAGACATCCTACTGAGAAAAGGCCATGGTTTTTGCAATCACTTGTTATGCATCAGAGAGTTGGACAATGACTAGGGAGGATAGAAGGAGAATTGACGCCTTTGAGCTGTGGTGCTGGAGAAGAGTATTGAATGTACCATGGACTGCCAAGAAAACAAATAGATTCATCCTAGAGAGGGTTAAACCAGGATGCTCCTTGGAGGCAAGGATTCTGGGGCTTCGTCTGACATATTTTGGACATGTTGTAAGGAGAGACAGGTCTTTAGAGAGGGACATCATGCTGGGAAGAGTGGAGGGACAGCGCAGGAGGGGAAGACCCTCTATGAGGTGGATTGATTCAGTGACTGGGGTAATCGGGATGGGTGTGTCAGAGGCAATGAGATTGGCACAGGATAGAGCAGGTTTTAGGGCTGTTGTACATAGGGTCGCTATGAGTTGCAAACGACTCAACGGCACATAACAACAACAACTGAGAAAAGGTGAAGGATCAGAGAAAGAGAGGAAACCCTCAACAGGGTGGACTGACACAGTGGCCTTGACAATGGCCTGCAGCATATCAGAGACCCTGAGGTTAGAAAAAAATCTGTTGATCGTAGGGTCGCTATGAGTTGTAGTTGACTTGATGGTACCTGAGAAGAATCGATGCCTTTGAGCTGTGGTGTTGGAGAAGGGTACCGAATATCCCATGGATGTCAACAGAATAAACAGATACGCCGAGGAGACAGCACAGGCAGAGTGCTTCTTAGAGGCTAAGATGGCAAAACTTCTCTCATGTACTTTGGGTATGTTTTCAGGAGGGGCCTTTGGAAAAAGCCTTCATGCTTGGAAAGGTGGAAATCAGTGAGAGAGAGGACGGCCCTCCACGAGATGGGATGACATAATAGCTGTAACAATAGGTTCAAGTATATCAGAGATGAGGATGGCACAGGATAGGGCAGAGTTCAAAGTCAACGTTCGTAGAATCACTGTGAGTGGTAGTAGGTTCCACGGCACCTAACAACGAAAACAACAAACTAAGACTGGTAGGCCTTGGTTAGTGCAAACAAGTCAAACTGCCAAAAGATGCGTGGCTTCAATTCACCCTGAGAAGCTTCTGAAACAAAGGCCTGGTAAGGCTTGAAAAGCCTCCCAAGGGAGAAAGACAGGCCATCTCTTCCTGTGCAGTTTACAGCCTCTGAACCCCAGTGGTGCGTCCTACCCCAGGGCAATGAGGTGAGGTTTGGTTTGTTTCTAATGGAGCCCAGCTCTACTCTGGCATATCTGAGTTTGCCATCAGTCACAGACAACAACTAGGTTGTTAACAAAGGTTTAGCTGGCTCAATGCCACACAGATCCCGGACAACTGGGGCATGACTTTGATTAAAGTTCAAAGCCATCATGCTGCGCTGTCCACTATCCACTCAAAAACCCACTGTCGTTGCATCAGTTCCATCTCCCAGGGACCCTCTATCAAGTTTCAAGGCTGTAAAACTTAACAGGAGGAGACTGTCCATCTGCTTCTCTTGGGGCTATGGTAGATCAGAACTCGAGACTCTAGGTTCTTCTGGTTAAAAGAGCAACACCCCATGGACCAGCCACCAGAGCCACTTCTCAATGCACTCGGGCAAATGTGACCTCCGAGAAGCCTAGTTTCCACTTTTTATGATTTTGTAACTTCAGAAAGGACCCAACAGGGTTCCCTCAACAGGTGCAGAAAGCCCCACCCGCGGGGGGTGTAATTAGGAGCTGTCCAAGAGAGGCAAAGTGGGCCAGGGAGCACCAGGAGGCCCTGGAGGGAGGAGGACAAGTCATTGTTTCGCTTTTTATTTATGGAGAGCTTGCTGGGTCCCCACCACGTGCTAAGCAGTCTGGCTGAGAAGCCAAGCCCCCAGCTGGGAGCAGGAGAGGGAGACAACTGGAGAGGAAGGCCAGCCCAGTGCTGGCTGTGACTGTCCCTGCTAACCTCAGGGGCCAGGAGAGCAGGTGTAGGCAAGGCCAGGCGGCCTCTGTGCGGAATCGGACACCCAAGTCAGCCACCAACCACCTCGTTATCTATCTCTCCAGTCACCACATAGAATAACTGGTCAACTGTCACAGTGACGCGTGCCTTTGATACACAGGTGTCCAAGCAAAGAGGACGCAGCCTTACGGGGTCTCCCTCAGACACCCACGGCCCTACATTCAGCTGATGTCTGACCTCCCAGCACCACTCTTCCCTGCGTCCCACAGAGCAGCACGTGACTTGCTTTCAAGACAGGACCTCTTTCCCACATGGACGTGTGCGATGGGCCCTCACTCAAGGCACCCTGCCCTCCCCAGGCTAGCCTCGGTCACCTGAGCCCACCAGCCAGCTGCACGCACTCACCCGGAAGCTGACCCTGAACAAAGCCACAGGGTGCGGCAGGTGACCCTTGTTCCTGGGAACCTTTCATCCACTTGGTTTTCCTAATTGTAATTTGGGAGAAAGTTTACAGAGCCAATGAGCTTACTGTTCACCAGTTTGCACACAGTTTGTCTGAGACATTGTTTGCAGGCCCTTCACTGTAACAGCACCCCTCCTTTCCACTTCCTCCCTGGGCTCCCCATTTCTACTCGTCCTCCTTTCCTTCCCCATCCTATGCTCTGAGCTTTGTCTTTGGGCAAATGCTGCCCTTCTGGTCTCGCGTGGACAGTTGTACTGAAGAGTACGTTTCTTCCTGGTGGTACTGTTTGGCTAAAAGTTGATCTAATTCCATGTGTGAAGGGTGTTCAAGGGCCACGTTTCTGGGGTCGCCCAGTCTCTCTCAGACCAGTAAGAGGTCTTTTTTTATTATTTGGAACTGCCATGCTCTTCTATCAGACACTCTCAAAGCACCCAAAGCTGCTCTGTTGTCCACAAAACTCTGATCCACCCACCAAATTCCACAGCAGAGAGGGAGAGTCTCTGTGGGCTTGGTAACTGCACCTGACCCTCATCTCTTCTTAGATTCAGGACCACCCCTGTGGCAAAGCCATGGGCACAACCTAGCACCCCTTCCAGCTGTGTGATCCCAGGGACGTGACTTCACCGCTGTGAACCACAGGTTCCTCATCTCCAAAATGAGAGCCCTCATATAACATTTACACAGATTTACATGATGGTGTAGAGAGGGCAGGAACTTGTTCTCAGGAGGGACGGGTCCTGTGAGTGGTGTGACTGCCTTCATCACTGTGGTCACAAACGTCCCCTTGCTTCTCGCGCACGGAGCCCAGGAAAGGGGGTCAAGAGACAGAACTAGCTCCTCTGCTCCCCACACGCAAGATCACCATGCTGCTTTTCTGTTACATGCTGGGTCGTCAGGCAAAGCCTTCCAAAGTCCCTTTCAGGAAAAGTATTTCTTTTTCTGACTTGAAACGAGGAGTCATTTGTCAAACTGAAATTGCACATAAACCTTAGAACCCACAGATTTGAGTGAATTCTAATCTTGGTTCAAACTGGCAGAGTAAGGGGTGGGGGAGGGAGAGGATGAGTCAGAGATTCCACCCCCGAGAGGGGGCAGCCTAATATGGCATTGGGGAGCCACGGAGACGACTTAGGTATGCCTGGACTTCCAGACTGGAGCCACTGCTCTGGCCAGGGACCAGCTACCCCCCACCCCCACCCTGCAGTTATGGACTGGGGCCTGGAGGTGACAACAAACCGGGGGGCCCACGGATGAGATCTCAGCAGCTTGTCTCTAGAAATGATGGCCGGCACACCTTCCTCCCAGCATGCCCCAGGGCTTCTTGGGTGGATGTGGGCCTTGAGGAGACTCAGGTCCCCTAATATGGCTGGCGGGGAGGATGTGAGGAGGGCTGGGAACCTGAGAGTGAGAAGGAGGCATCCCAAATCCCTGCAGAGTGCACGAGCCATTCTTTCACATCTTGGAGGAAAGGGCTCAGGTGGGGCTTCCAAAGGTGAGCAGCAATGTCTGTGCCTAGATTGTTTTATAGCTTAAGGGAAACTTCCACAATGGCTCTGAAGTGAATGGGCGGGTGGTTCCAAATCAGGAGGAAAAGCCAAGTTCTGCTCCTGGCTGGCTACAACCTGGTGTGAGACTCTGAGCCAGTCACTTTACTTCCTGCAAACAGAACAGGCTGAGAGCAGAGGGTCTCGAATTGGGGCTGCCCATCAAGGCCATGCAGACGACTCTTTTTCAAGGACGCAGCTCACTTGGGCTGATGCAGTAGGTCGGGCTTTTATTTTTAAAAATTCAGCTCCTGTTGCAGTCCTATTGACTCAACGTGACTTCATATGCTTCAGATAACAATCATTTCATAAGGTTTTGAGGGGTCAGATCTTTCACAAGTTCCTCACCACACCTGTCTCCATATGTACATTGGGTGGATTTGAACTGCCAAACTTTCCGTTAGCTGGTACTACCCAGGCAATCTGAGGGGGAGCCCAAGAACTTGCATCTCTAACAAACGCTCAGGATGATAGACTCAGCATCTATATTTAAAGCGGAAAGAGTCTTAATGTCTTGTCTTCATCTAATTGGACTGGATTAGGTAACATGCCCACATCTAGCCTACGACTGCAGTCAGAGGGCCCACATTGTGCTGACTGGTCTGGTCAAGGTCATGTGCTCTATCTCTGGCACTAGGAAGAGAATCAGAAATGCACAGAACCGTCAACCACATACAGGTGACAATTATAAAGGACTAAGGGAAGAAATTGTTCTAAGGAGGTGACAACAGGCAGCGATAGCTCAGCAGTTGAAGTGAGAAAGGTGAGGTTTGCTTTGGGCCCTACTCTTCCTCAGGCCTTCTAGTCTAGAAGGTCCGTTCCTGGGGCCACCTGGTCAGCCCCAGCTCCTTTGGCTAGGTGGTATTCAGGCAAGGCTGTACCTAAACCAGATAGATCCAGTACATCCAAATCCTTAGGGAGGGAGGGAGGTAGGCATGACCTTGGCTTTCCTGCCTGATGCTCCTGGGGAAATACAACAACACGGTCTACTCATGCTGGGTCGTCTATGTCTAGACCTGTGCTCAGCAGCAAACGCACTAAAAACTCCAACCCATTCTTGGGTGCACAACTGCGTGAAGGCTACTTCCTGACTTCAAAGAGAGCCCTAGTCAGTGAGGGAGGGTAAAGGAGGAGGGGGCTGATGATGACGATGATGGGGCCAGCATATTTGTTCCTGGGACTTCAGCATCGCCTGTGAGGGATTCATGTAGGTCAGAAACGCAGGAGTTAAGTGACTAGCTCCCACAGGTAGGTCTGCACTTTATCAGCCTTTCTCCCCAAGCCTTCCAGAGCCCTGTTGCTCACTGCGGTCTGGTAGTTGAGAAGGTGAAGACCAGAGACAAAGTTTTGGGTCCACAGTCTGAGACGCAAATCTCAAGGCTAGAAACAGACCCCTGACCTTCATATCTCTGCTATGACCTTCATCTTCAAATTATCCAGAGGCTAATTGTTTTATTCGATTTGGGATTAATTTACTGGAAGCCAGAACAATGCAGGGACTCAGCCACAGGCAGGTAGGATCTAATCGAGGTTGTATAACCTCGAGCAACTCACATGACCTCTCTTTGCCTCTGCTTTGTCACCAGCAGATAGAAATCTAAGGGTCCTTAAAGCTAGACGTAGGTTGTGAAAATGCAAATGTGTGAAACACTTGAAAAGCTGTCTTTTTAATGGCAAGTGGTTTCTCACTGACTCCTGTAGGTGTTCAGGAGTCTATAAACTGCAGAGGAGGAGATTGCTCAGATTCCTCCACAGAACACTGATGGACTCCAGCCACAAGAAGAGGGTGGCCTTTGGGTTAACAGTGCAAACTGCTTACGGACAACACCATCATTCTCCTTACCCTCAATCGTTCAAGTTGATGGGCGTTGATGGAACACTCCCTGTGAGTCAAATACTCCATCCAAAATAAAAACAAAGTAACTGCCAGCAGCAAGTTGACTCCTTACTCACAGCAACCCTGTAAGACAGAGAACTGCACCATTAGATTCCTGGAGGTGTAACTCTTTACCAGAGCAAGTTGCCTTCTTTTTCTCCTGCTGAGCTTCTGGTGGGTTCCAACACCTGACCTTGTGGTTAGCGGTCCAGCTTAACCCACTGCACCACTAGGGCTCCTTAGATGCTCTGTTAAACTTCACTGCCGTCAAGCTGAGGTTGATTCATAGTGACCATCTGTCCACTGGAGTTCTAAGACTGATGTGTCTTTCACTTTTCTATAAACTGCTTGTCTGTCTGATACTTCTCTAAATCTGAACATTCAGATTAAGACAGACTAGGAAGAAGGATTGGCCACCCACTTCTGAAATAGCAGGCCTCCGAAAACCCTATGTACAACAGAACACATGTAGATAACAGAAAGGGCAACTGAGGCTGAGCTTTCAGGTATGGAAATACTGGGGTAATCGGGATGGGAGTGTCGGAGACAGTGTGATTGGCACAGGACAGAGTAGAGTTTAGGGCCGTTGTACACGGGGTCGCTATGAGTCAGTCGCAAGTGACTCGATGGCACATAACAACAACAACAACAACAAATATTTATGGAGAAAGGAGATTGTTCATTTTTCTCCTGGTGGATTTGACTTTTCGAATACCAGCTCAACATATTATACTCTGCACCACCAGGATTCCTTATGAATTCAGAGGCCAATTAAAAACCCCAGAACTTATTTTCAAAGTAGTTATCATCTAGGGGAAGGTAAGACTGAAAGAATGACAAACTGCGACCCCACAGCTGTTGTCATTGATTAGTTTCCCCATCACAGAAGGATGAGCTACCTGATTCTGCACCGTCTTCTCAATCTCTGGATCACTGCAGTGGTTGAGGGTATCACTGTAGTGACTGTGTCTTCAACCTCTGGATCACTGGAGTGGTGGAGTATATTGCAGTAGTGACTGTGTCTTCAATCTCTGGATCTTTGGAGTGGTTGAGAGCAATGCTGTAGTGATTGTGTCTTTGATCACTGGGTCATTGGAGTGGTTGAGTGCATTGCTGTACTGGTTGTGTCTTCAATCTTTGGATCATTAGAGTGGTTGAGAGCAATGCTGTAATGATTGCATATTTCCAGCTCATTGAGAGTTTCCCTCATGTTCACTGACAACCACCCCATCCCTTACTACTTACCCCTTACCTAGAGAGCTGAGTTACCTAGAAGTGATTTAAGTGCTTTGTCCAAAGCAAGTTGAACCACAATGCAGTGCAACAATGCTATCACTGGAGCTTTGAGCAAGGAGCTATTCCACCAGGAGAACTTTTTGAGAGACATGACGTTTGACCTGAGCCTTAAATGAACTTGCCAAAGAAAGGTATGCAGGTGAGCTTTTCTAGAACCGGAGAGGTTCTTGGTTCAAATAAATTAACTCACTTAGGAACCAGTGTACACTTCCGCCAAGGTCCGAGGTGAGCTTGTACTCAACTGGGCATGACAGACAAAGTCCCTCTTTATGCAACCTCCTCCTCAAAGAAGAAAAAGAAAATGCTGTGGAAATTTTAACCATGAAAAGAAATATTGGAGCTGAGGGCTCAAAAATGAAAGGTTGAATAAATATCAGGCATCAGGATTCAAAGCTCCAGGCGTGGTCTGGAGCACCACAAACCACGTAGCTTTGCACTTGAAGAGTGAAGGATGCTTTGAAAGAGTCCCTGAAATCAAGACTCCCAGGTTCAGCTGGAGACAGACTGATTTTCATCCAAAACACATCTTTCTATCCCAGGAAAGTTGTCTTCATGGAAATGCTGACCAGTCTCTTCACACACCACACCAGTGATGTGTTGGCTCTTTACGAAAATAAGAGTTCTTCTCTTTGCAACTAGGTCAACTGGGAAAGAAAGCAGGAGTTCCTTCTGGAAAGTCTGTGCTTTCCACATGGACATTTGGGAAATGCCTCCATCATGGAATGGGATGATAAGTTGTCTATTGCCTCTGCTTACACCTGGAATCCAAATAACTGGTAATGAAAGAGGCAACAAAATGGAAGTTGTCTGAGTTGTTGAGAATTAACTATAACTGGGAATTCAAGCTTTACTTAAACTCACTGGGGGTCAGTGGTGGCTCAGTGGTAGATGTCACCTCTCCCAGGGAGGAAACCCAGATTTGATTTCTGCTCAATGAACCCCATGGGCAGCCACGACCTGCCAGTGGAGATTTGCGTAATGTCATGATGTTGGACAGGTTTCTGTGGAATTTTCAGACTCAGATGGACTCAGCAGACAGACCTAGTGGTCTAGGTGTGAACAACCAGCCCGTGAACACTCTATGGACCACAGTGATCCAGCCTCTTCCCTGTCATAGGGATGGACCAGGGTCAGAAAGCATTTCATTTAGTGCTGCTTGGAGTCTTCAGGAACTGAAGGCCAACTCATTGGTAGCTGGAAATAACTCAAAAACCATAGAATCAAGTCCCCGCTGTACCAAACAGATACATTAAGGAGTGAAGTTGACCAGTAGAGATGAGCGAAGTGATGAACCTTATCTAAAGAGAATAACTGAATTAACTGTCATCAATTGTGGCTATTTGTGAAAGTGGGTCATTATCACCAATATCTGGATTTTTAAGAGAATCTTGAAATCTCTTTCATTTAAATCTTGGTAACTAATTAAAAAAAAAACCAAACAAACAAAAAACACACACCAAAAAAACCTTGTACAGAGGCCCCGAAACACAGAGAACGGACACCATTTGAGGCTGTCCTGTGTCTACGCATTACGAAGACAGAACTTTGACAAGAGAAAAGAAAGGGCTTGTTTGCTATTCAGCATTATGACAGTGGAGACAGGTGATGTAGGTTTGTGTCCCAGTAATTTTACCAACTTCATGTGTCATTTTACCAACTGCACATCACTGGGCCAGCCCCCACCCTCTGAGCATCAGTTCTTCTAGTGAAAAGAAAGGGTAAGATGAGACGCATTCTAAGAGCTTGCTGAAGCCCTCGGGTGGTACAAATGGTTAATATACTCAGCTTCTAACCAAAAGAGAGGAAATTCAAGATTAGTCCGAGGTACCTGGAAAGAAAGGCCTGATTATCTGCTCGCCAAAATCAGCTACTGTGTGACTCCATGGAACCCGGCTGGACTCCGAAACTCACAGGGCCACCATAATTTAGACTTAACTTGAAGTCAATTGATAAGGGCTGATGAAGGTACTGATAAGGGCTTGTCCACCTACAGCCAATAGTGATTCTATGCTCTTGGCCAAAAGAAAGCAACCAAGGCATTTTGAGGAAGGCAGAGGCCAACTTGAGCTAGTGTTAAGTTCAGGAATTCAGGAAGGTAAAGCCCTCTGAAAAGAGAACTCACACTCATTGAAAAGATAATTGATAAACTGAAGTCACATAGACTTGTCTGAGATGATGACCGTTCTATCTCCGTATCTGCATTCTGAAGATGAGAAATGGAGGCAAGGACGGCTAAGAATGCCAGTCAACTCACACGGCAAGAGAAGGCTATGGACAAGTGTAGCTGGTGTTGTTATTATGTGCTGTCGAGTAAACTACAGTCCATAGTAACCTGTGGACAACAGACGTGAACCTTGCCCTATACTGCTCCATAATCATGACTTCCCACATGCTCAAGGTCATTGGTACAGTCACCGTTAATCCATCTCATGGAGGGTCTTACTCTCTTTCCTTTGACCCCCTCCCCATTTCCAAGAGCTGGCCCCTCTTGACATGCATTTGGTGTGTGAGATGAAGTTTCACCTTCTTAGCTCCCCAAGGTGGCATTTCCTTTAGGACAGACTTTTTGACAGTCCATGAGATAGTCATTATTCCAACACTAAAATTCAAAGGCATCACTTCTTCTGTCATCCTTATTAATTGTTCAGGAAGCCATTGAAAAGACCATGGCTTTAAACCAACACCGTGGCTCTTTGGTACTCTGGAGAGATCCTTGACAGCTGATTTTTATTCCATCACTAGGCAACAAAACTCCAAATACTGCAGAAAGAATTCATCTCTCCATTGAAAATTCTGCTCACTCTGCCCCTGCCCTGAGTGCCTTGTCAGTAATGATGTTTATCAAAGCTTTGTCGTCAGCCTGCCTTCACCATACAACCTAATTCAAGGCCATGATCTTACTTTTAAGTGACCTATGGAAAATTGAGGAAACCAAGTAACACACCACCCAACACAGCTCGATTTGATATGATTCCTTTTCTGAAATGGAAACAGGTTTCTCCTTGCTCCTTGGTGGGTGTTTCTTTCAGACCTGCAGGTGTGGAGGGTGGAGGAACATTGCCCCTGTCTACTTACACCTGTGTATCAGGTGTGACAGCTGCCTCCCTCCCCCACCATGAGGCCTTCTCTACAAGAGAAGTCAGTAAACCCGTCTGTCTCCAGAGAAACAAACTTGCCCCATGCCCTGCGGGAACTGGATTCCATTTCTACCACACTGTGTGGGCGGTTAAGTTACTGTTAGTTTCCACGGTGTTGGCTTTCAATTCATTGTGGCTCCATGGAATACATGCTACCTAGTTCTGTGACACCCCTACAACTAGTTACAGACAGCACTGTTGTGACCCGCATGGCTTCATGGGGTGATGTTCAAAGCTGGTCATCAGGCCTTTCTTACTAGTCTGTGTCTAGAAGCTCCATTGAAATTGCTTAACACCATAACAACACATCAACCTCTGCTGACAGATAGGAGGTGGCTGGGCATTCGCACAGATCGCCACATAGAAAACAAGAATTCTACCACTGCACCACCAATGCTATCAGCAGCTCAAGCCAGCTCAAGAGCCCCCCGCCCCACCCCGGTACTGTATCATGGTGGAGAGCCGCTGCTCACGGTACCAGTCTTAAGACTGGGCAGCCCTGTGACCAGACATGCACCTGGGAAGAGGCATCTCAAGGGCTCGGAGTGGGCACTTTCTTGTTTGCAAGCAAACTCAGTTGCTCATTAGACCCCTCAGAGCTTGACCCAGGCTTTCCTAAGGTTTCCTGAGAGCGCCCAGCCATGCTGGAAAGCAGTTTGGTACTGCAACAGTGCTGTTTCCTAGATGGAAGATCACAAGCTCAGAAGGAACAAATGGTTTCCCCAAGGCCATCCGGCTGCTCAGGACTGAGCTAGGCAGCGGGCCTCCACTGGCCTGGCTATGCTGCCGCATGTCTGGACATCCCCTGAAGATCATTCGGGGGGGGCTGAGCGGTCCATACAGTGAGGACCACTAAGAGATGTCCCGGCTTCAAAGCCTGTGGCTACTCAAAAGACGCCCCACTGGGTTATAGAGGCAGAGGTGGAGGGAAGGTTTAGAACGACAGCCCCCAGCTGTATCCAAGCTGGAACCCAGGCTGGCGTCCTCAGTGGGCTGAGCTAGGAAGCTGAACAGGCAGGAGACCAGAGAACATGAGAAAGCGGAAGGCTGAAAGCAGACACAGAAGAGGGAAGAGGAAAGATGGGGAGAGAGCAGAGCTCATGGCAGCCAGCCACCACCAGGCTGCATCACAGAACTTCACCCTCTGCGTCCCTGACATGCTCCTCCAAACTCTGCACCCTCAGGCGGGCCCAGAACAGCCCGGTCAACTTGGGACCCTTTTATCCATGAATCTTACCTTCACAGAGGCAGCTTCCCTCAATGTCACCTTCCCACGTGGGGTTGATTGCCACTTCTGTTGCTCACCAAGAAATGGCCTCAAGTCTTCTCTGGGCTGAGTCACCCTCATTCAACTTCCTCAGCCTGTTCTCTCTGCCAACAAGGTGAGGCAAGACCTGCAGGTGAATCTTACCAGTGTAAGAATTTATATCACCTGGGGCTCTATAAGAATCACCTCGGGACTCTTGCTAGTCTTGACTTGATAAAATATACCTTCTAATTTAGCCTGAATAGGAGAACACTGGTGGGGAGTCACGGGAGTTGCCCTGCTAACCCAAAGGCAAGTAGAATCCACCAGCTGATCTGTGGAAGAAAGATGGGCAAGCTCCCCTCCCCCGCCCCGTGCAGTTTACAGCCCTGGACGCCCCCAGGGGAGGGTCAGCCATGGGTTGGTTCCAGCTCAAGGACAATGAGTTGAGTTGGGTTGGATTTAGTGTGTCTAGGGTGGTTGTTGTTGTTGTGTGCTACTGAATCAGAACCAACCCACGGCTGGCCTCCAGCCAGTTTTCAGATGCAGTAAATCACAGAGGAGGAGATTGCCCACCTTTCTCTCACAGAGCAACTGCTGGCTTCGAACCTCATGTCTTTGTGGTGGCAGCATGACGCCTTACCACTGTGTCACCAGAGCTCCCTGTACCTAGGGTAAAAATGCAGAAAGGATGGAGACACACATTTACTTCGTCAGACTGAATGGGCCAGCTGATGGGCCAGCTCTGGGCATTCAGGCCCATGAGACACAACTCCTTCCAGGGACGAGGAGAGGATGCTCTTGCGACATTTGGGTTTTTTTCTGACTAAGTGAGAGGCAACACTGTACCGGAGCCAGACCAAAGTTCCGGTAATGAAAATGCACAGGACAATTGGGCAGCATGGTAACAGCCGGCCAGAGCTTTTGGTGCTTCGTGACCAATCAACCTGCCCACTCACTGCCATCGAGTTGAATCGGCTTCATAGCAACTTTCCAGACAGAGCAGAACTTCCCCATTGGGTCTCCAAGGCTGATTTTTTAAAAAATTAATTTTAATGAATGTTTACAGAGACTTAGGGTTTCCAATCGTTCATTGTTGCACTTTTCTCCCTGCCCACCACTCCCCCCAATTCACTCTTCTCCTTGAAAAGTAAAAGGCTGAAATCTTTATGGAAGCAGACTGCCAAATCCCCACCCCACAGCACTGCTGGTGGGTTCAAGACACCAACATTTCTGTTAACAGCCAAGAATTTAGCCACTGCACTTACACAGCCAAAGTCTCTTGACCAAGCAGCAGACGCTCAGACCCTAAACTCACTCGGTCTTTCTAGAAGCAACACAGGCGCAGGTCTCCTTCCGCAATGACTGCGGACCCTGAATGCACCCTATGCATTTTACAGGCATCTCAGCCCCTGTCCCCAGAGCAGTGTGTTCTTCTGGAGATGAGGAGTAACGTGGACTCTCACCTAAGACACCCCAGCGTGCTGGAGATCTTAAATACGCAGGAGGCCCTTCCCAGTGGGCCAGCGAGGGACTGTGAAGGCCTCATTGTTGAAGAGTTGTGCACGCCGCCTCAACACACACACACACACACACACACGTCTGCAGGGAGCCCGTCTCAGGTTATCCCGGGTCCACAGGTGCCATGTAAATCAGGTCAGGCCAACAATGTGTCACTTTCAAGGGCACCGCTTACATCCTCGCCTCCTCCTGCACACCCGCCCGGGGCTGTGAACTGGGTCTAGGTTTTCACCCTAACCTGCCAGCGTGCCAGGGTTTCCCTCTCCAGAGCCCCATTCAACTCACGTCTCCTGCACTTGACTAGACTCACCTGCCTCCAAGTCAGAAAAATCAGGGCTTAGCACTTGATTGGCTTGAAAGTTCCTTTAGTGACGAAAGAGACAATGAAACAGCCTCCACTCCACTCCCCAGTCGCGGCCTGGTCCCGCGTGTGGGTTTCTATCCAGATCTGCTTACCTGGAGAAGTTTGCGCTGCATGATGGGGCGCAGGGCCCGGCCTTTACACGGCTTCAGTAATCGGAGCTGCGGTCATTGTTAAGAGCCTTTGAGTCAGCCTGACTGTGGTGTCTCTCACACAACAGAAATGGACTGCCCCGCCGCATCAGTCACCTCCACGACTGGGCGAGAACCCTGCTGCTGTGACCTCTAGTTTTCAGAAATAGATGACCAGGCTCTTCTTCCTAGTCTGCCTCAGTCCAAGAAGTCTGCTGGAATTTATTTAGCCTCTGAACATACAAGAGTCCACTGTTGGCACATGGGGTTCATCGACCAGGAACCCAAGCCAGGTACCAGGTTTGGAAATATATATATTCACATCCATTTATATATTATAAATGAAGCCTTATTTTTATTTCTAAATTATCATTTATCTATGTTGTTGTTGTGTACCGTTGAGTCAGAACGGACCCATAGCTGACCCTCCAGTGGATTTTCAGAGATAGTAGATCGCACAAAAGGAAGTTGTCCATCCTTCTCTTGTGGAGAACCTGGTGGATTTGAACTGTGTGTCTTTGGGATTGCAGTGCAGTGGCTTACCACTAAGCCACCAGAGCTCCCTATATATTATATTGTCAAAATATACTCATTTTTATGTTTGGATTGTGATTTGTGTTAAAGTTTACAAAGTGTATGGGTTTTTCATTCAATCTTTCATACGCATTTTGGTTTTTAACATTCATTAAAATGCCCGAAGTATTGCACTGTCCCACTTCCTTATTATAATTCTGATTCCCAATGCCCCTTCTGTCCATCTAGCCCACCCCTTTCTTCTGCCTTCAGGACTTTCTCTTTGGACAAATGACGCTCTTTTGACTTTATGTGGTTGATTGCTCTCAACAGTAGATTGTTGTTAGGTGCCGTTAAGTACGGCTCATAGTGTCCCTATGAAGAGTTGACCTGAACCCTGCCCTGTCCTGTGCCAGCCTCATCATCTCTGACACACGCAAGCCCATTGCTGAAGTCACCACGTTCATCCATCTCGTAGAGCAGCCCTGAAACTGTACAAACTCATCCAAGTCTCCTCTCTCTTTGCTACTGTAGGACGCGCTGGAGTCCTGAGCAGTGCATGAAGGTCGTACTTGGAGAACCTTGGCCCAGTTTCTTGACACTGAGTGATGCTTTCTCTTGCTCCCATTTTTATTGGCTCGTCGTCTCCCCGATGATGGGTGGAGCCAAGGAGGCTTCCTCAGCAGGCATCCAGCCAGCCTCTACGCTCTGCCTGCCTGGCGTAAGTACCCTTCCCACTCCGTAGATGGGGCTGGCAGTCCCACAAGTGTGTTCAGTTGTCCCATAAAGGTCTCACTGGGCATGGCCGGTGGCCAGTGAGTGCCTACAGAGTGGATGCATGTTTAAAATGGGGAGCAAAACAGGTTGAAGCTGCTGTCACTGTAATTCATAATCTTTTAAAAATTCTGATTTTCAGTGAGCTCTGGTGGCCTAGTGGCAAGAAGCTGCACTGCAATCCCAGAGGTTAGCAGTTCAAATCTACCATTTACTCTGATGGAGAAGGAGGGATAATCTCCTTCTGTACCAGTCAGATCTGATTTGACGGTACACACACAAAAAAATTAAAAAAAAAAATCTGATGTTTAATTCACTTAAAACTTATTGAATGTTTTTTTGCTCAAACATGAAGTGAGAAACAGATAATCCTAGTAGTATTTATACCTTCATAACTGGCTAGCCATTTCATGAATAAATTTTTTAAATAATAATAAAAAATACATATTTTTCTTCTTATCATTCATCATCAATCCAACCAACATCTATCCACGTTCCTAAGAAGCTTTGGTGTTGCAAAAGATCACGAGTTAAGTGACTGAAGTCGACTCTTCAAACCTACCCAGAAACTTCTCAAGAGAAAGACCTAGTGACCTGCTCTCATAAATAGTCTCAACCTCAAGGTCATCGCCATGGAACAAGAGCCCACTCAGCTGGCTCACCACTGGGCTTCAGAGGCTGCGGCTCACAAGGGAAGAGGTGGCCATCTTTCTCCAGAGGAGCCACTTCTGCATCTGAACTGCCAGAGAGGCGTGGCCTTTGACTTAGCAGTACAACATTCCTGGGGCAGGCAAGCGCTTTAATCACTGCATCACCTGGACTCCTTGGCAGGAACCCACCCTCTCTATTTCGAAGGGCCTGAGAGGATGGGGAGGAGCTGGAGTGTCCCGCTGATGGATGCTGACAGTTCTCCAGTCCTTGATCTCCTACCATTCTCCAGAGCAGGACCCAGACCCCCTCTGAGCAACCTGTTCCAACTCCAGAAGTCTCCGAGGCAAAGGACCTAAGGAGGGCCACTTTCCAGGATGTCCCTGAAGAGACAACATTAGCCATGCCTGCCCGGGGTACTCCGCCAAGGCTTCCTGGGGATGAAATGTGAGAGAAGATAAACTCGGCTTTCATCTCTGAGAACATAAAAAAATAAATAACATCAAAACGCGGGCCGAGTGAGGGCTCCAGTCTGCACACACAGGGGACGGTGCATGGAGCAGCCCCGAGGGCACGAGCTCATCAGACTTCATCTGGAGGAGAGTGAGGGGTGGGGGCAGAGAGCGTTCAGGAAGTCTGCCAGGACCCTTTCTTCTCCTCCAGGCTCACATGAGGTGGCTTCTTTCTTCTCGATCTCCAGGAGCAAAGAGCTCAGACTGACCAGGTGCTTGAGGATCACAGAGACGAGTCGCAGTCAGCCCGGTGGTTTTATAAGAGCTGCACTTGGTCAAGTTCAACGAGAGCCGCAACGTGACCAGACAGCCTTGTTTTCCCATGTCATGCATGTTTTCCACCTTCGACGGGGTGCAGCCCCGCCACTTGTTTTATCAGAAAGTATTTTGCGTTCTCGTTCCCTGATGGGTTTCTGCTTTAGTTGTGTCTGGTATCTGCATGATTCCTGCACATGAAATCTCTCATTCTCCAAAACCGAGGAGGTTAATGTGCATCTTTGAAGCAAGGTCACAGTCCTATCTTCTCAGCTGCTAGATTCCCAGGGAGATACCTCACACCCACTAAGATGGCTTTTAGGGAGCTGTGGTGGCCCAGTGGGGAGGGAGTTGAGTTGTTAACTCAAAAGCAGGGGATTCAAATCCACCAGTTGATCCACAGGAGAAAGATGCGATTTTCTGTGCAATTTACTGCCTCTCAGAACTCACTGGAGGGTCAACTAGGAGTCGGTTCCTATTTGACAGCAAGGAGTTTTAATTCACTATGTACATAAACTAAACACAGGGTCTTTGTTTTTCTTGCTACACATCAGAGCTGGACCATGACTAAGGATGACAAAAGAAGAATCAATGCCTTTTTGTTGTGTGCTGGAGAACAGTATAGAACATAATACAGACTGTCAAGAGAACAAACAAGTCTGTCCTAGAGAGGGTGAAATCAAGGTGCTCCTTGGAGGCAAGGATTTGGATGTTCTCCCTCACATACTTTGGGCAGGTTGCCAGGAGGGACCAGTCCTTGGAGAAGGACATTGTGATTGGAAGGCTAGAGGGACAGCACAAGAGAGGAAGACCACAGATGAGATGGATTGATACAGAAACTGGGTAATAGGGGTAGGTGTGTCAGACAGTGAGACTGGCTCAAGATAGGGAAGGGTTCAGAGCTATTGTGCACAGGGTCGCTAGGAGTTGCAGTCAATGCGACAGCACATACTAACGGAATTAAATGACTGTTCCAAGTCTGTGAGCCATCTGCATGGACAATAACAAGAGTTATTACATATGGACAAGAACACATATTGGTGAGGCTGTGGGCAAAACGACTCATTCACTGCTCACAGGAATGTAAAGTGGTCAGCAGCTTTGATCAATGGTCTTCCAGTTCCTCAGAAGGTTAGTTTCCATACCAAATCCAAACTCACTGCCTTTGAGTCAATTTCAACTCCTAGTAACCTTCTGCCAGTTTCTGGGAGCCTAGCCTGTAAATCTTTATGGGAGAAACTACCTATTTCTCTCCAGAGGAGTGACCAGTGGATTTGAACTGTCAACCTTCAGTTGTGTACTAATGTTATGTTGTTATGTTATGTTATATACTTCGCTGTCGATATGATCCATACTTCCTCTCCTAGGAAGAAGATACTTGATATCCACTTTCATGTCCAAAACAATTGAAAACAATTGTCCACACAGAAAATGGAATGCGAACGTCCCTAACAGAACTATATGTAACAGCCAAGAAGTGGACGAGTTGGGTAAAAAAATTGTGGCATAATGATACAAAGGAATGTTATTCAGTTCTTAAAATAAAGGATGCTGATACAGGTTACAGCACGGATGAGCACTGAAGACCTAGATAGAGTGAAGGCAGCAATTCACAAAATGCCTCTTTTTTTAAAATTTATTTTATGTGTGTACCGTCAAATTGGATCTGACTGGTACAGGAGGCGATTGTTCCTCCTTCTTCAGCAGAGCATCTGGTGGATTTGAACCGCACACGTCTGGGATTGCAGTGCAGTTTCCTGCCACTAGGCCACCAGAGCTCGCCTCAAAATGCCTCTTAATTCATGATTCCATTTGGATGAAATAGCCAAAATGCACATGGTGACAGAGGCAGAAGTCAGGTTAGCAGTTGTCAGGAGTTAGGAGGTGGGGAGAATGGGAGTCACTGCTAACGGGTTCAGCATTTTTCTTGAATGTGATAAAAATGGTCTTGAGTTAGATAGTGGCCAGGGTTGTACAATCTGACTACACTAAAACCACTCAAATGGGCTTCTTTTGTTTGTTTCATGAAGAGAAATATTAGCTTTGAGAAACATCTTCCAGAAGTTGGACTAAGCTGGTACAGGGAAGGTCTGTGGCAAGCATGTGAGGGTGGGAAGCTTGGGTGAATAGTCAAGGGCCAGAAGGTCCATATAGCATCCGGCCCACTCAATGTCACCCAGTTGAAAAACAAATGTCCATCTGACTGTCCCACCCACTACTCCCCCCTTCCTCCTGAAGCCAGTCTTGCATATGCAGACCATTTCCCAGCCACATAACTTTCAAGAACCTTAGTATCCTCATTTGCCACAGCAGAGGCCTCTAGACCCATCTGGTCTCCAATCCTGATTAGACAGCCCAAACCAAAAAAACTAATTTCTTGTTCTCAAAATGGTTTTTGGGGTCATAAACCACAGCTGTTCTAACCTGTGCATCCTTTTCCATTAACTGTTTATTTTACTTTCAAAAGTCTATGGGATTAATATCCTTCACACAAGATTGGGTGGGGACAAATTACCCAGGGTAAGGGGGATGAAGGAGCATATGGTGGACAAGGGCAGAACACAGACACTCCAGAGCTCTTCCGAGGGTGGTTTTCTATCCTGCCAGAAGCCCTCAAGCTGGGCTTTCTGAAGGAGTTCTTGAACTCGCCCTTCTCCTCTTTGGTGATCATTGATGGTTCAGTGGTAGAATTTCCACCTTCTCCTTGGGAGTTCTGGGTTCTAGACCCAGCCAAGGCATCTATGTGTAGTCAAGTCCCATCTGTTAATGGAGGTCTGTGTGTTGTCATGATGTTGGATCTATTTCAGCAGAGATTATAACTCTGATAGACTTAAGAAAGGTCTAGAGATTTACTTCCAAATGTTAGCTAATAAATGCCCTGTGGATCACAATGGTCTGATCCACAGATGAACAGTGATGGGGTCTGATCAGGCAGCATTTAACCCATTTTGCGTGCTGCCAAAGTAAGTTAGGGGTTAACGCAACCCAACTAACCATGACCAGCACTCTCGTCGCCCAAGCGTGGACTTTATTGATCTCATGACTCCATGGCGATCACTGTCACTCATCATGAATTCCCATTGGATGGGGTTGCCGTCAGTCGGAATCAAATCCACAGCCAACAAACAACAGGGAACAAGACAACCCAAAGCTTCCGAAGTCTTCTCAAGTCCTGCCTGTGCGTGCTTATTGGAGACGTTGTTGTACGCTGTCTGGTCAAAACCGACGCGTAGCTGACCCTTCAGCAGGTTTTCAGAGGTAGTAAATCACACAGGACCCTGCCCAGCCTTCTCCCTTGAACAGCTGGTGGATTCAAACTGCATGCCTTTGGGATTGCAGGGCAGCTTCTTACCACGAGGCCACCAGAGCTCAAAGAAACTTTGGGATAGTTCTTTTTAAAAGGAAGAAAAGCAAGGTATTTTTCCTCTTATGGACCATCTTGTCTTTCTTCCCTTGATGACAAATCTCTCTCAAAAGAATTCTGGTGCTAAGATGGCAAATAGCTGGTTCAGGATTCCCTAAAATGAGCAAGAAGTACAGCATTCCCATTCTTCCCCGATAGTCACTGTCTACTGGAAGGCTAGTGGCCCATTAGTCTCAAAGCAGAGGCCACGCTGTTCATCACGTAGACCTGCCTACACACATCCTGGGACCTTGATTCTGACACCCTCGCAATTCTAGCACATCTCTCCCATCCTCCACTGCAGTCATGGAGACTCCATGGGTAAAACACCCCGAGATCCAGGAATCAGCATCCTGTGAGGCCCTGTTTTGTATGCCTTATTTTTCAAATCCTATTATTTTGGGGGGAATTCTAGCCCTGCTCTACCGAGAAAGACTAGAAGTTCACAAAGTAAAGAACCGGAAGTTGACAAAGGCACTTCCGGGACAGGAGTTCATCCTCTTGATGGCCCATGAGATCCTCACTCCCAGTCTCAAAGCCCCACAAAGACCCCACAGTGCTTCGTAGATCCCAGGAGCTCGGCAGACATGCAGAAGTGGTCTGCTCCGCACTTCTCTGGTGCTGCGAGGTGGCCAGGAGAGTGCACAAAAGTGCTGTAGTCACCTGTGTTAACTAACAGGCAGCCAAACTCCACTCCTCTCTTTACAGACCACCGGCAGTGTCACTACAGATCATTATTTTAAACTGTGCTTCCTCTCAGTATCATCAAGAGGAAGCAAGTCTAGAAGGCGCCAAGGGGCCCAAGTTTCTGTATGTTCTTCCCATGTTCCCTTTGAAAACTCCTACTCCCATGTACCCACCTGCTTGCAAAGCTCCCTCATGAGCTGCTTGGGCCCCAGAAAGAAAAGGAGTCCCCTGGGGCCCCTGCATGAAATCAAACCAGAACTTGGCCCAACCTCTTCGGATTTTCCATCAGATTAACCTCTGGCACACGCACCCCCCAAGCCCCATGCCATGTGCAGCAAACCCAGCCTCTTCCCGGCTCTGCTGTCCCAACAATCACACCCAACAGCCGTGAGCTCAGACCTCTAACGCGGGACACCACAGGGCCAGACACAAGGATTAAAAAAATAAGCTGCATGAGATTTATTTTTGTCTTGTTAACATTAATATCTGTAGAAACATTTTATTGTCAGTATAAAAATTAACAGGTCTTTATTAAATACTTTCTCCAATTCTGGAACAGGTAAAATCAGTGTCATATGCATTCGGTTTGCATGGCCACCGCAAGGGGAGTGGGTGTTTCAGAAGCAGGACAACATTGCGCGGTCACAGAGTCCAGCACGGCGACACTTGGGCTGACATCGCTGGTAGCGTCCAGCCAGTTCTTTTCGAGAGGTGCTTGCCAGAATGAGATGGAAGCAATCCCTTAGAAAGGAGGAAGGATCCTTTGAACTCTCAGCAGAACAACTTTGGGTTTCAACTTCCAATGGTAGAACGTGAAGCTCCCAAAAGGCTTCTCAAAAGACAAGAATCCAAAAGGCTATTACTCACTCAAGAAAAGGTGGGCTGATCTGATTAATGAGCAACTTGGGGGAACAGCCAGCTGCCCGCAGAGATGAGCACGCTGTTGGGATCTCAACCACGCTCCTTCCTGGAAGACTCGATGGGGTATCTTCTCAGGAGGAGGACACAGGTACCTTTTGTCCTGGGAAGTACACGTAACTACATAGGCCCATCACAGAGTCACACGTGGGCAAAAATGCCTTCTCACGAAAGGGTTCCTTCAGGACGAGTAGTTGGGTGGTATGAGGACAATTCATTAACCGACAACTAAGCTTCAACCCAAAGCAGCCCATACTTCCTGCCCCTCAGACTATGAGATACTGTCAGTATTTCTCCTTTCCAAGGATATGGCATCTAGTTAAGTGTGAGCAATAGTTTAACCAGTCAACTGTGCTGCCCGCATAGGAATGCCATTTAAATTAAAACAAAAAAAATAATACAAACTATAAATGATTAATCATTTTGTATATTACCAATTCATTAATAAATTAATGTTATACCATTTTTCCCTGAAAGTAAAAGTATTTTTCTTTTCCCACCTCTCTCTGTTCGGTGAAAATGAAAAAAGTTCTGTATAAGAACAGCATTTAGCAAATAGCCATTTTAAAAAAAAAGAGAGAGGCCAATTTTCTAGGTGCCTGGGGATATCCATTTAAAATCAATACAAAAAATAATTCATTGTAAATATATAATATATATTTATACATAATTTGAATATATTTACATACATCCAGCACCTATATACTGCATTTGTGCTCTGTAAGTGTGTGCTGACATATATTTTTCTCCAATTATTACAAAATTAACAAGGAAGGCAGAACAAGTGTTTGCCTTGAGTCCAAGTGGTCCGCGGCCAGCACCCACGGGTCACCTGACGGGGTTCCCAGGCAGGCCTGCGGCAGTCCACAGTCCTATAAACACTCTTTTCTTTAGGGTGAAGATACAAGTCCTCGATCATATAGCTTCTTTACATGTGTGCCGATCACTTTCCAATTATTTACTCCTCTGAGGCATATATACAAGTGCGGACCACAAACTCCAGAGCAAGGGCTCCCTGCTCAGTGCAGGTAGTGGAGCCGCCCCGTCGGGAGACAGGAGGCCTGTTCATGCGCTCACACTGCTGCTCTTGTGTGGGTACTGAGGAAGGCATGATTCGTAAGGCATGGGGTCCGGAGAGAACACAGAGTCATCTCCTGAAGAACAAGAGCTCCGTGTGCCAGGGTAACTAGGTGAATACTGTTCGAGGGGCTGCGTGAGGTCCAAGTAGTCCTGAAAGAAGGGGAGAGAGATGTTTTATTTCATCTCGGGTCAGGATAACAAGGTGAATACGGTTCGAGAGGCTGCGTGAGGTCCAAGTAGTCCTGAAAAAAGGGGAGAGAAGAGTTTTATTTCAAACACAGGCTCTTGAGATGCTGATATTGGGAGCTGGGACAGGTCAGGCTCCCCTTGGCACTTTCTAATGGCTCAGGATGGCCAAGCTCTCCATGACCCGCCCAAGTTCCCACTTTAAGTCCCAAGGCTGCCCTTCACCAGTCTCTCAGAACCGACTACAAATACACTACTGGCAGCAGAGAACAATAAAAGCCTGTTGGACTGTGGGTGTTGGGCGGTCAACTCAACTGAAACCAATTGTCAAGTTGCTTCCAACTCGGGGAGCCATCACGTGAGCCAGAGTAGAACTGGTTTTCACAGGATCTCCAGTGGTTTCTGTTTTAGGATATAAATCCCCAAGCCCTTGGTGCCTCTCGCTGGACTTGAACCCTTAATCTTTTGGTTTGCAGCCAAATGAGGTAACCATGTGCACCACGCAGGGTCTCCCCACTCAACCCAGTACAACTTAGAGTGACTTGTTTGCTACATCACGGCCTCCTCTGAGAACACAGCTCATATTCAAGCCCCAGCCAAAGTCACAATTATGTTACAGATGTCCACACCCACCTTAAGGAAGGCATTACATTTTACTGTGAGTTTCTAGGACAATTCAAGGGAGCATGGCCCCATTCAGGGGGTGATTTAACAACTCTCAGAAGCTCTCCAATTTGTACATGTAAACGGGTTCAAAAAGGCTCAGGAAGTGTGTGTATTGGGTTCCTCATGGGTAATTAATGAAAAAATGAGAACATGGTGGTTATGCTGTAAAGTTTTGAAGATCTGAGAGTCAGGAAGTGCTGTTCTGCTCCCCAAAGCACGGCTGGGGGATTCCTGTGGGGGCTAGGTCCCCCAGTTTAGGAGAGTTACAGAGAGTGGGCTGACCTTAGGAGGAGGATCAACTAACCATGGCCAACACGCCCAGTTCATCACATCCAGCCCACGGCCTGCCACTCACGAACCAAGAGAGTTTCTACTTTTTTTCCCCCTTAAATTTATTTTATTTTATTATCTTTTGTGTGTGTACCGTCAAATCAGATCTGACTGGTACAGGAGGAGATCGCCCCTCGTTCTCCAGCAGAGCATCTGGTGGATTCAAACCGCATACCTCTGGGATTGCAGTGCAGCTTCTTGTCACTAGGCCACCAGAGCTCCCTGAGAGTTTCTACTTTTTTTAAATGGTCACAAGGCACCAAAACAATACCATCTATGGGCACAGACGTTATATCAAATGACAGAAACCCATACACTACTATGTAAATACTGAAGTTCAAGTGTTTCACGAAAACACACACATACCCACATATATGCATGTGCACACACACTCATTCATTTATTGGCTAGAGTTGCCTTTGCAAGAAGCCCTGGTAGTTTAGTGTTAAGTGCTGACTATTAACCAAAAGGTTGGCTTGAACCCACCAACTTCTCTGTAGGACAAAGGTGGGCGGTCTCCTCCTGCGAAGGTTTTGATGAAACCCAATGGAGGGTCACTTGATTCGGAGACTCATCGGCAAGAGGTTTGGTTTCTGGTTCAGCAAAATGGCGTTGGTACGACAAATACCAAACAGCCTGCCAAGTTAAAGTACCAATGCTCTGGCCCTTTGCAGAAAAAGCGTGCGAGATTCCTGGGCAGGAGAACTTGTGGGTCTCCTGGTCCAAGTGAGCTGGCACGAAGGGTGGTTCTGCTCAGGCCCACGCAGAAACCAAGTGTTATTCTGTGACATGTGGTTTTGCTGAGAAAGGGGCAAAAAAGTGCAGATCGCAGCACAAAGAGCCTCAGTGTTATCAGAAAAGAGCCCACGGAATGTTGGCGACCATACGCTCTAAAAGATGGGGGAGAAAGAAAGCCCCACTATAATTCATCCCCAGGGCTGGCAAGAGACACAGTCCCCATCTGAAGGGGATGTCAGCTCCAACTGCATCAGCACAACCGCACGGCTGGAAACACACACACCCACCACATCAAAGGGGCGCGTTCCGCTCACCACGACAAAAACAAAAACCCGGTCCTAAAAGGAACCATTTTTCCTCGAGCATGTGGTAATGATTTTCAGGAGGAAAGAAACTTCAATTTTTATATCCGCTCGACAAGATGGCATGGCATTCTGCTCTTTGCCTTTTAGGATACTAGATAGGAATTTCGGTAGGAACAGGCCCACTTTACATAAAAATCCATAAATAAACCTGAACATGGACCCAGCAGCGTTAAAGTGAACCAAAGTGTTGGGTCCCAGTTTCCAAATGAAGCCGTAAACCTCCAGATCTGATAGGAAAATGCTGGTTTATCAGTGGATTGCAAGTCGAGGGTTAAAGGAACTCGCACTGGGAACAACAATTTTGGCAGGAGAAGAAAGTTGTGGGTTATTTTTTTTTTTAAATCTTCTCCCTTCTCTTCAACTGTTTCTTTCAACTTCTGAAGGTCAGCTGTGCTCATTTAAAAAGCAATCTCCCCTCTACCCACACAGCCAGGTCACACTCTCAAGATCAAGTTCGTGGGTGGACACTGCCCATCGCCGCATTTCATTTTCACTTTTTAAAAAAGATTATTTTCTAAATCAGACATTAAATGTCATTTTTCCCTTCCAGAGCCCGCGGGAGATGATTTCTCTTCCCCCTTTGAAAACGTATTGCCTCCCCGTCATTAACTATTACCTTTCATTCACTGGCTAAGGATTTCACTCTCCTGGGACTGTATTCGACTTGACTGGTTTATCATCTTTGATTCGTAGTTTCTCATCTTTTTTGATATGTTGCTGTTACATGCTGTCTGGTTGGGTCCGACCCCCACTGGGTCTGACCCTCATAGCTCCAGTAGGTTTTTCAAAGGCAGTAAATCACACTGCAGGGATGGCCTGTGCTTCTCCCATCGAGCGGCTAGTGGATTTGAAGATCTGAACTGCCTTTGGGTTGGCAGCGAGGCTCGTTACCACTAGGCCACCGAGCTCCCTGTCTGATAGGAGTGACTACCTTCTGTGCCCTTCGGAACCCAGCTGCACTAATGTGACTGTCACGCGGATAATGAGCTGTGACCACCCACGTGTTTGAGTGTAGAACACTGTAGCTGAGTATTCAGGACCTGACTGTAGGCATTTCTGAGTGGACTCCAACCTTCAGCCCACCGGTTGTCATTGGAACCACACTTGTGCCATAAACAGCCACTGAGTTGGGTGACTTCAGGCAAGGATGGCTAGAGGGCTTCTTTAGCTGGTAAGGAGTCCAAAAACGTCATCAGAATGAAAGGTGCATGGTTTCACTTAAGAAAACATGTCAGCCACTTGTTGCAGGAAACTGGTTTTAGCACTACACCACAGCCCTACTACGTTACTAGGATCTCGTGGTTCTGTGTTACGGAAATTCAACTGATGGCATGTGGTTCCCAGGCAAGATGATCTGTAATGGACCACACTCACTTACTTTCTTTCTTTCTCTCTCTCTCTCTCTCTCTCACACACACACACACACACACTCACTCACCCTGGATCCACCAGCCCAAAGCCACAGTGAGCTGAAACCTTAGGCAAACCTCCTTGGCCTAGTCTCCAGAGTCCACACTCACAAAAAATGGTTCTAGCAACCTCAGGGCTTAACGAGAACAGGAGTTTAACTCTGTCTGACCCCTGCAGAAAAGTGGTCAGCTCCAGTACAGACCCCAGCAGGGAACAAGGCTGAGCTTTCGTCTCACGCCAGGCAAGGCCAGCAGGCTTCTGGAATGGGCAGTGTGGGTCCTTTCTCACCTCGTTGGTTGTGAGTGTGAGAATCCGGTCCAGGTCTTCCACCAACTGCTTGAAGGTCGGCCTCTGGGAGGGGACAGCGTGCCAGCAGTCCCTCATCATCATGTACCTGCAAAACATGGGGTCCTGAGTGAGATACAGGATGGGGCCAGGCCCAGGACCACAGAAAGGCTTGGGCAACATCAAGCTCAGCTGCAAACACGTACCAGAACATTCCATGAGGCCAAGTCAGGAGGGGATATTCACATTCCCTAGGGCTTTTTTCTGAAAGGCACTTAGATTTACAAAAATCTCATCTCATGACTCGCCAGGCGCACCCTAACAGCTTGAAGGGAGGCATGTTTTCCCTGCTGACTTCTGACCTCTTGGATATAGAAGGCCATATGACAATAGGATTGATAAAGGCATGCTTTAAGGCCATTTGGGGGTCACAGACAAGCCATATGTGAGCAGGAAGGCCTCCAGGTCCCTCCTGCCCCCCATTTACTGTCAGTCAAAGCAGCTTTAGCCTTATCTGCCCAACACTTTGGTTTCTGTGCTAAGATTTCAGTTGACAAAGATTCCTCAGTTTCAAAGTAAATAAACAGAGCTCAGAAGCCACAGGCTTAAGGCAGAGACCCCAGGCTGTACGTGGCATCCTGATTAACCTGTGAGGGGCCCTTATCTTGACTATGGATTTCGACAGACCCTCTAGGTGAGGACAAGGTGATAGGGACAGCAGGAGACACAATTGGTGCCTTTATACAACATGTCATAAAACATGGCCATTCATCTGACGTCCACTGAGCACGGAAAAGTGCTCATGGGATTAGTGACAGAAAATCCCCATGAAATGACACACAATAGGCTGCAGTCTTAGGGACAATCACATTGCCTAGTTAATCCTGGCGAAGAGAGGGAGGGAGAGACACCTCCTTCACAGAACAGGTTTTATGGCTCTGGACACACGTCACACTGTACCCCATCTCGCTTCCCGTGTGGCCCAGTGGTTAGAGCTGGTGGCATCCCCGGGAAGGCAGCGGGGCTGATAGCTAATATCCAAGAGCTCTGGTGGCGTAGTTGCCACGGGCCTGCACTGCTAACTGAAAGGAGGCACTTCTTAGCTGGTTCGAATCCACCAAGGGCTCTGAGAGAGAAAGACAGCCAATCTCCTCCCATGGATTTACAGCCTCTGAAATGCCACTACAGGGTCTGCTGCGGGTCAGTTCTGACTGGATGCCCGGGAGGGATGGTGAGGTGAACGAGTTCATGAGGGAGCCATGGTGGTTGGTATCCAACAACTCCATGAGAAAATGGGAGTAATCTCCACCCAGGGTGTTTACAGCCTCTCGAAATCCCATCGGAGGGTCAACTACAAGTTGGTTCCAACCAACTGCAATGAGTTTGAGTCTTTTGAGTTGAACGAGTTCACGCAAACTTGTTGGTGGTCAGGAGGCCACTGCGGACACTTCCGTTCTCCCATTTGCCAGGCCAAGGGCAAGTGCAAACACCAAGCCAGGGGTCCCTGTTCCTCTAACCTTACACACTGAGGGCAGCCCTAGACATTTCCCTGTCATCCTAGGGAGATGGCACAGAGAAATCGCAGCCGGGCCCAGGCTGAAAAAGCCTCAGATAGGCAGCTGGGCTCTCTGCGTGAATGAAAGCTGCATCAGGCCCCGGACAGCCGTGTTCCTTCTGGATGGGCCACGGCCAGGATCATCACTGCATTTATCTATGTCTGTCTGTCTATGTCTGTTCTGGGAATGAGCCCAGAAAACATCAGCCCTTCTTCTCAGACAGGTTTTGATAGCGGGACCTGGGTGAGCCACACAGACAATGGACCTCTGGTCTGGCCATGCCCTGGACCCGAGGTGGGGGGCGGAAGGAAGGTGCTTACAGCTCATTGGTGCAGTTGGCCGGCTTGTCCATCCTGTGGCCTTCCTTAAGCAGCTTGAACAGCTCTTCCACGGGAATCCCTGGGTATGGAGAGCCTCCCAGAGTGAATATCTCCCACATCAACACCCCGAAGGACCAGCTGCAAAGAAAGAAAACAGCTTCACTAACAGCCCTCACAGTGCCTGGCTAAGATGGTAAACACTCGCCCACTGCTTATACTCCAGGCCAGTGACTCAGCTTCCCACACAAACACCCCATCCTGTCCTGGGAGGACCCCTCAGTGAGGAGGGCATGGATGGTCTGTGGGCACTCAGAAAGGCCAGACCCAGCACCACCTTCCCTAACAGTGTTCCTCGCAAATGCAGTGCTGCTGACGTGAGGTTCTCAACGCTTCCTTTTCAAAGGCAGAAGAAGGGAAAGCCCCTCCCTCTGTATTTCTGTGCAAGAGTTGTGAGCTCCCTGGATGGGGAGACAAGGTCCCTGAGCAGCCAGTGGTGCCTCAGGGCACTGTGGTTTGGGGCCTGAGGTCACCAGGAAAGAACACTGGTTGCCCAGTCTGTTATGTGCGCTGGGCTGCTAACAAAAGAGGGTCAGTGGATGGGGATCTACCGGCCACTCTATAGGAGAAACAGTCCATCTCCTCCTCTTACACCCTATAACCCTGGAAATGCAATGCAGGGTCACTGCAAGTGGGAAATGACGTGACAGAAGCAGGGTTTGAGAGGTCACAAATGGGGTTAGCTCAGGCTGGGAGGAGGACAGAGGAATTAGGGCCCTCACACAGACAAAAAGTCATTCACCAAAACTAGAATCAGCTCTTGGAGAAAACCTTAAAACAGGTTCCTCCAGAGAGCATCCCTGGACATTTTGGGCCTTGTTCAGGAGAGTCACCCCCCAGAAAACCAGGGAATGTGTTCTAAATGCCCCTGACACAGCACCACCAGAAACACCCACGATTTATTCAAGAACGGTAGGGCGCAGCGGTGGAGCTGGGACTCGAACCCACCAAGGGGCTCAGCAGGAAAAGATGTGGGCGTGGCCATCCACTCCCACATGGACTACAGCTGAGGAGACCCTGGGGGAGTTCTCACCTGTCACAGGGGGACACGATGAGTCAAACACTGATGTGATGGCACCGTATCTGGGCAGAGTGAACCTGTCCCCTGCCAGAGGCAGCAGGGTACAGGCAGAACCAGCCTCCAGCCTCAGTTTAACGCTCTGCGAACACGCACATCACACCACCTTCCCTACGACTGCTGAGACCATGGACCACGAGGACAGCATGCAATTAGGGCAAATGAACCTAAAACCCCACAAATCATTTTCTTTTAAAAACAACTTATCTTGAACTTTCTGATTTTGGAATAGTGACAGACTCCAGGTACAGAGTATGGCAAGGAGTCATGTCCCTCATCACCAGCTGTCCTCAGTGGTCAATTTCAAACTGAACTTCCAAATGGAAACTTCTGGAACACCAGTATGGACAGGGCACATTTTGTTGTGTTTTGTGCAAATAGTGCATTTTTTTGTTTTATGAATGGCAGGTTTGTGGCATCTCTACTTGAAAAAGCCTGTTGACACCATTATCTGGTAGCATGTGCCCACTTCATGTCTCTGTGTCACATTCTGGTCATCCGCCCAACATCCTGAACTTCTTCATAATTCTATTCACACCAGAGGAAGGTCTAGTGGCCTAGTGGGTAAGGAATCACGCTGACAATCCAAAGGCTGGCATCTCTAAGCCTCCGCTTGGCCCACAGAAGACAGAGAGGCGATCTCCTCCCATGGGATTTACGGCCTCTGTGGCCAGTGATGGCTCAGTTCTGACTCAACGGCACACAACAACAGTGCACACTTGCTAAGACTGCAGTGTGAATTTTCAGAGCAAAAGGAAACACCAAAATGGAGATAACTCAATTTGCTGCGATTCTGACTTTATCGTCGTGGTCTGGAAGTGAACCTACAGCATCTTCGAGGTCTACAGAAACGTTCTAGAAGTTCCTCCTTGTTTCTTTATGGCTGTCAAGGATGCCAAGACCAGACAGGAAGAATAAATGCGGCAACCAAACCGTGTGGAAGTCATCTATGATGACTTGGCCCTTTAACAGCAAATCCAGGTGAGAGGGGAAACAAAATGAAGCACCTCCAAGGAGGCGAAGTCTCGGGATTGCTTCTCTACAGGAGTGGAGCGCTTGCCGGCAGCCTGGCAGCTCGGAGGGCGGCTGTGCAGCTACGCATCCACGAACGGGCTGGAGGGGGCACTTCCGTGCTGGCAGGGGCGGCGAGCGGTCCCACCTCCCCTGGGCTTTGAAGCCAGGCAGATTAGTAACAGAGCATTAGTTGCCAGCCTAGCATGAAATCCGTCCTTTCTAAGGCAGCTCCTGCCCCTTCTGTGAATGCCCAAGATGTGCCAGGTAGCCGAGGAGGAAGAAAGGCAAGCTCTGCCCAGTGAAAACACCAGAGGAACAGGGAGCCACTTACACGTCGCTCTGATGGGTGTAGACTCTATCAAAGAGGGCTTCAGGGGCCATCCACTTGACCGGGAGTCGCCCCTGTAGATAGGAGAGAACACAGACTATCAACAGATTAAGAATGAGCTTATTCAGCAGACCACAACAGGGCTATGGCCTGATTATGTTAACAGAAGTCACTAATGCTTCGCCACATTTTTAAAATTGGGATTTGGGTGCAAGTTAATGAAGCAAACTGGTTTTCATTCAACCGCTCATACATATTTTGTTTAGTTAAAATACTCCTCATATAACCTTATAATTAAAATACTTATAACCTTATTCTTTCTACTTCTCTGTGAGTCTCATCTCCATGAAACCTTCTGTCCCAGTCCTCCCTGTCCTCTAAGCCCTGGGAAGACACCACCTTTTTTGATCATTCTACGGGGTCTCCCTGGCGTTCCCATTCACCTTCTAGGCCTTTCCACTGCTTGGCTAAAATGGGAGTCACAGGGTGAATTTTGCTGCATCTTCAAAGGCTGCCTAAGGGCCATGGTCTCAGAGGTTCTACCAGTCTCTACAGGACTAGAAAGCCCGGCTAACTTTAGGTTTGGGGGTGGGTTTTTTTGTCTTTTTGGGTCACTCTTTTGAATATCTTCTACAGTGACCCTTTTTAAAGTGGTCAGCAGTGATAGCCAGGCACCACTTAAGTTCCTCTGGTCTCAGAGTTGTGGAAGTTGAAGTTCATATAATCCATTAGTCCTCTGGACAGTTTGTTCTAGAATATCTCTGCTTTTACTCCCTCTTCTTTGTTCCAGACAAGGATAGACCCATATTTGGGCATTAGATGGCTGTTGGCAAGCTTATAGCACGCTAGTGTAATGACTTTTATAGGTCCTTGAATAAAGAATAGAAATATGAAGACTATAACGAGTGAGGTGTGCAGACTCAGAACATTAGTGGAAAGCCATCACTTTTCCTTCTCCCTGTCATGGAGCTCTGCAGCACGCAGACATGCTCAGACCAACTTTCCAGCGAAAATGAACCAAGCAAGCCTCATTCTCAGTCTCGGCTGTGAAAGTCCTTGCTAAGGAGCATATGAACGTCAGAGGCTGCTGACTCTTATGAACACAAGAAGGCTTTATCTCTACGAACCACATCTTATGTGTAGCCTCCATCACTCATTTGTCAGACTTCAGGGATTTGCGTGTGGATATGATGCTGGAAGCTATACCGCCAGTATTGCACATACAGGATGGTCACTCACGGTGGACCAGAAATTAGCTCACAAAGGTTTTCTGGATGATCGCTGGGTACGAAGGCATTACACAGCACGCAGGTAACATGGTAGAGTGGACTTGGACAGAATGACCATGATGGCGGCTAGACTGGACACCACTCCACTTCTATATACAGGCCACCATGAGTGAGGCAACGCACATCAACTAATGATGAAATACAGCTCCCTGTCCCACTTGCACTTACTAAGAAACTGATGAAGAGTAAAGCAGAAAATAAAGACAAAGGCAGAGGAATGATCCTTCTAGATCTGGGAGTCTACGATCTATCCAGAACATTCGGCCTGCCTCATTGTCTCTCATAGCCATGCCCCACCCTCCACCCTCGCATATTCTCTGCATAGACTTACATTTGTGGTCTTTTTGTAATAGTCTATGTTGTTGATATCTCGGGCCAGGCCAAAGTCAGCGATCTTCATCACATTGTTCTCTGTGACCAGAACATTCCTGGCTGCTAAGTCTCGATGAATACACTGAAACGGAGAGAGAGAGAAGAGCTTATCTCCAAGTGCTCCACAAACAGGAGACACACACAGCCTCACCCTGCAGATGGAGAAAGCATCCTATGTTAAAAAAGTGTTTATTCTCGAAGGACTGGGAAACAGGGAGCCATCATCTCAAACCACAAAAGTGAACGAATCAGTGAGTTCTCTTCCACCTGTTGAGCTGGTCACAGCCCTGGAGTCTCTGTCACCTGCGTGTCCAAACCATATGTACCACAGCACCTCACACCTGTCCGACTGTACGTACCACAGCACCTCACACCTACCCGACTGTACGTACCACAGCACCTCACCTGTCCGACTGTATGTACCACAGCACCTCACACCTGTCCGACTGTACGTACCACAGCACCTCACACCTGCCAGAACCATACAAACCATAGCACCTTACACCTGTCCAAACTGTACAAACCACAGCACCTCAAACCTGTTCAAACCATACATATAACAGCACCCACATCTGCTGGAATGATACAAACCACAGCACCTCATACTTGTCCGAACCATACATACCACAACACCTCATACCTGTCCAACTGTACACACCACAGCACCTGCACCTATCCAACGGTACTTATCACAGCACCCTCACCTGTTAAGCATCCCAAGAGTTCAACATGATCCTAACTGTCCTCTCTTCATCACTCCCTGGTCACTCTTCAGTATTCTAACCTGTTTCTGGCATCTGGATCTCTTCAAGTTACCAAAGCAGTAAGTTGTCATAAATCCTGATTGATGGTGACCCTATGTGTGTAAGTACACCAGAGCTTTTATGTACATAATGTGTATGACACATCTTTTATGTACATAATGCACATCGCTCATCTTTTAGGTATGTAATGTGCACCACGTATCTTTTAGGTATGTAATGCTCATCACGTGTCTGTTATGTAATTTGGATCACACATCTATCCGTATGGAGAGTGCCCGGCTGGTGTAGTCCATTGGGGTTGCACCGCTGACCCAAAGGCCGTGCCTCTTAACTAGCTCAAATACACTACTGGTTCTTGAGGAGACAGCTGATCAATCTCCAGTCTCCTCCTGCACAATTTACAGCCTTAGAAAACGCATTGGGGGGTCAACTATGAGTAGGTTCCTTCAGGCTAGTGGGCTAGTGACAAAAAGCTGTGCTGCAATCCTGAAGGTGTGCAGTTCAAATCCACTACCTGTTCTGTAGAAGGTTAAGCCATCTCCTCCCATGCAATTTACCACCTCTGAAAACCTGCTTAGAGGGTCAGCTATGGGTCAGATCCAACTCGACGGTACACAACAACAACTACACACACACATAGACACATATATAACATATATGTATGTATGTATAAACATTCTATATACTACATATATATATAATAGTATATCTATATAAAATAGTGTGTGTGTGTGTGTGTGTGTTTAACTATATACTATCCTCCAGTTGGAACGAACTCATGGCTGACAGGTTTTCAGAGGCTGTAACTTGCAAGGGAGGAGACTGCTCATATTTGTCCTGCAGAGCAATTGGTAGATCTGAACTGCCTGGGTCTGGCCTGGCTGCACCACTAAGCCTCTAGGGCTCCATAAATACATGTATGTATGTATGTATACATGTGTGTCAGTATGTGTGGATGGAGATAGATAGATAGATAGATAGAATGTACCTATAAGCATGCATTTTAATTTAAAATTTACAACAGCGATTGGTTTTCCATTCAATGATTAAAATTCTGCTTTGCAGCACTAATTACCGTCCTCATGTTTGTAACAACACTCTTCCACTTCCTCCCTGTGATTCTCACTTCCATTCATTCTCCTGACCTTCGGAGCTTCTCCCTTGGACAGACACTGACTCAGCCTCTGATCCACCTGAAGGCCACCTCTGTCTGTCCATGGGACACCTCCTCAGGGCCAGCCTTGCTTGTTGAGAAGCTGCTGACCTATGGTTCTGCTTCTCCCTCTCTGATCTCCAAGAAGTTATTATAACTGTTTTCTTTTTCTTTGCCACAAACCATATGCTTGTGTAAACGGCTGTGTTTTTGTTGTGTGGTTTCTATGATAAGATTTCATTACATGTCCATTAGGATCTACTTATCTTTTAAGGAGGTAAACTACACAGGCAGACACGCCCAGGGAATAGCGCACAGAGGTGCGTGACCATGGTTAACATTATGCGGAGGAGGCGCCCATCACCCACTCAGGGAGGCTGTAACAAGAGGGCTTAAATGGATGGGCGCAGTGGACAGTCAGTCAAAGGAATAAGCCGAATTGTTGCCACAGAACACAAGAGCAGTCGCTGTATTCCAGGCCCCCACCTCTCAACTACTTCTCGTGTCCATCTGCTTCCCTGGCCCCATGTTTGGGATCGAAACGGGGAAGAGCTGCAGGCATGAGCCCATTCCTGGCCAAACCGGATAGGAGGTGTGAGAAGCAGAAGCCGCTGTTCCCTGTGATGGGCCACGTAAGGAGGCCTCCTCCACGGAACACCCAGGCCCCACCACTGGCTCCTAGTGCAGGCTCTCAGTCCCTCTCCATCCCCGTGACCCAGGCTTGGACCACACACCCCGCTCAGCACACAGATACCACCGATGTCACCCTACCCTCCTCGGAGGGAGCTAGAGTCCAGCAGGACCCCCTCCACGCAGGGTGCTAGGAAATGCCAAAGCTCACTCTCCAGGCTGGACAAGAAGAAAACTTGGAATCAATGCTGGAGAAAAAGCAAGTCATTAAAGCCACATCAGATTCCCATCATCTGCAGAAACTGACTTGTTCTCCAGTGCCGAGACCTCACTGGCTGACAAAACAGATCCCTGGGCGGTGTGTGCGATACCCTGCTTCCTCTGGGGGAAGGTCTACGGGTCACACTACAGATCACATTTCATTCCCATGGCAACCTTATGAGCTGGGCAGCATCGCACCCCTTTTACAGACGGGAAGCCTGAGGCTTGCCTATTAAAAACAAAAACACTCCGCTCACGTCTAACACCTACAAGGGCTTACCTTTTGGGATTTCGTTTTTAAAAAAGAAACTTTGCGTAGTTTTGAGCTAAAAATATCCACATTTTTTCTTGTCTCACTATACCAGCTAACCAATGGTGTTACTGTATGCACCACGGTGCTTCTTCACTTCTGCAGAGATTTGAGCCAGTTCATTCTGGTTTGAACCCCTTCTGAGAATATGCCTCTCTCCCCCAGATCTTCTGCACCCTCGTCTACACGGTCATGGCATCCCCAGTGAGGCTTACGCACACTTAACCCACTTATGGACCCTGGAGATCTTGTTACAATATAGTTTCTGACTCAGTGTTATCTGGGGTGTGAAGGCAAGTTCTCAGCAAAGGGTCACACTGGAATGAACTGGTTCACAGCCCCCATGCCTCTCCCCCCGACATGTGTGAGAGCACCTGTGGACTGGTAGTTCACCTCTACGCTCCCAGCACTGAGCATTGAGCTGACTCCATAATCGCGCCATAGCAGTAACGAGCCAGGAGTTACCACTCCACAGCCCAGGGCTCTTCGCTTTGGGGGGCAGGTCTTCACCAAGCTCACTGCTGTCCCCTGTGGGGTCGAGGTGGAGGCAGACTAGGTTAAAGATATCTGTCTCTTTTCCTACTTTTCCCCTTCCCATTCCCGTTCCATGAGCAAGCCTCTTGCTTTCACTAGCACGCTCCTTCTAAGACCAGCTTTCTTAAGATCTGCATCTACTACTGGTTCAAACCTGCTCCAAGTTTTCGCTTCCAGATCACCTTCCGCAAGGGCTTTGTCTCACACGACGTCCTGAGGGCACAGTATTCCTTCGCCTTCATCCAGCTCTTGTGCAAAGGTGCCTGCACTGCACTGGTTATAAAGAGGCCCTGGCACACAGTTACCCCCCCCCAGCCCCCCAAAAGAGAAGAAGGGATGACCACCTGCACTAACGCCCCCAAAATTAACAAAGCCAAAACCCCAAAACACCTGCTGAGAGCTACTGACTAGGAGGTTTAACCAAGTTTGAAAACTGGTTTAAAAAAGAAACTTAAGGCAACATTCAATAGCATAGACAGAGCAGTTGGCCTAGTGGACAGAAAGTCATGCTCCCAAGCCAAAGGTGGGTAACTTCCATGGCCCTCAGGCCTGCCTTTAATTGTTCTTGGTGAAACATTCTTCTAGGTTGCATAACCCTGGTCTGTCCACTTGCTGTACAGCGGTAACTCATGGTTGTTTGTGAAGCTGAACACTGACACTGATGTATCAAATGTGATAATGGTTTCCCATGGTGGACAGTGTTTTGTGGACCTCCCCAATTAAAACAAGCTTGGAAGCAAGAGTGGCATCCACTTCCATAATTATAGCTTGCCTCTGGAAACCCTGTGAACCTGGAGAAAGGATGAAAGTTATACAGGTGTCCAGGACTTCTGTTCATAGGGTCACTATGAGTCACCACGACTGGAGGGCACTTAAGAACAAGGCAACATTGTCAAGACCCAGCTTCCAACAATGTTACTGTATCATTTAATACATAACAAAAGCTCAAACAGGAAAAGACAAAAGAACTAAGTGGGATCTCAGGAAAGTTATGATCTTCTGTTCACCCAAAGTTTGGTTTTGGGTTTTTATTTCTTTTTAAATAAAAAAGCGAAAATGCCACCAACAGATGAATGGACAAGCTACCTAAGACTATCTCCAGAAATCAAGTATCTAACAAGAATCTGATGGCAAATGTACAAAACTTCCACAACAAAACAATGATTCAGGGGAGCTCTGGTGGCCTAGTGGCAAGAAACTGCAACTACAATCCCAGAGGCAGACGGTTCGAATCCACCAGATGCTCTGCCGGGAAAAGGAGGGACAATCTCCTCCTTTACCAGTCAGATCTGATTTGACGGTACACTCACACAAAAATTTAAAAAAAAAATTTAAAAACAAAAACAAAAACAAAACAATGATTCTGTCATGAAAGAGGCAGGAGATATTACACCAAAAGCCCAACAAACGTATAAAAGGCTCATTACTGGTCACAGCTGCTACTCTTGTTTTGCATCCTTGTGTCAGAACCTACTTCCTTCCACTGGGTTTTCAGAGACTGTCAAATTCATGAGAAGAGACAGCCTAGATTTCCCCTGTGGAGCTGCTGGTGGTTTTGAAATGCTTGCCTTTGGGGCTGGCAGTCCAGCTCCTTACCCAGTAGGCCACCAAAGCTGCCTCATTAGCCATTAGAGAGCTGCTAATTGAAACCAAAGGGAGGTAGCATTTCATCCCTGAGAGGATGGGTAAAGCTATAAAAAGGAAATCACAAATGTTGGCAAAGATTTAGGGTAACTTTTTTTTTTTTTTAATTTTATTTCATTATTTTTGGGTGTGTGTACCGTCAAATCAGATCTGACTGGTACAGGAGGAGACTGTCCCTCCTTCTCTAGCAGAGCATCTGGTGGATTCGAACTGTGCAACTCTGAGATAGATTTAGGGTAACTCTTATCTCCTGCTGGTGGGAATGCAAAATAGCTCAGCTCTTGCAAAAAATATGAAAGTTACTCAGAAAAACTAAAAAGATAACTTTCATGACCATCTTCAGTATATACCCCGAAGACCTGAAAGCAGAGAACCAGAGGCTGGCACATCCACCTCCACTGAGGTTCTGTTCACAACGGCCAATGATGGACACAAGCTGTATGTCCACCAGCAGATGAATGGATACACAAAATACAGCGCATGCATGCAATAGAAGCAGTGGTGACGGTCCCACAGCACACTGGGCACTAAGACAAATGGAACACTACTCACTCGGTCAGGCCGCGGAATGAAGTCCTGATAATGTTCTACGTTTGGAAGGAACTTGTCAACACTATTCTGGACCAACATAAGCAAATCACAAAAGGAAAGAATACTATGACCTCATATCAAAAGAAAATGCAAATGTAAAGAGACAAAAGGTTAGTAGTGGTTACCAGGTGAGGAGAGAGGGAAGGAAACAAAGGAGGTTAATCCCAAGGCAAAAAAATCCCATTGATTAGGGGGTAAAGCTGCACAGTCTGTCTGTTGTAATTGATATCAGATAAGCTGTACATCTGTAAGAAGCTGGATTGGTCAAAGCTGTGGGAAAAATAGATTCACAGCAACAAAAGGTAGTTGTAGAGACTGTTTATGGACAAACAACATTGCATGGTATTTCGTCCCTTGGCTGGGAGGTTTAGGGTCATGTGTTCACGGCTATCCCAGTTTATTTGCCTGATATTATCTAAAATTACTTCTAACACTTAAAATTTCAACCATCTTTACACAAACCATTCAGTGACATTTTTACAAACTACCCAGTGGCATGTGTTCCCCAAGCTATGCCATCATCACCATTCTTGATGTCCAAAAGACATGCTCATTTCTCACTCTCACATTCACTGTCAGTCTCACCCACTGTCATCCCATATCTCCTGCCCAAACAGGTCAAAGGCTTCATGTCCATGTGTCTATCTCACCTGAGGGCCCAGCCAGAGGGCATGAGACAGTCAAAGTGCTCGAGGATTATTTGTGAAATGAATGAAAAATGATGAAGCAGAATATCCGCCATCTCTGTCTTAGTAGCAGTACCCTGAGTGCTACGAACATGCTAGTGACTAACTTAAAGGCTAGAGAGAGGTTCAAGTACAACCAGAGGCACCTTAGAAAAAAGGCCTGGTGATGGACTCCTCACAGGTATCAATACTGGGAACCCACAGAACACAGCTGGATGAATACACATACACACAACCTTAAGTAGAGGTCAACATGGCAGTAGCTAGTTTCACTTTGCTGGACAGAAACCCTTTCTCTTCCTCATGGCAGTGTGATGTGGCCATGACCAGCACTTCCACAGATGCCGTCTCCTGACAGAGTGCTCCCAGCAGCTGACCTGGGGCCATCCCAGAGCTACAGACGGGAGGCACTCTGGCTAGGCTGTCAAAACTCTTGAAAATTGGCTTTTCTAGCCACTGTGTTAGCCCCCATTGGGGTGGTCTGGTGCGGAATGGTCTCCAGCTATCGTAACTGTGAGCACATGGTCTTGCAAATCATCAACAGCTGTGGGACCAACATAAGAGGATGCTTTCCACACTATGAGAAATGGTGGTGTAGAGATTGTGAAGAGACTGTGGCAAGGCGTAATCAAAGGAACCCTGGAGAGATGAAGGCCACAGTTAAAGGATTTGATTACTGGATAACTGAATGACAAGCTGATTTATAATTGCTCTGAGACAAAGTTTGCTGGATGATTGAAGGAACCAGAGGCTTCTTCAATTTGTGCTGCTGAACTAAACCTAGACTTTCACTGCTTAAGATATTATGTTTCCTTAATTGAGGAATTGGGTCTTGCTATAAATCTGGCTTGGGACTGCTGGACTAAACCTGGATTTACTCTATGTGATATACTTTGCCTTTCCCCCACAGCCCAACCTATTTCCCTAATAAATCCTACAACTAAAAGTAAAGTCTGTGAGTCAACAACAAACACGGGACACAATGATTGACAGAACTAGATGGACATGTGGAGTGCTATGAGTGCCTATGTAGCTAAGTGTATGGGGTATAGGTATGATTGATAAAGTCTCCCTTTACGAAGCACGTCGAAGACTCAGCCACACCCATGTTGCATCCCTTTTGCAGAAATTATGCTTGTTTGTTGTTGTTGTTTTATAAATTGAAGCTCAGTGGCCACTCTGAACGGAACAAATCTACTGGTTTTCCAATAGTATGTGCTTGCTTTGTGTCTCCGTGTCACATTCTGAGAGTTCCCACAAGTTTGTCATCATGTTACGGCACACTTCATGGACCACAGAGCAGTATGCCTGAACCTTACAATGTACCAGGAAACTCAAATATTCATGTGCCTTGTATTATTTCTACCTTCACCTTATTGCAGTGGTCAGATTCTAAAAGAGTTCACAGAGAAGATTGCAGGAAAAGCAGGGTAAAATGTAGAGGAAATAAAAAAATATTTTAAAAAAAGAAATGAGCCTCATTGGTACAGTAGAGACTGGAGGAACCGATGAGATTATGGCCTTTGGTCAAACTCTTCAAATCAGGAGCAGCATACAGCTCTGTGGTTCAGGACTCACCAAACAATGGACTAATGGACAGGCCTGTGAGGTGACCATAACACCGAAGAGCCACTTACTCCTTAGAAAAACCAACCATACAAGATCAAAAGAAAAGCATTTTCCGAAGAGAAAGTTCAGATCAGTGGACATGAGAATTATAGAGGAGAAGTGAATTTGCTTTGTGGGTATCGTGACTGATGCTATCAAACAAGATGCGTTGCATACCCATGTTTATCACGGCTTTGTTCACAATAGCAAGGAGTTGGAAACAACCTAAGTGCCCATCAACAAATGAATGGATAGAGAAGCTCTGGTATATTCACACAATGAAATACTATGCTGCATTGAAAACCAACAAACTCATGCAATATTATTCAAAATGGGTGACCCTGGAGGACACTATGCCGAGTGAAATATCTCAGTCACAAAAGGACAGATACTGCATAGTGCCACTGTTGTAAAACAAGACTGCCTTTGGGTTTAGGGGGAGACTGAGAAAGATGGGATAAATAATGTTTACTGCATTGAAACAGATAAGGGAGAAAACTGTTTAAAAGGTATATGTAATTAGGTATTATTGTAATGACAGGAGTCTAGAACGAAGGCTGCATAGTGGGGTGGACCTGGGGGGGGAGGGATTGTAAACAAATAAAGAATTTTTCTTTTACTTTTCAAAAAGAAGGGTGTACTGGAGGGAGGGGAGGGCAAGGAGAAAAGTGCAGCAGTGAGTGAATGGAAATCCAAAGTTTCTGTAAATTTTCATTAAAATTAATAATAATAATTAAATTTTTAAAAAAAAGATGTGTATGAATGGCTGAATGTAAACTTCCCTGCAAATCACACTCTAAAGAATGACAACTACTTCAGCGGCAGGAACTTAATCGGCAGTGCCTCTGAGGTCTGTCTGTAGTATAAAAGATGTGTGTCAGATTTCCTTTCTTTAACACCCTTCTCTGCACACTGACACATGCCTATATCCTCCCTAGGGTGGGACCATCGCGAAGCAAGCACAGAAATCACAAGTATCCATGGAACACATGAGTGTATGTTTCTCACTTGAACACCTTCCCATTCCACTTCTGCAAAAGTAATATTGATACAGCAGCATCCACTAATATGCAGGGCGGAATGAAAGGCTAATTGTCCATAAATGCTTTTAAAGCCACTCCCCACACCACACCGTCCAGTCCACGTAGGATCCTCTCCAGGATCACCGTTACATTCAGGTGCCAAGTTCTCTTTCATCCTTTCAACCTGATACTCTCTCTTTTGTTCTTCAAAACATGGACATCTTAAAACAATGTCACATGGACAGTCCCACTTCCAGGATTTGTCTGGATGCTTCCTCCTGAGAAAGCCTTCTTTGACTAGTAAATCCCAGTGCACATGTGCACATACCCCACAGACCTCAAAATGAGTCTTGAGCTCGACTCTGAAATCCATAAAGCAAGAGACGCTTCAAGTGGAAACTCCAACACAGCCTTGTTTCCCCATCACCATTCTTCATTTCCAAAAGCCATCCTTCACCTTCAACAGGAAGTTCAGACCTCTCAGTGACAGCTCTCTGCTCTCCCTCCCTCCACCTCTGGTGACCACTCATCAACATGGGTCTCTAAGTCCATCCCCTAAACAGGGCCTCACAACATCAGTACAGTAGTGTCTGGTTATTTCCCTCAGCAGGGTTTTCAAGGGTCATCCATATCACAGCAGTGTCAGAATTTCATTTACAATTAACAATCTTGGCATCAGCAGCCAGGAAACCAAAAGATGAATTGCACTGAGAAAGTATTGTCAAGGACCTCTCCACAGTACTGAAGAACAATGAGTCTGGAGATGAAAGTGCACCTGATGCAGACCATGGTCTTTGCAATTACGTGCTATGCATAAGAAAGCTGGACAATGACAAGGGATTATAGGAGGAGAATTGATGACTTTGAGCTGTGGTGCTGGAGAACAGTATTGAATATACCATAGACTGCTAGGAGAACAAACAGGTTCACCTGAGAGATTGAAACCGGCATGCTCCTTGGAGGCAAAGATTCTGAGGCTTCATCTGACATAACTGTGGACATGTTGTAAGGAGGGACCGCTCCTTGGAGAGGGACATCATGCTTGGGAGAGTGGAGGGACAGCGCAGGAAAGGAAGACCCTCAGTGAGATACATTGACTCAGTGACTGGGGTAATGGGTGTAGGTGTGTTATACTGGGTAAAGTTGGCACAGGACAGAGCAGGGTTCAGAGCTGTTGTACATAGGGTCCCTATGAGTCGCATGTAACTTGGCACATAACAAAAATTTTAAGACCAAATAACATCTAATTAAGTATTTGCCATGTGAAAAGTCTTAAACTCTGGACTTTTGAGAAAAAAACAGAAAAGAAAACACAGTGACACTGGGCTTTGTCTCTAGGGGCCATGGACATGGGGTCATGAGAAGGGGCTGCCTCACTCAGTCTGCCACGGCAGACTCTGTCCGTGACCTGTCCCAGATTCAGGTAGCCCAGGTCTCCAGGAGGGTGGACTTCAGGCTCCAGAGCTCACACTTGTTTGGGGACCTAAGGAATCCCTGCCACAGAATCCAAATCCACGCTGATGTCACTTCTACACAAGGAGCGAGCTGTGTACTCCCTCTCTCCCAGTCTAGGGCAGCTCTGTGAGCCCCAAGGACGTCTGGGCACCTGTCTCACAGCTTTCAGAATACCTTGCATGTTTCAAGTTCCACCATGAAAGGCATGTTTGGAATGTGTGTGAGTCACCTCAGGGAACCTGGCTGGCTTCTCACCCTGGAGTCACCCACTGACTGGGACCAAACAAATGTTCAACTCTAGAACTTTCTTTCATCTTACCTTGACTCTAGACCAGTGAATGCCATTTCAAATTCAGAACTTTAAACTTAAGCCCCAAAGTCTATGTCTCAGAACTCCACGAGCAACACAAAGGAAGCCAGAATGCCAGCCCCAATCCCAGCATTCTCCATGCGCCTCTGGATGGTCCCGGGCACGCCCGGCTGCTCCCCAAGGAGCCCTCCTCTCTGCTCATCTCTGCACCACAGCTACAGGTTTATGAGGTTGTTTGGCTCATAAAGAGTTCATTAAACCATAACATGAATAATGCAACAAATATTTTCCAGGTCGAACGAGACATGTAAGGACTTGGCTTAGCGAATAAACACATCCCAACTGCCTGTGTTCCTCAAAGCCCTTCTAAGCTGGACCACACCCAACCAAGGCAAACGCGTAGGACTCACTTTTTGAGAAGCCAAGTATTCCATGCCTCTGGCCAGCTGGTAGGTGCACGACACCAAGTCCTTGAAGGTCATCTGCTCCTCAGGGACCCGGTTGATGTCGTAGGAGTACTCCATGCCGGGTGGCCGGCGGGCACGCAAGTATTCTCGGAGGTTCCCCTTGGAAGCATACTCCACGATGACGTAGAGTGGGCCTGGGGAGGGAGAGGACGCTCTGTGAGGCAGGGACCCCAGGGCCCACCTGTGGTCTCAGCACCTGAGTGACGTAGTTCAGCCCAATTCTTCTGTCTGCTGTTCTAAGCATTTAGCACACAGAAAACCACACCAACCTGGAACACATACATTCAAATCTCCCCACACGGAGGCCAGGACTTGGTCATGCCTAAAGCACTGGTTTTTTTCCTTTTGATTTTTCCCCCTCAAGCCACACCACCCCCAACACACA
>NW_006399756.1:9636364-9650327 GCF_000299155.1 Elephantulus edwardii | reverse complement strand
ACCTATTTAGAAAAGTTTTCTTTTCTTTTTAATTTTTTATTCCCCTCCCACTTGCTGCTCACTTCTGTTATTCCTCCAAGACTGAGAAGCCATCTCCTCCTGTGTAATTAACTGATGCCGCAAAGCTGCTAGAGGGTCAGTGATGGTCTGGTTCTGACTCGATGGTCACAACAGTTTTTTGTGTCCTTATACCATAATTGTCCTTTTGTGACTGACTGACGTCACTCGGCATAATCTGTTCTAGTCTCATCCATGTCGTTAAGTACTTCACGAAATCTTTCCAAAGTTTTTACACAATAAAACAAAGCTTCACTCTCAGAAACCAAGCTAACTGTGTCACCAATGTCCTTTTTATCCCATCATAGAATAACCCCATCATTAATTCAATCCATTTTAAATATTTTTACATATATGCATGCGTGCATCATTTTTCATCACACACCTGGTCAATTCCTACAGTAGCCCTGTGCAAAAGATTAGAATTGTCCCACAGGGTCTCTGAGGCTGTAAATATGCATGGAAGTAGATGCTTTCCCACAGCACAGAGTGGCTGGTGGGTTCAAACACCCAACCTTCTGGTTAGCTGTGCTGTTACGAGCCACTAGGTCAAAGCCAACTCACAAATGACCTTCCAACACTCTCAGGTAAGTCACATGAGAACAGAGTGTCCTATTTCTCTCTCAGAGAAGCTGGTGAATTCGAACTGCCTGCCTTTGGGTTGGCAGTGCGTCTCCTTACCAATAGGCCAGGAGAGCTCCGTTCCCGAGTTAGTAGCCGAGTGCCCACCCACAGGACTATCATGGCTCCTTTCAGTCACATCAAAGAAGCAGAGAGTGCGAGCTCTGAGACACTTTCACCACCTAAAGTCCTTCTGGAATCCAGGTGAGCTGACAAAATACATCTGGACCATGTGATCATGAACCACATTTTTAAGCAAATAATGTGCACACTATAAATTTGAAATTTTTTTTTTGGCACACCAAGCAAGTCCTTTGTACATTTGCTTTCTATACAAACTATGCACATTTATGTGTGAATGTTTATCACATGTGCACAAACACTTTCCTGGGCTCATTATTTAAAAAAGAAAAAATTGCCACAAAAGGACAACAAATGGACTTTATATAACACACTCCGTCACCCACAGGGACTTGCATTGCAGGCTGCAAGGGGCCCCGGCCAGCTGTGCACAGTGATGGTCTGCACTCGGGTCCCTATGCTCATGTCCACTAGCTGCTCCCTGGTATAGGTGAGAAGCTGGCAAACTCCTGCCACGGCCAAGTCCAGCCCACTGCCAATCTGTGTACACAGAGGTCCTGGAACCCGGCCAGGCCTGTTTACTTATGGATCGTCCAAAGTGCTTCCTCCCTGAACCAGCCGGGATGAGCTGTGACAAAGCCCGTCTGGTCTGAAAAACCTAAAACCATGGCTACCTGGCCCTGTATGTAAAACACCGGCCAATCCCTTACGCAGATTTACACAGAAAAACTAACTCAAAGACAGGAATGTCGGGGCTCATTAATGACCATCGAACTGTCTCTCAGAGTGCTGCAGTGGGGGAAGCTGGGGGTCTCTCTCCCCTACGGGAGACAATAAGCTCTTTTATATCACTTTCTCCTCTTTGATGCTATTCTTGGAAGCTCGGTGACCATGTGCACAGGCAACACGATTCCTGTCCCTTCCTTTGGGGAAAGACCAAAACCACAGTGTCTGATTTTGAAAATTTTACTCAGCGCTTCGAAAGCAAAAGGGCAGCTCAGGGGACGGTTGTTGCCAGGCCACACCTGGGGGTCCTGCCCTGGACCCAGCAGGCTCCCTCAGCCCCACACAGCACTCTTTGTGCTCCTGGCTGGAAACCATCTCCTCAAGGGCTTTTAAAAGGAACCCAAAGCATGCAATTGAGGTGCCCCAGGCACAGCTTCCAAAAGGCCAGCGGTTCCTACACTGGTTCTCACGTTAAACAGAGGAGTGTTTGCACGAAAGCCCTTCTCCCCCTACTCACCATCCTGCGTGCAGGCCCCAAGAAGATTTATGATATTTTTGTGTTTTCCGATCATCTTCATCATCTCCATCTCTGACACCAGATCAGAAAGGTCCTTCTCTGTGGCGTCATCTGCAAACATCAGGCAGATGACACATCAGTTCCCTTCCATGAGTTCGTCTGTCATCACTGCTTGCACCCCACTGTTGTGTGCTGCTGTCAAGTCTGCTCCCCTCATGGGGACCCCCCGCACCAGGGCCCAGAACCATCTCTGTGCCGCATACGGTTCACTGGCCAAGTTTTGTAAGATCACCTGGGCCTTTCTTTTGCATCCATTTCAGTCTAGAAACTCTGCTAAAAGCTGATCAGCATGAGAGCAACCGACAAGTCTGTGCAGACACACAGCCGATACCAGTGTATAAGAGAACTGAACCAGGCATTGCAAACAGAAGGCAAGAATTCTGCCACTGAGCTATCAAAGTCCCCTGCCATCACTAAAAACAAAAAACTCACGACCATCAAGTCAAGTCCAACGCACAGTGACTCACTCTGTAAGGCAGGGCAGAACCACCACTTGGCTTTCCAAGGTAGAAGCAGCAGGCCCGTGTTTCTCTCAGAGTGACTGGTGGTTTCACACTAACCTTTCAGTGGACAGTTGAGCACTTAACAACTGAGCCACCAGGACTCCTTCCATCACCAACATACAAGAGTTGATCAAAATCTGGCTGACGCTGTGAAATTCACATTTAGAATCAGAGACTTTCCCAATCTTCTGGTCTCGGCGTCCTCATTGCTTGGTGAGGAGACCAGGATGTCACAGGAGACTGAGTCTCTGCATGTCAAACAGCTAAACCGGGGTGCCGAGTGCAGCTCTCGGGAGCTAAGGCCAGTTCTTTCATCTTTATAATCACAGACCCGTTTTCTGCCGTCAGGACATGGTACTGGTCCTCTGGCCCATCGAAGATGCTGAAAGAACTCTGAGGGCCCGAGAGAGGAGGTCTGCCAAGGTGACAGACTGAGACTACCTGCTCGCACCTTCTCAGCACTTTAAGCATTTCAGGTGGACTCCAGGGTGGGAGCTGGTGTCTGTCAGTGGTGCCACAACACCAGGGTAAGAGGGAACAGTTCTCTCCCAAACAGCAAACCCCAAGCAAAGACCTACCTCAAAACACCCCAGTTCTCCTCAGGAACTGTCACATCTCAGCAGCCAAAAACTCTGCCTTTGGTTTTTTTCTGGGGTGGAGGGTGCTGGTCACCCCAGAAAACCCCAAAAAGGAAAAGTGGACCTCCGTTGACACCCCCGCCCCCTCAGGAAGGCACGCAGAGGCTTCCTGTGCTCACTTACCAACCTGTGGGATGCAGTGAAGCCCAACACAGACCAGCGAGCGCGCACCCAAGGCCATGCTGACCTCGCCTGTCGGCTGATACGACACCAGGTGGAGCACCTCAAACCCCACCATGCAAGCTCTCTGCCAGGCATGTGGGATAACTCAGCCCCGGCCCGAAAGCTCCTTTCCTGAGGTCCCCATAACAGGATTTATAATGTGACCGTTCCCTCTAACACTTCTCCTAACAGAACACCACGGGAGGAAGAAGTTAACGGTTAAAAGTTCTTTAAGGTCTTTAGATACAGGGACGAAGCAAGATTGAAAGGTTATTGCAAAAAGAGACTCTCACAAAAGCAACTCCGTGCTTACACTTTGGGGTAACTCTTTACCCCGAAGGTTCTGGGTCAGCACCTTTCCTGTAAGTTCCTTTTAAAGTTGCTCCGTGACTCCCTCAGGCCAGCATCGTGTCTGCTAAGTTCCTCCACAACTGTGCTCCCCTTGGAATCAGTTCCCGCCAAGAGGACACCCATTTATGATGACCTTGTAGACAACAGAGCGGAGCCCTGTGGGTCCTGTGCCCCGTCTGTGATCTCTGCTCTGACTTACGTCCACTGTTGACGCTATCACGTCAACCCATCCCATTGAGGGTTTTCCTAAGTTTCTGACCCTCCACGTTACCTAACACGGCACACTTCTCCAAGTCACTGGTCGTCCTTGACTTTCTAAAATAAAGTAAGACATGCCTGCCTTTCCTTGTTTCCAAGGAACATTCTAGTCGTATATTTTAAAATACTTCTAAAGTCCTTGTGTCTTCACAAAACACCAACTTTCCAACTTAGTGAAGTAAACCAGCCAATCTCGTCTACATGAAACGATGCTGTGTGGGTTAACACATTCCACGCACATGAGAACTGGAGAGAATGAAAATCTTGGTCACCTGTAAGGAGTCAGAAACCAGAACACCAAGCCCGCTCCCATCAAGCTGGTTTCAGCTCCTAGCAACCTTCTATCAGGTTTCTAAGACTAAATCTTTATGGGAGGGGACAGCCCATCTTTAATATGTAGACCAACTAGTGGATTTGAACCACTGATCTTTCAGTTAGCAGTGCAACTCATCACACAACACACCTCAGAGCTCCACAAGGGCTCAAAGCATAATACAATTTAGAGGCACCACTCCCTAGCAACACTGGCTTTTCTTTTCTTTTTGAAAGCATGCACGGCTCAAGATAAACACTCTGTCCAAAACGCTGATTGATTCGGACAACTTGTCAACCTCCAGGTTAGTTAGGTGCCCTCTGACCCTCCTGCCATGATAAGAGTTCCACAAAAGAACGTTCTTGATAAGCTATCCCACCCTCTCCCCAGCTCCACTCACCTTTCAACATCTTTACGGCCACAGTGACTGCTTCCTTGGGCTTCTCTTTGTCGATCCCCACAGCTTCAGCCATGACCACTTGCCCAAAGCAACCTTCCCCAAGGGGTTTCCCCAGCGTCAGCCTAAACGTGGAAACAGGGATTAGCACACAGCATCTGGTGGGGGCGGTGCTGCGAGTTAGATTCCAGAACAGAATATAACAATCTTTCCGCAGCTTGTTGAAGCAAAGAGCATTTGTCATATGGAACTAATGAGACTCGGGGTACACACGCGTGCGAGTATTTTCTTAGAAACCTTTTAGAGAATGCCAATTGCTAGGGGAGCAGCTATGGAATTTCACACAGGTAGTCTTAGTTTATTTTCTTTCTGGATGGTATCTCTTGTGAGGGAAGTGGTCAGCATTCCCAAATGACCAGGAGGAGGGCATTTTAGATCCAGGGCCAATATGATATGTATAATTAGAAGGTCTCAAACGCAGAGGAAAAGAAAAAGCTCAAGCAACTCTTGTTTTCTGTGAATTGACAACTTTCAAATCACCATTCTTCAAATACTAATGGACTAGATCATCACAATTCTTGCCAACTGACATGATTAAACATTTCCCAGGACCCTTTGGAAAGGGAAGGGTAATATTTTTGGTGAAGTGGGTACATCAGAAATCCTATGGAAAATGAAAATGAATGACGAAAACCTACACCAAACCCAACAAGGATTCTAAATTCTCAAGCTCGGAAGCTGTATTCACATCATTCTAATCCCCGTATATCGTCCTCAGGCGTTCCAGCACACCAAGCATGGAGTTCTCTGGGATCCCTACGAATGCGGTTTTGTAACTTCAGCTTCCCCCAGCCCAGCTCCGAGCAGCCGTCTGTGAGCAGTACTGAGTGAAGTACACGCAGGTTTTCAGAGGCTCAGTCTCAGACTGAGAGGGCAGCATGCATTCTGCTGAGGTCATTCCGTTTCCCTCCACAGCTAAAATTAAATTTAACATCTTGGCAGAAAACAAACATTTGCATTGGAAAAATGGCTAATTTATGTCCTCCTGCCCTGCTATACAAGCACAACAATCCTTTCTTTGTGTAACTTTTGCCCCCGATCTAATAAACGGCTTCTAAATAGCCTTCATTCATTGGAAATGGGTTCCACCTTCATTTGTGTTAAACACTGTTTTGAAACGTTCAGCACTCAGATTTTCCACACTCCAGGTACCCCTGGATGGGGGCTAAAGGCCTCGCACACACAGACGCCCACTGTTGATGAGGCCTCACACCCATGGCTGGTCCTGGCCATGTCGACAACTGCCCGATTCAGGCCACGAGCTGGTCTAATCACTCACAAAGCAGCACGCTGGGAGGCTGCACAAGCAACACTCCTCCCTCCAACAGTCGACAGGCGAAGAACCAATTCCACGTTTCCACTGGGGTCTCACCAGCACATACACAAGAAACAAGTCTCAAATGGAGAAACAGATGGATGGGTGGTGAACTGGATGAATGGTCTTTTCACTCCTGTGTCTAATAGGTTGGCAATTGCTTCGATTCACAAGTTTCAGGGAGCAAGAGTTGCAACTCTGCTTGGTTTGAGTTTATGGTGCGCATGCAACTGACCAAAGAAGCTGCTGAGAGAAGACACAGGTGGAGTGTTTATGAGTGATGAATGCGAGGTGTACCTCCACAGTGTGTGTGGGTGTAGTGTGTGTGGGTACAGGGCACATGGGTGTGGTGTATGATCCTACAGTGCATCGGAGTGCAGTGGACACTCACGCATGACACTTTCTGATGGGTTTAGTGTATATGGATGTGGAGATTACGAGTGCGTGTTATATGAGTGAAGTGTACAGAGGTCGTTACAATGCATAGATGTATACAGTAAATGGGTGCAGTGGACACGAGAGTGATATACACAAGTGCACCAAATATGGGTGCAATGGATACAGGTATACTATATATATTGGTGCAGTGTGGATGGGCATTACATATATAGGTTCAGTTCTGTGGACCGAGTATATATGGGTGAAGGATGGGGTTGAAGTGTCTACGGGTGTAATGTTTGAAGCAAAATCTAAAGGGCCACGTAAACAACCTCTCCTCTGAAACAGAGCTGGCGCCATTCGGTAGCTGGAGAAAGTTAGCTCTGCCTTCCCAACTTGCCTGGAAGTGTCTTGTGTAGTTAACGCCATACTTCTCTGACACATGCTTTGAACGGTTCACAAATGTCACGATGAAGGAGGGAGCAGATATAAGCAAGCCGAAGGTTTATTCAGGTTTCCGTGTTGTAGAAATGCAAGTGGCATTTGCACACTCCGCCGCACTAAGATATCCTTACAAAAAGTAAGCAGAGCGAGTGGAAACCCTTCATGGCCTGCGCAGTCTCTTCTCAGGGGGTGAATGTGGGTGGAGCCTCCTGCCTAGAGGAAGGGGAGGTCATCAAAAATGTGTTCACTGCTTTGAGGCGAGCACATCCATCTTCTGAGGACTGAAGTCCAGAGCTCCCAGGTGATCAGACATTATGAGGGGAAAGAAAAGGAGCAGAAGCCAAAGGGTGTGTTCAGCCCCAAGAGACCTGCACTGTGACTTACACAATGGAAGACTGAGAATGGAGTGACCCACCCAAGGCTGCCCAGTCCATGGCCAACAGACTCCAATCAACAGAGTTCAATGCACATGAAGGTCAGACCTGACCAAGAAGTCCCCAGGCTACCTTCACCTTCACCTGCACCTGCACCTTCACCTTCAGCAGCTCAGGTGGCCTTGCTCAGACCTAATATCCAGTTGTAATACCAATAGGAAAACACGGTGGCCTCCTGGAAATGAGATTACCATTTGACGCTTCACAGCTAGTTATTACATGGGAAATCCTCAAGAGAAGTAACACTGGGGATCCTTCACTGGATAATTTATATTCAGCATCTAAGTGGCATCCACTTCCTAAACAACACGCCCCCAGAACCTCTGTGAACTTTGATAAATGTCGATACTTGTGGAGGGGCTTCAGGCCTTTTGTTCATAGGGTCGCTATGAGTTGTGCTCAATCCGAAGGAAATGAACAACAACAACAACAACATACTCACATTCTAGTTACTAGGAAATAAAATATTGGGTCTCTTTCACAAAATGGATTAATTCCAAGTTGATTCCATTTGACTATGTTGAAATGGTTTAGAAATTACAAAAGTGCTACCCAGACACTATCCTTTTTGGGAACCAGCCATGATTCAACATGTATCTTAGAAGAAAGTTATCAAAACAGACTAACACAAGGGATCAATTATTTCCTTTTCCAGGAATTGGCTATTTGGAAACACAATCTTTCTCACTCCTAATGACTTTGTTCAAAGACCTTTGCAGCTAAAGGAAAGGAAAGGTCACTGCAGACCCATTTATATTCTATCTACATCTCCATCCACAGTGCTCCTAGTAGAAGTAGGACTTACTTATCTCTCGGAAACTCCCACTTTGGATCCTCCGGCAATTCATACTCAGAGACCCCGGCCAGCATAGGGGTGTCCGCCGTGGAGGAGAGACGTGTTGTTATCCTCACCAGTGGGGTGTTGGAGTTCACGGAGGAGCTGGAGTCGGCCGAAACCTGGATACAAAATACAAAGATGCAGATGTAATGTTGGCTCCACTTTTGAAGGCCAGAAACCCAGCAGAGCCCAGCCAGAGTCTCTCAGTGATGAGAAGGGAGCCGACCAAAGCCATGAACTTGGCCCCAAGTGAAAAGCACTGGATTGTAATGCCTCTGTCTTCCATCCTACACAGTAGTTGATTCAATTTACAACATACAGACCCAAAGGTCAGGCTTTCAAAGAAAATCTGTATATAGTCTGTGATCAAAAAGGTCTTCTCCTGGTCCTAGTTCTTCAAGAAAACTGTGTGAAGACATGCTGATGGGCCTCCACGGAGCCATTATAGCCTTTTACCCACACACAAACAAGCCCCAGATAATCTACACTTGGAGTTACTCCTCACTTATCAATGCCATTCTTAGGAAATTTTATGGAAAAAACTCAATCAGCTCTCTAATATTCCATGTATCTTTTCCATTTAGAACAGGATATCTCAGGATCTCGGATTTGAATGTAAAAGACAGATCACGGCTGATCTGATTTTCTCTGACCCCTTTTATTCATGGCAACCTGAGAAACAAAAACGGGGCAGCAGCCTCCAGTTCCTGACATCAGAACTTCCAAGCTGGACCACAAGGTTTGCTGCTTCTCCCATCCTTCCCGGCGCTTGTGGATGGCCATGCTGGAGGTATACGGGCCACCTGTCAAGTCCAAGATCAAAGACCAGTAGACGGAAGTGGGCAAAGCATTACTAGGGAAAAATGCACACCTTTGCCCAGGCACTCGGCAGAACTCCCGTCCCACGTGGCAGTAGGCAGGCTTCACCTAGTTATTTCTTTCTTTCCTCTCACCTATTTGATTCTGTATTCAATTAAAGGGTTATTTCTTTTTAAAAAATTTATTCATTTTAATGAAAGTTTACAGAGAGTTAGGATTTCCAGTCATTCATTGTTATACTTTTCTCCCTGTCCACCCCCCCAATCACTCTCTCCTTGAAAAGGAAAAGAAAAACTCTTTCATTGTTATGTAATCCCTTCCCACAAGTTCACTCCACTATGCAGCCTTCACTCTGGACTTCTGTAATGACAAGAATACCCATTCATCTATCCCTTTTAAACAGATCTCTCCCTCATCTGTTTCAATGCAATAGACATCATTCCTGCCCTCTTTTTCTGTTTTCCCTCAACCATAATGTCAGTCCCATTTTACAACAGTGGCCCTATGTAATATTTGTCCTTTTGTGACTGAGATATTTCACTCAGCATAATGTCCTCCAGGGTCACCCATTTTGCATAAAACTTCATAAGTTCCTTGTTTTTCAATGTAGCATAGTATTCCATTATGGGAATATATCAGAGCTTCTCTATCCATTCGTTTGTTGATGGGCACTTGGTTTGTTTCCAGCTCTTTGCTATTGTGAACAAAGCTGCAATAAACGTGGGTGTGCATATATCTGCTTGTGTGGCAGTGATGGTTTCTTTAGGGTAAATTCCCAGCAGTAGAACCGCTGGGTCAAATAGTATTTCTATTTGCAACTTTTTGAGAAGGCACCATACAGCCTTCCACAGTGGTTGCACCATTTTACACTCCCACCAGCAATGAGTAATGGTTCCAGTTTCTCCACAACATCGCTAGCATTTGATGTTTGCTGTTCTGTTAAATTTTGCTATTCTTACTGGGGTGAGATGATATCTCATAGTTGTTTTGATTTGCATCTCTTATAGAGCTAGGGATTTTGAACATTTCTTCATGTGTTTGTTAGCCATCTGAATGTCTTCTTTGGTGAAGTGTCTATTCACCTGTGGGCATATCCTGTGCCCATTTATCAACTGGGTTATTTACCTTTATCTTGTTGTGGTGTGTGAGTATTTTATAAATTCTAGATATACGTCTAAAGGGTTATTTCTTAAATATATCATCTTCCCTTTGCCAGTGGTTGTGTTAGAAACTATGTTACTGCCCACCTGAATGCCACCTCTAAAGGTCACGAGGCATTTCTAGTAAAATCAGAGGTTCCTAGAACAATGACTTATTCTTAGTTGTGAACACAAGAGCTAGAACAAAAGGTCAAATAGGACCCTTCAGAGCAGCCCACCAGGCCACCTTTGGTTCTGTCCAGTCACAACTGCCCAGCTCATCTGTGAACATCCCAGCTGTGCTTACAAATTCCTTTTAAATCAAAGTAGCTACAAATGACTCCCAAAAAACAACCGAGTTAGGATAAACTTATAACTATTCTCAGGAGAAATCCAGGTGTGCTTCAACGGATCACTCTCACAGGGAGAACCATAATTCTCTTCTTTGCAGACCTAGACACTCCTTAACATAGGCAGAAAACTAGGCCGAAAGACACAATGCCCCAGAAAGATACCACAAAAACCGAAGCCACAAAACCTTTGAAGATAACCTTATTTGGAACTAGGGTCTTTGCATATGGAATCACGTTAAGATGATATCACTAGGGTGGGCCCTAATCCAGTATGACTGGTGCCTTAACAGGAGGAAGAGAGACCAGAGAACGAGGAGAACACCATGTGATGGCAGAAGCAGAGGCTGGAGCGATACATCTGCAAGCCAAAGAATGCCAAGGATTGTGGGCAACCCCCAAAACAGAGGAAAAGGCCTGGAAAAAACTCTCACTGGAGACTTTCGAGAAAGGATAGCCCCGCCAACATCTTGATTTCAGACTTCTAGTCCCCAGTTACTGGGAGAAAATAAACTTATTTTGGTTTATAAACCACCTCAGTGGGGTTTGTGGCAATTTGTTACACTAGCCCTCGGGCACTCAAATAGAACCCACGAGTGAACAGAGACAAACAAAAATTAAGAACAGAAAGTTGGTTTCAGTATTAAAACCAAGAAGCAGGCAATTTTTTAACAGCATTTCTATTATTTTTTTCCAACATATTAAAGTACATTTCTGAGCGCTCTGAGCTGTCTCTGGCAGAGAAAAATATTCCAAAGTTTATTATGCAGATAGTATATGTTTATTCATTGGGAATACAATAACTTTGCAAGGAAGAATGAGGAACTGCTTTGGAGCTGCGAGGGGTCTCTTGGGAAATGTGGGCTCTGAGAGGCTGAGTGCCTCCCACTCAAGGGTTCAAGTCATGGGGACAAAAGGCGGATCCAAGGGGTGACTTCATGAGAGGGACCCCCTCAATGACAAGGACCAGGCAGGAATTCCCTGGGGCACAACAGCCACCAACCTCAGGTTCAATTCATAGACTGCACATGTAACTCAGCTTCACTGGACAGAGCTGACCTCATGTCGGAGCAGACCGGAGACTGGTCACTTCCACATCCTCAGGACTTCCATGGGTTCCACTATCATGCAAACATGCTAAGCCCCATCACAGAGAAGGGGACCACAAAGACTTAAGGATTGTTCCTGGCGTTAGGTGCCATCGAGTCGACTATGACTCAGTGACTCTATAAACAACAGACCTGACCCATGCCCTGCCCTGCGCCATCCTCATGATCTCTGTCCTCCTCAAGGCCACTGTGGTCATTACAGTGGTCAATCCGTCTCATTGAGGGTCTTCCTCTCTTTGCTGACTGTCTTACCTTTCCCAACATGATATCTCTTTACAAGGACTGGTTCTTCCTGAAAAGCTCACAGCAAGTGAAATGGCATTTCACCACTCCTACCTCTAAGAAGCACTCTGGCTACACCTCCTTCAACACAGATTTGCTGGCTCTTCTGACATTCTAGATAAATTCCACACCAGAAGTCAAAGCCAGACCAGCAGTGACTGTGGGGCACAATACCAAGTTCAGATTGAAGTTGAAGAAAATTAAATTATGTCCTCAAGAGGCAAAATACGACCTTGAATGTATCCCAAGACTCAAAAGTGGGGTTGGCCAAAGCTGCTAAGCACCGAGTTAGTGCCAATGCACAGATTCTGTCTATGGCAGAACAAAACACTGCCCAGTACTGTTACATCTTCACAATCATTGCTACATTCAAGTGCATTGTAGTAGACACGGTGTCAAGCCACCTCTTTGAGGGTCTTCCTCATTTTTGCTTACCAAGCTTGACATCTTTCTCCAGAGATTGTACTTTTCCAGATAACATGACCGAAGAAGACACCTCCCCAAATTGTAATGCATCCTCAGCTCCTGTCGCATCAGGATCAAGAGCTGTGGAGGCAAAGGGGTTCTGGGAGGTTGGTGTTATTAAAAGCAAAGGTCATCGAATGAAGGCTGCACAGTGAAGTGGACTTGGGGGGAGAAACTGCATAACAATGAAAGAGTTTTTCTTTTACTTTTCAAAGAGAAGAGCGAATTGGGGGGGAGGGGCAGGAAGAAAAGTGCAACAATGAATGAATGGAAACCTAAGTTTTTGTAAATTTTCATTAAAATTAATTTTTTTAAAACCCCAACACAACAGAGGTCATCTGGGAAGTTCTTCCACGTGAACTGACAAAAATCTCTACCTATCAGGAAAACTGATGTCTTTGAGCTGTGATGCTGGAAAAAGCACACCCAGACGTGTCTTGGAGAAGGTGCAGCGGGAGTGCTCCTTGGAGGCAAAGAAGACACAGCTTCCTCTCACATCCTTTGGGTATGTTGTCAGGAGAGGCTACTCCTTGGAAAGGGACATCATACTTGGAAAGGTGGGGGCAGGTGAAAGCGAGGTAGACCCTCAACCAGATGAACTGACACCGTGACTGCAGCAGTGGGCTCAAGTATGTCCGAAATGCATGGAATAGGACAGGGTTCAGCTCCGCCGTGCTCACAGGCTCACTGTGGGTCACACTTGACCTGTCAGCACCTAACAACAACATCACAGTGACAACTTATATTTAAAGATTATGAACAAAAAGACTCAGCCCACTGAGTAAAGATGGGCCCAGTAAAGGTGGTGAGACAGCGGTGGCCCAACACAGCTGTAGTCAGGCAGACTCCACACGCCAGACTCCTCCTGTAAGCTGCCCGCAAGGCCTATTAGCACTGAACTAGCAAAGTCCCCAAATTCCACCATCAGAATGTCTTGAGATCAACAAAGATGAGAAATTGACCAAGAGCTCACTGGACGGGAAGGGGGTCAGTGCTGGGGGGAAGGAACTATTATTCAAAGCCAGAGATCTTCCCTACTCCTGTCCCTTGTCCGTCCAAATCCACTGCTCTCAGCAACGCACTTACAAAGCACAACGTAAGCAAGCAGCTCTCCCGTGGTAGAGACACACACCTGACACAGGACGCCAGGAAGGATCAGAAGAGACTTAGTAGCAGGTCTCTTTTTGGGAAAGAGTGATCAGGGGTTGGAGTTGAGAGAGAAAATACTTACCTCAGAACTTTCCAGACATTTGCATTTTACTAGTTTATACACATTCCATTCACATTTTAGAAGAAGCACTTTCTTTTAAAACAGCAATTATACGTTAATGATAATTAGAATTTAAGAGAAAGTCTTGAGTCTTATCATCAGTGAAATACATTGATTTCAACAGTGAGTTTAAAACCACAAACAAACCACCACCCAGGCAGATACATGCCCACCCATGTTTATAGGGGCTTTGTTCACAATAGCAAAGAGTTGGAAACAACCTAAGTGCCCATCAACAAAGGAATGCCTAGAGAAGCTGTGGTATAACCCACAATGGAATGCTATGATGCATTGAAAAACAAGGAACTCATGAAATATTATTCAAATCCTGGAGGACATTATGCTGAGTGAAATATCTCAGTCATAAAAGGACAAA
>NW_006399756.1:9621236-9636168 GCF_000299155.1 Elephantulus edwardii | reverse complement strand
AGGGTGGTCAGGGAGAAAAGTGCAACAATGAATGAATGGAAATCCAAAGTCTCTGTAAATTTTCATTAAAATTAATAATAATAAAAAGAAGAAAAAAATAAATAAAAACCCCACAAACAAAAATAAGAACTCCTTCGCTGTCCATGGATTCCAACTCATGCATTAGGTCTCTCAGGCTATAGACAAATATTTACGGGAGGAAACTGCTCAGCTTTCTTCCAAGGAGCAAGTATGGTATTGAACCGTCAACCTCTCAGTCAGCTGCGCAACACATACACATTAGGTCTCCAAGGCTTCCCAACCGCAGCTTCAACAAGCAAATCCCAGCTAACCCGCTAGTGGGTTTTCAAAGGCTATAAATCACTAACGAGGAGACTGGCCATCTTTCTCCCACGAAGCAGCTGGTGGATTCGAATCACCCGTCTTTGTACTAGCAGCACACGTCCTTACCTACTAGGCCACTAGAGTTCTCTCATACTCAGGCTGTTTAAGAACTAAGTAATTTGCAGGGGAGCTCTGGTGGCCTAGTGGCAAGGAGCTGCAACTACAATCCCAGAGGCACACGGTTCGAATCCACCAGATGCTCTGCTGGGAAAAGGAGGGACAATCTCCTCCTGTACCAGTCAGATCTGATTTGATGGTACACTCACACAAAAATTAAAAAAAAAAAAAAGAACTAAGTAATTTGCAGTCTCAAATTAACTGCCTCTGTGGCTGACCTATGACCTGAAGGGAATCTTCACCCACAAACCCTGAACAAAAGTTCACACATACCCACACATCTCCCCCAGAGAATTCCAACCAGGATTTAATGGAAAAGCTCTTAAATTGGGAAATTTTACAAACCTTGTTAATAAAAAAATATTTACCAAAAGGATTTCTTATGGAAATTCTGTCCGGATTAGAAACGGAGGATTGAATTAGACTCACAAATCTGGAAAGCACTCTTGTAAAAGCACAAAAGGAAAAAGGTAAGAAAATATGCAGTGTGTAAAAAACTACATAATTCCATCACTCTGTCTACCAAGGAACATCTTAATTTTACTCCATGTATTTTTATTATGCTTTTAAAACCCCCTCCGGGACCATGAAAAGGGACTGGCTTTCTCGTCACTGCCTTTTACCGAGAGCTCACGTGTTTTGAGAGGCTGGTGTTAAGCCTCGCAGGCATTTTCTCTGCGATGGCATGTCCCACTCAAGCCCCCTTCCTTCTGAGTGCCATGTCCCTCAGTGATGCCCACTGCCCATCTGTGAGGTCCCCGTAATTTCATCCCCAGTACATCGAAATGCTACTCTCTTCCTCTCTATGCAAAACCATAGTCTTGATAGATTTCATCTCTGGGTTGACTTTTCCACTAATTTGAAAATCTTCCACTGATAGAATTATTCAAAAACACTAAAGCAAGCAGTTTGCCTACACCCAAATCCTAGCAAGCTTTATTCCCTTTATTTAAAGGCATTTATTTTCACAGTCTCTAATTCAGCTTCCTCATGCTCCGGAATCTCTCCTTCACCAAGTACCATAAATCAAGCTTTTAACTAAATGTGCTTTTCATATATTTCCACAGTACATATGGGAGATTAAGCAAGGAAGTGTGCGTGGAGGGGGGGGGGGTTCTGCTCCCTTTTTCTTTTTAAAGGGCCACCAAGAAATTGCCTAGTTCTTCATATTAGATTAGATTTCTGAACGGAGACAAGAGATATCTCTAAAAACAGAGCAAGCAGAACCAAGGATGTCTCATACAAACTGTGTGTCGATTCCTGGGGACTGATTGTGTGTCGATTCCTGGGGACTGGACCACAGTTTGACCAAGAAGCATTCTGCCCGTCAGGTTGAGAACCAAGTTCCTGGTCCAAATCAGAAAACAAGGCCCTGGAGTTCACCTACTTCTGCAGCTCTCTAACCCATGAGGGTCAAACAAAACCCTTTCAGCACCTCAAGCTGGGGGCCTAAGACAAAGACTCAAGAGATTTCAGAGCAGGATTTTTTTTTTTTTTTCCCTCTGTAACAAAATGTAGGCGACTGGGCAAAGTAGTGAACTTAACACACACCCTGCTCTGCATGCCTTCCTTTCCCGGGGCCCCAGGAATAAACTTGTCAGAGCGAAGGCAGCCCATGGGCGGGCAGGCTGGTCTGACTAGGGGATTTCAGTCAGGCACCAGTGTCAGAGCAGGAGGGGCAGGAGGCCGAGAGGAGAGGAGAGGACAAAGTGGGGGCAGGGCCAGGGAGGCGCCACATGAAAGGGCAGATTCCAGTGAAGCCATCCATGACCACTCCAATTACTCAAATGTTTTCTGGAACCAGTAAGGTTTCATTAGACCATTTGATTGACCCAAACACAGAGAATGTTCCCAGATCATGATGTCCAGCCTTGCTAGGTGGTAAACGAGCTTCTAGAAGTAGTTTTTCCCTTCCTGGAATTGGTTGTGTTTAAACCCCAAACCAAACCCATCATTACTTCTCAGCCCCAAGGCCTGGCTTGTGACTTCACAGCATCTTGCATGGTGCCCTCAGAAACAGCCCCTCAAAAACACTGCCACAAAAGATGACCTTGAGTGCCCTCGTTGTGTTGTTGGGGTTTTTCCCCCGAGTGTCAATTTATTTGCAACTCCATCACTAGGGATGGAAAACTGAAGTCCGAGGGGAAAATTCTAGGGGGAAAGTGTGAGCTGGATTTTGACAGAGCCAAAACCAAGAACCGTGTAAACCTTCATACTGCACCACGCAAGCTTCTGGATCTAGAGGGAGAACCAAAAATACTCCACAAAAAAGACCCATTTAACTATCTCAGCTATTCTACATGTGTGCTTAACAAGCCCTTTCCAATTCCTTTGCCTCCTTATCCACCCACACATCACTGATCTACGGAAAATTCTGGAAGATAACTCTTTAACTCATGGATGTGTCAAGGCTGTTCCACAGTGGACCATGGCTATCCCATAGCAGCCAAGGCAACTTGTACAAGAACCAACAGGTGTCCAAGGGACCCCTACTGTGGGCTGACTGAATGTCCCCTCTAGAATGCTGGGTGTCACAGGGGTGGAAGGCATCCTGCATGGTGTTTCAACTCGGCAAAACACAAGGACTGAGTCCCTGTCGAAGAAAATCGGAAAACACATGCCACCCTCTTTCCCTATCAAAAAGTTGTGTCTCTTTTTCCAAGCTTTAAAAAACGCAGGTATACCAGGAAATGATCCCAAGGAACATCCTCTTTGGTGGTGGTGGTGGTGGTTGTTATGTGCCATCGAGTCGCCTGTGACACAGCCACCCTCTGTACAACAGCTCTGAACCCTGCTCTATCCTGAGCCAAACTTACTGCCTTAGAAACACCTACCCCCATTACTCCAGTCACTGAGTCAATCCATCTCGTCGACAGTCTTCTGCTGCAGTGTCCCTCCACCCTCCCAAGCATATTGTTCCTCTCCAAGAACTGGTCCTTTCTTGCAACATTCCCAAAGTATGTCAGATGGAGCTTCAGAATCTTTGCCTCCAAGGAGCAGCCTGGTTTAACCCTCTCTAGGATGAACCGGTTTGTTTTCCTAGCAGTCCATGGTATATTCAATACTTTCTTCTCCAACACTACAGCTCAAAGGTATCAATTCTCCTTTCATCCCTAGTCATTGTCCAGATTTCTGATGTATATAGCAAGTAACTGCAAAGAGCATGGCCTGGATCAGGCGCACCTTAGTCCCCAGACTGACATCATTGCTCTTCATTACTCTGGAGATGTCCCTGACAGCTGACTTTCCCAATGTAATTCATCTTTTGATTTCTTGCCTGTGGGCACCAAGAGTGTTGACTGTGGAGCCAAGCGATCTAAAGCGGTTAACAATCTCAATCTCTTCACCATCTATCATGACTGCTAAAAGAAGAAAAATACTTTTGTCCACAAAAACACCACCATACGATGACATGTCCATTGTTCACCAGTATACCAGCAGGGATGGGCAACTGCCTAGGAGCAAACACCCCCAAATTGATCAGAAACAGCTCCAGTGCTCTAAAAAGAGTACAAGGATTGAATGCATGAGAAGCTGTGTGAGTGTGGGCTGGGGAAGGGCCAGGGCTGGGGCCAAGATAAAATTCAGATGCCAACATAAAAATGCTGAATACTACCTGTGTGGCCAGACGCTGGGCCAACAGAGTAAAACATGGCTTCACAAATGCTGAGGAAGAACCCCTCCGAGAGACATCTGATTACAGGCTCACCTGTCGCCAGGTAAAGGCATGCCTGGCATCCCTGTGGTCACTTTCTCTGTCATCAACATATCTTTGGGCCTTTCTGAGGCTTTCATTCCAGCCACAATCCAATAACCCTCTTTATCTAGGCCCCTGATATGCATCTCTTCCTCCAAGAGGGCAGAGCCTCCTAATGAGGCCGCTTTGTGAAGAATAAATGAACCCATCCCATCTGGACATATATGAAAAGCCGCAGTGTGTCGACACAGCCCAAATACATGACTGTCTCAGAGACATATTTTCCCAGGGGAAGTGGCACTTGCCAACTTCCCTCAGCTTCTTTAGGCTCTTTGACCCTACTAAAGAACAAGGCAATTACATTTTTTTTCCTTCTTTTTTTTTTTTAAGGCAATTTCATTTTAAACGATGGCCCCCAAACCCTTAGAGAACGTACAAGCTGTGTCTTAGCTGGAAACTGGCTTAAACCAAACAGGGACTAAATGATGGAAAGGAAAAGAGAGAGGAAAAAGAGGAAGGAACATCAGTGCACCTCTTCTTTAAATGCTTGGCTGCTAACCAAACAGTCAGCAGTTCAAATCCACCCATGAAGAAAAGACGTGGCAGCCAGTGTCTGCAGACATTCCAGCCTTGGAAAGCCCAAGGGACAGTTCTCCTCTGTCCTGTAAGGTCACTGTGTGCCAGAACTAAGTAAACAACAGTGGGTTTGGTTTTTGATTGTGAGAAAAATGATGGACTTAAACAAAGAAAGACCATGGAAAACAGGCAGAGGCTGGTGAGAAAAGAACACACAATGTCCGTGGCGGAAGGCAAAGGGATTTGAAGGGCTACAGGTTAACAACTCAACCCCTTCCCCCTGGCTCCAGCCATGCAGGCCACAGGAATGGACCAGGGCACCTCGGGCAAAGACCAGGGCACCAGCTCCCCAGGCGGCAACGCGCACAGTAGCCACCTGTACAGACGACCCAGTGTCAACAGATGCGGTCCGTCTACACTGTGGATAATGATTCGGTCACCGAGAGAAATGAAGTCCCTACTGTAACATGGGGAAGCCTTGACAGCACAATCCTCATTTCCTCAGTGAATGCGTAACGTGTTGAGCTCCTAACTAAAAGGTCAGTGGTTCGAATCCAACAGCCAATCTGAGAGAAAGACGTGGCAGTCTCCTTCTACAAATATCTCTGCTTCACAACTCCACGGAGGGTGGTCAGGGGTGCCTGAAACGACTGCACGGCAGTGGGTTTGGTTTTAGTTAAAGAACAACTCTCACATGGTCCTTCTTATAGGGAATATCTCCATTAGAGTGATGCATAAGAGATTGGCAGTCCATTGCAGGGAAGTGGGGGGCGGGAAGGTGGCACTCAATGCTTAAGGGGTTACTGATTGTAATGACAAAAAGTTTTGGTAATAAATAGTGGTTTACAAAATAATAGGTAAGGAAATAGAGCATTGTAACCTTTGCAAGGGAGGAAAAAGACAATGAAATGATTAAGGGGAAAGGCCTAGCAGAGCCCAATTACAGGTTTGTTCCAGAAGGCAGCATTTCCCCCTATTAGAAAACTGACAACAGGTTTGAACTCCACCCCGCTTTTTCAACTCCCAAAGGCTCATATATGAAAGCTGCTGCCTGGACTAACTGAGAAAGCGGGGGGAGCACCCAAAATCACAGCAGATGTGGCTGGATGCTCCCTAACAGGACCGCAAAGCTGACCCCAGAAATGGCAGTGGGGTCACTTTACACGAACGACAATGGCACACTTGGGGGCAGTGACCCAATGGGCTCGCTTTGTCCCCTTGCTCTTACAGCACAGGCTGGTGCCTGCCCACACCTGACACACACTTTCCTCCCCGCTCCCTGAAGACAGAGCTGCCCGCCACAGGGCCTCAGGGACGCACACAAGGGCCCATTCAGCCCAGGCTTTGGGGCTAGTGGAGAACTGTCCGATTCCTGCCAAGACCACGCTGACCAACTGGTTCCTAATCCTTCCTAAAGCCTCATCCAGCAAATGTCACCGTCACCTCAAGTCCCGGGAGAGGCCAGACTGGGATGTTTCTCAAAGTGCATTTTCAAATCACCTGGAAACTTTAAACGTGCCCAGTCCTGGTCCCACACAGACCAGCTGAGCCAGAATCTCTGGCTCTGGGACTAAAGAAGCTGCTGTTTTGTAAGCAACTAGTTTATAAAAACCAAAGCGACTAAATTAAACCCACTGTCACTGTGTCAACTCCGATTCACGGAGCTCCTCTAGGGCCGAGCAGAACTACTCCTCAGGGTTTTTGAGGCTGTAAATCCTTTTCTATTGTGATCTTTTTTTTTTTATTCATCATTTCACATTTTCTTCCCCTGCCCCCACCAGGCTGTGACTCTTCACAGGAGCGGACTGTGGAGCAGCTTGTTGATGTGACCCTCAGTCCTTTCAGTTAGCGGCCCAGCACTTAACCTCCTGTGACACCAAGGTTCCTTAAACAGGTGGTGACACATGCAAATGAAGCCAGGGGATTACAAATGTCACTTAGTTATTTGTATTTGTGGTTTCCAAGAAACTCTTTTATTAGAAGTTTAACCAAGCTCCAAACTTTTTGGTGACGTGGGATCTCTGCTGAGACCCAGGGAGGAAAGCATGGAAGTCACTCCGGCCTATTCACCTTGGCAAACTCAAAACAAGGAAGCCCAGTGGCCTTCTAGATAAGGAGCTGTGCTGCCAACCCAAAGGCAAGCAGTTCAAATCCACCAGCTGCTCCTTTGGAGAAGGAAAGGTGTTCCCCTCCCATTTGATGTACAGCCTCTGAAAACCCCCTGGCGGTGGTGGGGCTGGTTTAAAGCAGAAGTGGACTCAATCTCGCCCCAACTCCCCAGAAGTAAATGAAACCCATCGGGATCCACACACAAGCACAAAGAGGAAGGTTCAATACCACCTGCGGCTAACACCATCTAAAGTCTCTCCATCCTTACTCCACGGCCACACCGGGATGATAAATCACACCCAGAAAATTCCACTTTCAGAATCAGAGGAGCTGAACCTTTTCAAAACTGTCTCACAGACTAATGATATTGAAACTGTGTCACAGGCTTTCCGCTTGCTGGGAGGAGCCAGTCTTCGGAGAAGGACATCGGGCTTGGAAGGGGAGAGGGATCGCACAAGAGAGGAAGAACACGGGTGGGATGGATGGATGGATGCAAGTGACCGTGGCAATGGGGGCAGGTGAGTCAGAGATGGTGAGGCTGGGTCAGGCGAGGGCTGTTCACAGGGTCGCTGTGAGTCACAGGTGACTCAGATGCACATGACAAAAATAACAGTAATGAAGGAGGAACTCCGATTTATCTCTGGAGTGCTCATTTCTGACTCTGCTTTTTAAAAGCAACAGGCATCCTTGGTCTTACTGTACTTCATCAAAAGTGTGCCTTTGAAACACAAATAAATACGTTAAAGGCTTCTGACCACCCTGCATCAAGCAGGTCTATCAGCAGCTCTCCCAAAAGCCTGTGCTCACTCCATTTCTCTGTGTCAGGGTTTGGTGAGTCTCACAATATTTCAAGCTTTCCTCTTCAAACCAGGGCACACCTGACAGACGATGCTGTTGTTGTTGACTGCCATCCAGTTGAGCACAACTTACAGTGACCCGAACGGATGATGGTGTGATGTAAACTCTCCTTTATAAGCACTGGGAAGCCAAAACTTCTGTGTACTGCACTTTCCAGAGACACCCACGTTTGCTGTGACCTGGAACGAAGCCCACAAGCTCTCCAAGGAAATGTGTAAGTCAAAGCAATCTATGGGCTCTGTCCATTATAGTAGTTGCACAAATTCCACCCACATATCCATGTCTATCTCAAGAATGAGGAAAAAAGGGGAGCTCTGGTGGCCTAGTGGCAAGGAGCTGCAACTACAATCCCAGAGGCGCACGGTTCGAATCCACCAGATGTTCTGCCGGGGAAGGAGGGGCAATCTCCTCCTGTACCAGTCAGATCTGATTTGACGGTACACTCACACAAAACAATAAAATAAAATAAATATATATTAAAAAAAAGAATGAGGAAAAAGTTAGGCCTTGGAGGACAGAAGTAGTTCATACTTCAGAGGCCCACTGGACTTGAGTTTCACCAAACACAGGGACACGTTATTTCCAATCCTTCTCATTCTACAACCCTTGTCTTTGCTGGTTCTGGGAGACAGGTTGCAGTAGAAGACACAGATAGCCCAAACTTGGCTATGCCGGCTCCTCCTGCCATACTGCCACCAAGCACCACACAGCAGCCGCTCGTGTCTCAGAGCTCAATCAGGGGAGAAGTTCTCAGAGGTGGCTGGGTCAAGGGGGCAGTAAATTTCTTCAAACTCTTTATCTACTTTCTGTTACCTGTCTCCGCAGAGGGATGCGCTTGGTCAGCTTGTGCACTGCGGGCTGGCTGCTGAAGTCCGGCTTCTTGGTGGCTGTCTTCATGCGGCACAGGATGACCGTCACCACCATACAGGCGATCAGGAAGACTCCTATGCAGTAAATGGCTATCTCCAGATAGTCGGGGGAAGTGCTAACGTCCTTTTCTCTTAAGGGAGCTGGATTGCAGACCACAGGGTGGAGGGACAGATAAGCAGACCACAGAGTCAGGGCACAGAACAGTGACATCAGATCACAACTACAGGCATCAAGGGGAGACGACCAATGACCAATCCTGATGGCCTTCCCAAGAACTCAGTGCCATGTAATAGGCATGTGCCACAAGCCTGCCATGCGCCTTGTCCCCATGAAGGGTCTTCATGGGGACCTGGCTTTATCATGGGACCCTGGCAGTCGCTGCATCTAAACACACGAGGCATCTGCAGCCCCAGAGAGCAGCTGCCACTGTGTTACAAAGATTGGCCATGTTCTGTCAGGCACTGACCATACCCACAACAAGAGGATTGTCTCTGATGTCCATCTCAAATGAAAGCTCAATTAAAAGTACAAAACCAATGTCTACTTTGAATACTGTAGACACTGTGCCTCGGTCTTTAAGACCGGCTCTTCCAAAGGAAGACGAGTCAAGATAATTTATTCCAAGTGAACCTAGTTCCACAAGGAAGGAAATGAATACTCATTTTGTGGGCTGGTCAGAAAAGTTCTGAATTTTTAACATAAACTCAATTGTAATTCAATTAAGCAAACAAATACGTCCAGTAAAAAAATAGAATGACTTACTTCAAATCATAATGTTTGTAATATTGAAAATTGATTCTATTTCTTAATGACCATTTACATTTTTGTGCATTGGATTAAACTGGTATGTCACAATAGTTTTAATGAAAAAATGCAAATGGCATTGTAAGCATGTATATATACATATATATTATATACTTATGTGCATACAATATACACAAATATATATACACACACAGAGTTATAGAATTTTGCACATTCTTGAATATATTTCCAATAATGGCTTCTCCTTAGTTCGCAAGGGTCAGTCTCCAAGCAGTGTATTTCAAAGGACCATTTGTCTCTGCCTGCATTCTCCATTAATGAGCTAGAATTGTCAGGCAAATTGGTTAAACTGTGCCTATCAGGCACTGGCAGGATGCAATACTGCAAGTTAGCAAGCTCAACTAAGAGGCATCTAATTGTTTCAAAGCAAATATTCACAATGCAGATTTGCAACAAAAGAAAAGATAGATGCAATGGGATTACTCCAAGCTTATACATTTTAATCAGAAAAAAAATACTTGCAAGATAGTCAAAACTCTCAGCGGCACAGCACAAAATGAAATAATCAGTACATTTTACTGGATATAAAACAAGCAAGCAGGAAGAAACCTTCCTCTAAAATTAAGAGCTTAATTACTGGAGTAGAACATTATACAAGTACACTACAGACTCTATGCAGTCTTACAAAGGAAATGGCAAAGTGGCAGATACAGCCGAGCATACAATGATAATCCAGGAAGTAGGAGGAGGGCAGAGATACAGATGAAAGATTCAGAGGCAGCTTAGTTTAAGAAAGACAGAGCATCACTGATGTTTATTTCTCTGTAGAGCAGAAATAACATCAAGTCCAAGTTCGCAGGAGCATGCTTTGCAGGGAAGGCAGAGAGTCCAGTCTATGGTAACATGCAATGCGCCACCAGTTCCCAAGGTAGGTAACACAGTGCTTCTGTACACCTGTCGGACAGGTGCTTCACCTTGACATATGACCATCCATTTATATCTTCTTAAAAATACAAAGTAGGACTAAATGCAAAGAGGTAAGGACTTGAAGCAAAACACTGTAATTTGGAGTGAGGAAAAAAAATATTACTTTGATGTGTCAAAGTAATTTTCACTTCTTCCATAAGAGACAAGGAGTTTATACACTGACTCAATGACTCACTGATTTATACATTGATTCAGCAATTTGCTAAAAATACTAAAGGATCCCTTTATGGTTCCAGGGTGGCATTGTACTTGATCATAAATGAAAACTTGGGATCACACTGCATGTGAATTTCTACGGCAACTTTCTTATATTTGGGGGAGAATTTTAAACATCGTCTTAAAAGTTATTATACGAGGATAAAAAGGGCCATTCCTAAGAACAGAAGCTGTGTTAATTTTATAGCAATCAACCCAGAAGAGGGAAACCCATGAGAGAAAGAGCAGTATGTACCTGGCAGGACTGTCAACCATGCAGAGTGAAAGGATATCCCAATAGAATTACCCGCCAAGCACGTATATTCCCCAGCATCCTCAAAAGTTACATTCCGAATATAGAGAACTTCAATCTCTTTGTCCGTGGTGTTAACACCAGCAGCCTAGAAAACAAGGGAAGCGAGAGAACGAGCTAGACAACACAGAAATGATTGTGGAGGGGGCTGTGGAACCACGAGGCGTCACGCCGGGGCCTCACGCAGCAGAGTCCCTCTGCAGCCCATCCACAAAGCCCACAACCGAGAGACACAGACAAGAGCAACCAGCTCACCTCCACCGGCCCGTCACCACGCCGACTTCACCACCTAGACGTGCATGCAATCAAAGGCATGGAAAAATCAACCCACAGATTCGTGTTCTTTGCCTTCTCTTGATGTTGAGATTTAAGGCTGGTTTTTCAAACGTGTGGTACCCTAAAAGGGTTCTAAGCTGGGTTCTGGTCCTATTGGCTGCAGATTCCCACCTTGAGAAATGAGGGGCTCTGGCTAAGTGGTTGTGCTGTGCAACAACAGATGGAGGAAGATGAAGCCCCCACCTGGAGACTCCGCAGAACCTCCTGGCCCTGTGGAAACCAACCAGGGCAGAAGGCGGCCGTGGCTACGAGGCTCCGGTTGTTTCAACTCCTGTGTTAGCCATCTAGACTCACAGACACTGAAAGCAGAAGTAACCATGACCTGGGTAGCAATAAAACCAGGCTTTTAAAAAATACATCAACCTTTGAATGTGACTTATGGCAAATCAAAAAAGTGAATCTTCTGCCTGCAATAGTGCCCAGCAGGATATTCATTCACTAACATTGCCCTTAAGTTTGAAACAGCAAGGTCAAGGGCAGTGTCTCCTAAGTGATACCATCAAAGACTGAAGCTTTGCTGGACAATTCTCTCATGCCAATATTTCTCTAACAATTTGAGGCAGAAGCAGGCATGACGTCTGATGATGGGCAAGTGTCACAACAGCAAGCAGCCCCCAGATATGTGTTTCAACTGGTATCAGGGGGGCAGGGCAAGAACGATGGGAAATTTGCAGCCCAAATTAGATCAGCCAGAATCCACTGCCATCAGCTCAATTCTGACGCACAGCAGCCCCCCAGGGCAGAGTAGAACCACCCCACAGGGCTCCCAAGGCTGTGTGTCTCTCCCGGAAAAGAGTGCTATGTCTTCCTTCAGAAGAACAGCCGGTGGGCTTGAACTGCTGACCTCTTGGTGAGCAGCTGAGTGCCTTCACCACCAAGGCTCCTCAACAAACCAGAAGGAACAATTTGGAAAGGAGATGGAGGTGGAGCCTGCACTGGGTTAGAAATGAGAGCAAGCACTTTTGAACGTTGTGGGCATTTTTCCATGGCTGCTGGCATCAGGCCAGTTGCATCACCAAAGAAAGATAATTACAAATATACCAAGGCCACCAGAATTATCGTAGAAGCTGCCTGCGGTCGCCCAAAGCACCAAGACTTTTCAGCTTCTATATTCAGCTTTCTTTAAAAAAAAAAAATCAACACTAAAATAAGCAAATACAAAAACGTTGTTACCTTGCTGTCTTGGCAGGACAGTGAGCCAGGCAGACTGGTTGGCCTGCCCTATATAATTGGACACCTTACATATGTATTCCCCAGCATCCGCCTCAGTCACATTGAACAGGGCCAGCACCTCTGCATTGGAACTATTTATTCCCGAGTGCTGGAACAGACACAGGAGAAGCATATAAAGGCCCACCGGGAAGAACTTCTCACTGTCTGTGGTCCCACCACCAACACACCACAGGAGAACGTCGACCTCTGTGAGGTCTACACAGCGGCGGTAAAGGGCTGTGGGTGTAAATGGTAACAAAATAAGGCAAGCTAGGAAACAGGGGAAGTGGCCCAGGGAGAGGGGAGGAAAGGGTGGAACCAAAGCAGATTGGGCTGGGAGTTCTTCACGTTGGTCAACTTTTTCCAGCCTTTTTGGATTTAAAAAAAAAAATAAATAATCAATCATTAGCTGGAAGGATGGTCACCTGGGTTGAGCTACTCATGGTTGCATTAAAGACTGTTCTCAAGGACCTCAACAAATAATTACATTTGGGAGACACCACAGCACTAAGCTCCAGTGCACAAACAATGAATGACTGGAAACCCTAAGTCTGTAAACTTTCATTAAAATTAATAATAATAATAAAAAAGCTCTAGTGCATAGACGTACCTGCTACCTGATATTATCATCTTGAAAAGTAAGTCTGATTGAGGGGGGGGGAAGATCTAAGGCTACAAAAATGGGGATGCGCCCCCATGGACCCAAACAAGACAGAGGGGAACGAAAAGGTCCATTTTCAACATTCTGCTAGCACAGAATCATCTGCTAACATGTACACAGCCTGAACTATATATGAAGGTCAAGAGGTTTTGTTTACTTTTAAAGGGGATTCTAAATAGTTCTTAAAGGTGGAGCCTTACATTTGGTGCTAAGGCCCCATCAACCGAGAACAGTATTAGAACAATAACACTGGGATGAGGTGTAGTCTCGAAGCCTTTCCATGGGCTGTTTCCATTTAATCAATATAACCTCCCTGAAAGGGGGATTCAACTGTTACCCTCACCTTCATAGAGGGGCAGCTGAGCCCAAACATTCTAAGATCTCGGGCCCGATAAATAACTCTTCTGGCTCCAAGTCTACTATGCTTTCCATGATCCTCTCCTGGAATTTAATTAGCAGACACAATGATCTGTTAATTCAGCCACATATTGGACTGGCCAATCAGGTGGCAATCACTCTCCTCAGAAATTCAGCAGGAAACTCAGAACCTGGTGGCCACACCTATCAAGGAGACTCCAGTGTGGATGTCTTTACATTTGGGAAATGCTCACCTTTAGAACCTTAAGGTAGGGCAGCCCGTCGGGTCCGTATTTGCTGCCATTCTTTTCAACGTGCTTGATCCACTGGATATGGGGCTGGGCATCGCTGTACACCTTGCAGACAAACTCTACATCACCCCCGACCACGGTGGAGGCGTTCGCTGGCAGTCCAGCTTGGAGGATGGGCCGGTGTGGGGATCGTTCTGATGGAGAAAGGGGAGAGAAGAAAGCGGGGATGGAGGGGAGGGGAGAGAAGAAAGCGGGGATGGAGGGGAGGGGAGGGAGACAAACAAATGAGTTATGTTGTCCAGAGGGCTGCTGGTGAACTGAAGCCAAAAAGGCCTCCAGTCTGCTGGCTGACTCCTTAGAAATAACACCATGGCTCAATGCAGAACAGCAGCTTCAAAGGAGGCCGCTGGAGCGCTGGCCTTGTAAAAAGAGAACTCATTTAGAAAATGGAGAAATGAACTTATTGTATCCCCAGTTGGCCAGTGTCCATGGCCACCTAATGAATAAGGGGAGGAGCCATCTAAAACACAAATGGTGCATGAGATGGTCTTCACCTTGCCATTTAGAATAATTGCGAAAATCTCACGGTGGCCTTTCCGAGCACCACAGCAATGACCACAACTGGCTTTATGGTCAACCTGGGTGGGAAAAACGGCTCCCACTGGCACAGTGTCACTGTGGCCATTCCTCAGACACTCAGAGATGACAGATGGTCCAAAGGTGCATCAGCTAAGATCTAACAGCCCAGGTGATGCCAGCCCAAACTAATGCCTTGACGCAGCTCTTGATCATGGCATCTATTCTAGTCATTCACTCCTCATCTTGTAAGTTTTCTGGTCATGGATTTGATACTTATTAAGTACTATTCTCCAGTCCCTGGAGAAGGACAGCATTCCTGGAAGGATGGAGGGTGAGGACCCTGGATGAGATGGCTTGACACAGTGACTGTGGAAATGGGGGCAGGTGTGTCACGGCTGGTGAGGTTGGCTCATGATTGGGCACAGTGATTCATAGGGTTGGTGTGAGTTGTAGTCATCTCGATGGCACTACCAACAACAACAACAACACACTGTACATGTACATCAAGGAGCCCTGGCGGAGCAATGGTTAGGCGCTTGTTTGCCAACCGAAAGGTCATTGGTTTGAGGCCTCTTTAAAAGAAAAGACACAGTAATGTAGTTCAGTAAAGACTGAAGCCTGAGGAAATCCTACAGAGGCAACCAAAGTTTGTGAGCAACTACATA
>NW_006399756.1:9574975-9621136 GCF_000299155.1 Elephantulus edwardii | reverse complement strand
AACCCTCCCCCCTAGTACACTACCCTCTTGGAAAAATAAAAGAAAAATTCTTTTATTATTTTACAATCCCTCCCCCCACATCCACTCCACTATGCAGCCTTTGCTCTGCACTCCTGTCAGGACAAAAATACCTAATCACATACCCCTTTTAAACTATTTTCTCCCTCATCTGTTTCAATGCAGTATACATTATTGAACTCATCTTTCTCAGTCTCCCCAAGGTCAGTCTTGTTTTACAACAGTGGTACCATGCGGTATTTGTCCTTTTGTGACTGAGATACCTCACTCAGCATAATGTCCTCCAGGGTCACCCATTTTGAATAATATTGCATGAGTTCCTTGTTTTTCAGTGCAGCGTAGTATTCCATTGTGTGAATATTTAATATACCACAGCTTCTCTATCCATTCGTTTGTTGATGGGCACTTAGGCTGTTTCCAACTCCTTACTATTGTGAACAAAGCCGCGATAAACATGGATGTGCATCTATCTGCTTGGATGTCAGTTATGGTCTCTTTAGGGTATATTCCGAGTAGTGGAATTGCTGGGTCAAATGGTATCTCTATTTGCAACTTTTTGAGAAAGCGCCACACCGTCTTCCACCGTGTTGCTCTGGCTCAAGTCTTTATCAGCCTGCCGCGTAGCCTAATACACAAGAACATCGCCATTACGAACCACTAGAACCTTCCTACTGGGAAAGTCCCTCACGTCACTGGCCCATTCACAAACGCAACTCCATCCCCACTCACCAGTGTCTTCCCTCTCCCCCTACTCCCTTTCCTGGCACCACTGCCTCTAACCTCTTATAAAATGGCCCCAGGGGAGGGGGGGAAAGGCAAAAACAGACCAACATGCAGGTCTCCGTGCTGCACCGGGGTGTCCTGTGTACTGACTGGGCTGGACGCAGCAGATGAGAATGATCGATACATAAGTCCTTCTGTGTAGGGGGTCTTTCTGATTAAAGTATCCTCTGGCGGAATTTGTTGGACAAAAGCCAGACGGTGTGCAAATTGATTTTACCGCATCAGCCTGTTGCCGGTCTTTAAAACATCTTAAGAAAGGGTGAAAGAACTAGTGGCTTCCTTTGGCACATTTCAATCCAGAATCTTCCATCACTTCACACACACTCTCACATGATAAAGGTAAGCATTTCAGAGGCTCCAGAGTAGCAGATCATTTGCTCCAGTGTTACTTGTGTAGGCTAAGCAAAGACGCTAGCCCCCTAGTTATGACGCCCTGCACATAAGTCGTGGACTCTCCCTCTCCAGGCCTGAGGGACAGCCAGATGGCAGGGGTACCTTTCTTAGCTGTCAGTGGTGACCCATCAACATGGGAAGACACAGTTAAGTCTGCACAGACGTGCATGGGCCTCCTCCTCCTCCTCATTACAATACCACCAAGAGACACAGCACAATAAAAGGCAGTTGTCCTTTGAGCTGCACAGCCGGCTCCATGCACTAACTTGGCTCCTAGATGGGGTCCTGATCGCGCAATGGTTAAGTGTTTGGCAACTAACCAAAAGGTCAGTAGTTTGCACCCACGAGCTGCTGATCTGCTCCCTTAAAAATCACACCCATGGAAACAGAGGGGTTCTACCCTGCTCTGTAGAGGGTATGCAGGACGGGAAGGAACTGGATGGTAGGAAGAGTGGCTCTGGGGTTTTCATATCTCAAATGCTAAGATGTTTTACCCAGTAAAATGAACATAAACGTCAGTTCACAGGTCATTCACTGGCTCAATTTTCTCTGTGTGTGTGTGTGAAGTATTTACAGTGAATCCAAATATTTATTCTTAGAAACAAAAGCACCATAAAAAAAAAAAATCTGAAATGCCATAGCCAGATCAGCTGAATTTCAAACCCAGCCTTGTTCTGAAGCCGGCTTGTTTCTAATAAATCGTTTCACAAGCAGACACTGTGTGTGTAATACCAAATAATGATGCCCCGTGAACAATGAACGCTTTTCATGTTCCAACATCTCGGGCCCGCGCCAGCCTTCGACGGGGAACTTAGTCACGGGGGCACCCTGGCACGGCCCGCTACAGAGCTGCGGTCTTATTTCACTTGTGGTCAGCGTGCTGGGGAATTTGAGTTATTAAGTTATTCCACTGCTATCCGGACTATTTTCACAAGGGGGGAAAAAGGCACCACCTTCCCCCTCGTTTCATGTTATTGCATTGGCAAATGACAGCATACCAAATGTTCCCCCCACTTGCAGTCTTGAATTCATCTTTTCAAATTTTCTCACCTTATCCAAAATAACCTCCTAACCACCACCCCCCACAAGCCCCCTTCGGCCCTTTCTCACTTTGGTTATAGAAACTCCAGGCAAGATCGCCCAGTAATAGAAACCTTACACCATCATCCAAAACTTATTACAGCTGCCTTCAGTATCAAATGAAACCTTAGAGAATGTTATTTAAAATGTTTTTTAAAAGTCAGTAGGCCTCATGTTTCGTTTCTCCACATCAGGCTTTGATTTCCTTTGCAACCTAACTCCCCTGCCCTGAAACAACTCAGAGAAGGCGTCCTGAAACATCTTGGAAGGGGTCCCGGATGGCAGCTCTGCCGAGCCACGCTCCCCTTCACAGGCCCTTCGAGAAGCATCATTCCTCGGTGCCTATCATCAGACTCTAAAGAACGGTGACCCGGAAGTGGACAGAAGCATTCTGACTGCTGTTACTGCTTCAGATGAGTCAAAGCAGGGGAAGGTGGCAGCCCAGCAAGGCAACTGGGCAATGAAGACAGTGCCCACTGTGGCCAGGCCTGGCAGGCACAGCTTCAACAGGCCTGTGGGGTAGAAAGCTGTGTCTCCAAACAGAACCTCTTCAGGTTTGGGTCCAACCAACCAACCTCTCAGCTTTGTGGCTTTTTGGCCACAAACCAATGCACAAAAGAACTCATCAATGAATTATCTCTGGATGAAAGAATATAGCCAAGGGCCGGCTCCTCTCTTGTTCTCCTATGTGATAACAAAACTCCCATCTTCTCCACCGTGCAGGATTTACAGTTTTAGGCCCAGTTGTCTTACAGTTTGTTCAAGGCTCAGCTGTTATAGAAAACAGATTTCTCTCCCTTCTTGGGGACCAAAATAAACAGATGGGAAGCCGAAAAGGTGGCCTGCAGCTCACCTCTGCTTTCTGACTGTGGGTTTTCAAACAACACACAGCTCAAGTGTGGCAGGGCGCAGACAGACAGGAACATGAGACTGGATGAGGTTCCTGTGTGGATTCTAGGCTGAAGCAGAGTGGGGTGGCCACCGGGAAGGCTCAGCTCCTGCCGATGGGGCAGCTGGCAGCCCTGCTAAATGAGATCCTACCAAATTAATGCACAGTAAACACAGACCAAAATCCTTAAAACTATGCCGTTTCTCCCCCTCATTCTCTTCCTCACGCTCTCTCTCCTCCTTTTCTAAGAGCTCCAAATGAGTCCACTTTACAAAAGCAAAAGCTTCAGCCTCAAAGCGCCCAAGAGTGAAGGCTGTCATGCTGGAGAAAAACAGACCCTGTTTCGTTCCCAGAAGCAATTATCGAGCACGAGAAAATACCTGAGTGACAAAGAATAAATCTCTGTTAATTGACCAGCGAAACTTTATCGCATGCCAGGCCTCTGCTGGACAGAATAATGTTTGCTCCCAGTAGATCTACGACTTCGACTCTGACAGGGCAGAGGCCATAAAACTTGTCCTCCCGCCCATGGCCTTGGGTCTGCAGGCTCCAAACAGGCAGCCTTGGGATCCGGGGGGAGGCAGGTTCTTAAATGACACCTATAAATTCATCAAGACCAGAGTCTTCAGGTTCTGGGTTCACAGATGTCCTAAGTATTTCTCCCCCGGACTGTAGCAGCATTGGCCACAAAGGGCCACTTTAAGAGCCTCAGTCCCTGGGAGCAAAACAGGAAGAGCCACCATGCCCTTGGCATCCCCGGTGCCAGTCCAGTAACCGTCAGTCCCAGTCAAGGAGCATGGGTAACCTGGCTTGCTCTGCATCCAAACAAAAATAAAAACTTAGTTACCCTCCCTCCAAAAAAAACCAAAAACGGTAGTCTCTTAGCAACTCAGAGGGACTCAATAGAGAAAGAACATTCCACAACTTAGAGGGACTGAAAACAACTGAGAATTCCTTTTCCTAAAAGCCAGCCTGGTTTCCTCCCACCCACCCACCCTTTCTTTCTAAGGAGTAGGTGGTGGTTGCTTTTGTAGCATAAAAAACACACTAAACCAGTTAGCACCAGGCATGGCTATTAACAGGAGGAAGATCAAAGCCCTGTGAAGTCTGAGGAGCCTGATAACCTGCTAAAGACCTCAGCTAATTACAATTAGCAGGGTGAGTTCATTGCTTGTCAAGACTCCGCCTCGTGCTCCCACAGCAGATAGGCAAGAAGCAGTCCAGTTCCAGGGTTGGCTTTCCACAGGCGCTGAGAGCCGCAGGGAAGGTCAGAGTGGGAAAAAGACCCGTGAGGGGCAGAGTCAGGACAGTGTTCAACACTGAACTGTATCCTCCCAAGAAATGCATGGTGAACCTGAACAGCTGATCGGGTGAAAAGGAGGCCTGTACCACGATGGTTCCGTGCCTGGCTGCATACTTTTCAGTCATGAAAAGTTGGCAGTTCAAACTCAACCAGCGCCCCTTTGAGAGAAAAGGCCACACAATCTGTTCCCATAAAGATTGCAGCTCCGAGTTCCTGAAAGGTCGTTCTACTCTGTTTCAAGAGGCCACAGGATAGAAAACCAACACCACGGAAGCACTGGCTGTGCACTGCCTGAGGAACAGGGTGTTTCTTTGACAGGTTAATGGGTCTTCAATCATGCGGGGAAGAAGCATTGTTGGCCATGGTGGCACAGTCATTAAGTGCTCAGTTGTTAGTTTGCTCACAGAGAGAAGCATGGGGCGGGCTACTGGTGTCAAGATCCCACCTTGGAAACTCTTCAGGTAGTCTGACTCAGTGCTCTAGGGTCATTATACGTCAAAATCCACTCAATGCAAACACCATCAGAACAGGGTATGTCTTAAGCCTAAACACTCTGCAGTTATGAAAAGAACTAGCAAGACACAGAAGTAAGAAGTAAGGGGAGGGTTACACGCAGTGTGGAGATTGTCAAGGAATGCCGAGAATGGAGGGAATGGGGCCAGGATATCCCCCCAGAGCTGACAGAGAGAGCCTTCCACTCCAGTCAGTGGAGTCAAACTGCCAGAAGCGAGGATGGTGAGATTTCACCTCTCATACTTTGGACACGTTATCCGAAGAGGCTCGTCTCTACAAAAGGCTGTCAAGCTTGGAAAAGCAGAAGATCAGCTAACGAGAGAAGCTCAGCCTCAATGGGCCGGACTGCCGCAAGGACGGCGGCAGCCCGCTTCGGCACGACAGAGGCCGTGAGGGCGACCCGAGGGTGTTTCATCCTGCTACACAGAAGGTTACGGAGTTTGAGGGGACTCAGCCGCACCCAACAACAAAACTGTGAGGACACAAATTTGTTCAAGCCACTCATTTATGGTATTTCTGCTCCAGTAGCCCTGAGAAATGAAGACAGACGGGAAGGGGCTCTCCGCTTTCCCAAAGCGTCCAGGTGTGCTGGTTGTGGTCTTCTAGAACCGGCGTCCTGGAACAACTTTTTTCTTTAAATTGCATTTCTGGAGAAGACGGATGGAGGCATTTTCTGCCCACCTGTCCACCCCTTTCCCTTAGACACTTGTTGCTTTCTGACTGGGTTCTTCTCACCCCTTTGCTCTGTGGTGGCCCAGACAGCAAGACCTTCAGTCTGGAAACTAAGCCTTGGGAATATCTTACAGATGGGGCTGGCCTTCCAGCTCCCACCCAAGCACACCCATTTCTCCTCAGAGATGGAAAAGCTAGAGACCCAAGTCTGTGCAGGGTGACCAGGAGGGTCTTCTCTCTAGCACTGAAGTCACAGAATGACTTAAGGAGAGACTGCCTTGTGTGAAACAAGAGAAGCAAAACCACCAAGTCCTTTGTCCTTGCTCAATGAGGTGGAGACGCTGAGCAGGGAGCTGGCGGAGGCCCAGGGGCCGCCAAGGCCCGAGCCGAGCATTGCAGGCAGAGCGCCTTCTCTCATGAAGATATTATTTGGCTCAAGACTGAATGGCTTCTACCAGCAGGGTGTCAATTGGGGTTTTGGGCAAATTACAGGGGCAAAGCTTTCTGTTATTTACACCTCAAATGCTTAAGACGCCCCCAGTGCTGAGCCTGTACAAAGCTAAACTGGAACTAAAGACAGCAGTGAGTGCAAAGGGATGCCAGATTTGGGTTTGAAAACGCCTTTTCTTTTTGTTTTGTGAAAAGAAGCCATGGAAGTGGGTACGGTGTGTTACAGGGTAAGGCAGGGACGATGTATCTCCAGAGTCGTGGAAAGCCAGTTTCCTCCATTAGCTAAGTCTATTTATCTTGTCCAGTTTACCAAATGAAAGCTTTTCTCTCCCCTGACACAAAGACCTTGTGCAAGGTCCCTCCCTATATCATGCTCGGGTCTGATGTAAAACTCAGACGTCAGTCTGCCCAGATTCCGTCGTGTGGAGCTGGGGTAAACACAGCTGAGGGCCATCACACCAGGGATCTACACCACAGGCCTCAGCACCCCCATCCCCCAGCCCCCACCGGGGCGCAGCCTTCCTCAGGAACTCAAGATCATCAGCTGGCGTCTGCTGGTTGGAATCCCTTCCCGGGAAGGACATGCTGGAAAAGTTTCAAAAGAGGCAAAATAAGAAAGCTCAGGAATTAAATACTGAACACACTCTTCATAGCAAAGGCTGAGCTCCTAATTAGAACATCTCCCAAATGGTCCATGAGGACAAAGCAAAAATGCAAAGAAAGAAAACACTATAGAGGGGCCTCGCATCAAAGTGTTCTCCACATGAAGTTCCTGACGTTTAAAACGCTCCACTATCACAGAGGTTCCACAAACAGTGTCAATGTGCTCAGTTACTAGGCAGAGCTGGTCAAGAGGCTGGATGTAGGGGCTGGCCCAAGAGGCAGCCCAGAAGAGCCTGGGGTTCTACCTCTGAAATAATTAACCACTGATAATGCAGGGGGGCTCAGATTTGCTCTGACACACATGGGGTCAACCAGAGGTCTGAAGTAGTTAGGCAGCAAGTGGCTTTGTTAACCAAAAGGGACCAGCCAGTCCACCTCTAGAAACCCAAAAAGCACAGCCACGCTGATACAGATACAGTCAAAGTGTGTCAGGACAGTATCTTTTTGTTATTGGAAATCAAAACAGATGAACGCAGCTTAAATGCCAAGCAGTATGGAAAGATATTATAGCGCACTAATGACAAAAGCAGAGAGCTCTGGTGGCCTAGTGACAAGGAGCTGAACTGCTAACCCACAGGCACACAGTTCAAATCCTCCAGCTGCTCCAGGGGAGAAAGATCAACTCCTGTGTGATTTATTGCCTCTGAAAACCTGCTGCAGACTCAGCTAGGAGTTGGAGCCAACTCAACGGTGCCTAACAACAACGAGGACAAAAGCAGGGCCATTGATAAGCATAAAGTAGATCAATATACACTGACATCGAACGAGGTCCTGGCAATATTGTGGAGAGGTTTCAGCAATCTCTACCATCCAAAAAAAGCCTTTCTTCTGAAGGAATTCTAGAAAGATCTCCCAGGCCAATCTTTCAAGATGTCTTGTTTTGTGTTGGGGCTGGTTCAAGTAGAGGTAAAAGCTTTCTGCTCATGTAAACAAACAAAAAATATCTCCCATTAGTACTAAGATCATGGGGAGTGGAGCAATAAGTCCTACTCTTGGAGGTCAACTCAATGAAAAGAAACGTGATTCTTGACCAAAAGAGAGAAGTTTCAGTCGAGTCTTCCAGATCCCAAAAGACTCAACCCAGAACTCCCTTCTCTGCTCCCTGCCCAAACCTGATGGGACTAATGAGAGGTCTCCAGACAATCGCAATCCAATCCTCTTCACTGGACGGTCAGGGATGTTCTCCTAAGCCTATGGTTCTCTTGATTTTTATGAGCCAAAGACTACATCCCAAGGGGCCCAACACACAAACTCGACCAAGAAAATGGGGGCTTCCTTTTGGAAATCAAACACAACTTCCAGAAGATCCTTCCAGAATAAAAGGCACTGTTGTTCTCTTAGACGATAACATTTTTCCTGGTTTGATGGGCAGAATATGTTTGGGCTACGACATAATCTGTTGTTCTGCAGTCACCCGGGAATGGACAGAATTCCTTCAGGCCCTCACAGGGGCAGTCCTTCACATGGAGAGTTTCTGGAAATCTCTATACCTATTTATCATCCTCCTGCTGTGGCAAGCAGGGGGTCTTTGCCATGCAAGGTGAGAACCCCAAGAGGGAAAGCCTGTGTCCTCTCTAGGCCACGCATCGGTCACTCCAACTTTGAAAGTATTCCATAGAGAAGATTAACTGACACCATATGGTACAGCTTCAGCCTCTGCTGGAGCGAGCTGCAGCCCATTCTCGGCTCCAAACCCACGACCACAAGGCTCTCACCAGCTTGTTTCTCTTTTCAGAAGAGAAAGCTGACAAATGTTCTCCCTACAGCAACACTTGGCCATCTCTCTCATGCCCCACCTGTATCTCACCTTGCTGCAGCCCAAGGTAGAACTCACGGTGACCCCACAGCACAGAGGAGAACTGCACCCCCACCCCAGGCTTTCCAACCCTATAATCCCTATAGAAGCTGACTCTCATGTCTTCTCCTTTGAGAAGCTGCTGGGCTCAAACCATCGAACTTTCAGTTAGCAGCTGAACGCTTTAACTACTATGCCATCAGGGCTCTGTAACAGTGTATCAGTCCAGCAGTAACTCTTCAGTTTGCCTTTCCAAATCGACCCTTGTTCCTGAGGCTGAGAGCACACATCTCTATTCTATTCTCAGTTCATTTCTCCTCAACTGAAACTAAACCAAATGTGACAGTGACTAGAGCTGCTGGTGCTCTAAGGGAGGTGAGATCCAGAGACACCCCCAGTCAGAGGATCACTGGAAAGAGGAAGCCAGGTGCGAGCACGTCACAAGATACATTACAGCTGGGGCCTTTCCAGCTATTGGTATGACCACTGACAGAAGCTTCCTGGGCGAACGAGTTGAGAGACATACTCTGCCGCTTACTTCCTTCAGAATCTGTCCTTTGCGAGCCCTGCCAGTGGTTTGGACCCACCAGCCGCTCCTCAGGAAAATGATGGGCAGTCAGCTTCCACGAGGATTCCGGCCATGGGGCAGTTGTCCTACAGCGTCACCGTGACCTAGGACTGACTGGATACAGCAGGATGAGCATTCTGGGTGCTGAGAGAAGGAAAAGGCAGCATAGAATAAGGGAATTATGAGCACAGTGTCGGGGGGGAATGAGGGAAGGTAAGTCGGGAAGGTAAGTCTGGATGGTACAAAAGGTTGACCAGCTCCGCTGCTAAGTGGTTAGAGTACAGCCAGGAGCCCCCAAAATGAAGACCCAGCAACCTCCTTCTCTGGAAGCGAGCTGGGAAAGGCCTGTGCCAAAGACCTCCACTGCTGTTGCAACTTGGCATCGACCAGAAGGCAGCGGGGGTGGGGTTTGGTTTCAAGAACTACCAACCCCTGGGGAGCTCTGGTGGCCTAGTGGCAAGAAGCTGTACTGCAATCCCAGAGGTACATGGTTCAAATCAACCAGATGCTCTGCTGGAGAAGGAGGAGCAATTTCCTCCTGTACCAGTCAGATCTAATTTGATGGTACACACACAAAAGATAATAAAAAAAATAAAATTTAAAAAATTTTAAAACTAGAACTATCAACCCTCAAAATGATGCCTCGTTAAACTCAGCGCATACCAGACACTGAAAGAAATCCTGCTCAGTCCTGCCCATCACCGGGCACTGTGACGGCCATTCGTGGCCAGCCTACGCACAGAGGGCAGGGCAGCAGGCTCCTCGGGTCCCACCCGCACCTGAGCCACCTCCAGGCACAGGAAGGAGACCCTCTCCTTACGGGAGGCTACAAAAACAATTCTCCGTCCTCTTTGCCCACACCACAGGCTCGGTGCCAAAGATCAGACCAGAGATGAAATAAATATTAGCCGCTGTGCAGCCGCCTCGACCAGGCCCCCTGCCAGGATCGAAAGCAATCAATAGGGCTTCCTTCCTCTGCTCTGGGGCAAAGGGCAGGGGATGGCTTGCAGAGAACATGGCAAAAATGCTGGTAACCCAAAGTCCTGACATGCCCCACCCATGCCGGCTCTGCCCACTCCAACCCGAGGGGCTGGCACCACAGCAGAGCAACCTGCTCCGGGCGCCTGGAAGGAGGAACTTCTTACGGGAACCAGGACTATAAAGCAGAACCAATTCTCAAGCCAGTCACATTTGGGCCGATCTGGTCAGTCATTATTTGTTGAAAGCCTAGTTGTGAAATGAGGGAAGTGACCCCTTCTTGGAGCCACCAAAAGCTCATTAAACTATGAGAGGAGTGATGAAACTGGTCCTTCAGAAAGTACAGGACTGACCTGGACTTTATCAGGAATGAGCTGAGTGCAGGAGTCTTAGCCTAGAAGTGCCATGTGACCACCTAAAAATGACAACTCCCACTCATATGAAAAGGCTCTGGTGATTAAGCATTAAGAGGCTAACCAAAAGAGCAGTGGTTCAAATCCACCAGCCTCTTCATGAGAAAAAGATGCGGCAGCCTTGGAAACCCTACAAGGCTGCTCTACCTCTGTCCACCACGATAAAGTCAGAATCAACACCACCATGGGTCAGCATTCACATGGCAGTATTTTTTAAGAATCACTGTCCCTCTGATCACCTCATACTCTCAACAGAAAGAAAGTACATCATTATTCTCGATTAAAGTGTTTCATCGCTGATGACCAGCAGGTTTTCAGAGGCTATAATTTAAGTGGCACAGCTAGTAGATTTGGGCGGACAGTACAGTTTTTCACCACTAGACCACCAGAGCTCCCTTGATTAAATTCTCCACCTCCTAAAACATGCACTGTAAAGCTTAACCTGTGGTTACAATCCTAATCTCTCGTATGTTAATGAGGCAGGATAGGGTGAAGTATGTGTCTTTTGAGATAGAATGTTAACATCTTTTGAAATATAATGGAGACTACACAGGTGAGTGAGGTAAGATGGGAAAGAGGGGGGGGCTATATGAAGACTAGGGCTCTTTTGAGACAAGAATTTTCTTTTAATGTTGACAGAAGCTTTCCCCTGGAGCTGACCCTATGAATGTGGACTCGCATTCTCATAAACAGCAAGAAAACAATTTTATTAAAGTCAATGACTTGTGATCCTTCTGTTACAGCAACACCAAATAAGTAAGAACTTGGTACTGGGGGTGGGGTACCCTAAAAGATACCTCCGATGTAGAAGGGTTTTTGCAACCAGATAATGGGGAGAGGCTGGAAGAGTGCCCAACAGTAAAAGCTTAGATTGCCTTAAAAGTTTGCTGGTACAATCACAGATCTCGGGGACAATTCTGGAGAGGACTCAGAAGAAAGAAGTTACAAAGTTTCTACTGTTTTAGAGAAGACACATAGTATCGGTACAGAATGTTGCCAGAAATGTGAACACAGAATGGTGCTTCTGGTGAAGCTTTCAAAGGAAATGATGAACATGTGATTAGGCCATGGAAGACGGCATAGAGTTTTGAGCAGTGGCAAAAAATCTGTCTGGATTGAGTTCAAATGTTTGGTGTGAAGTAAAACTGTAAGCGATGAACTTGTACCTGCCTACAGTCTCATCCATATTTGATTTAGATGATTCAGAAGATCCAACGTAGAACTTGGAGTGGATTTAAGACTTTGGGGTTGATATGATGGACTGACCGTGTTTGGATATGACAGGGACAGAAACTGGAGGGAGGGCAGCAATAGGCAGTATCTTATGGATGAAATGATATTCCTCAAAAAATGAGTGTAAATCCCCACCTCTATGCTGTAATCTCACTTGAGAATGGGTTGTGTTTGGCACACAGTAAGCGACCCCAATGAGATGGACTGATACAGCGATGGGTTCCAGTGCATCAAGAGATGATGAGGGTGGCACAGGACAGACAGGATTCAAGTCAGCTGTTTAATAGGATCGCTACGAGTTACACTTGACCGGACAGCACCAAACAACAACAACGCATCGTGAGTTAATCTCTTTTGATACAAAAGAACTTGAACAAGTGAGCAGAGAAGAGATGGGGGGGAGGAAAAATGTCAAGTCATGTGAAGGCTACCCAGGAGCAGAAGGGAGGAGACAAGAGCCTTCTTCTTCCAAAGTCCATAAAGGGAATGCTTTCCCTGGAGCTTGGGCTCTACATTCAGACTTCCGGTGCCCTAAACGGAGAGGAAACCATGAAAGCCATCGGCCTGTGGTATTTTTGTTACAGCAGCACTACGTAACTGAGACAATTCCCACTTCCCACAAGAGGCAACTGAGGTCCAGAAGGCTGAAGCCTTTTCCTCGGCCAGAGCTAGCAAAGGACTCGCTTCCCTGCAGAGTGTCCAGAGGAAAGGAGTAGGGGCCTTTAAGGGCCAACTGGAGTAAACTCCAGTTAGGAAGGGCCCCTGGAGCTACAAAGCACAGCAGGGATTTTCTTCCTCCGCAACATTCGCTCCATGGCTCTATGTTCATTGAACAAGGCCCCTTCTGAGGGCACTGGCCATGACTCACTCACTGCCTGGCAGTTCACCTGGATCTGTTCTCAGCAGAGGGCTCTGCCTCCCTCCAGCTGGACTCCACAATGCAAGCACTGGAAGGCAACCAGCGTCAGGGAAGACACACAGAAATAGTGCAGAGAATTGGGCAGGCAGCTCGCGAATCTGAAAGGTTCAGATGGAACTTGGCCTGGAAGGCTGTGTGGACAGGCTCCAAGTATGGGGCCTGGTGAAGCTAAGCACCTGGGAGCCCTGCCTGGAACGTGATGGTCGAGGTGTGCTGGGTCGGAGCCCCTGAACCCTCCTCCAGGTGTAGCTCAAAGGTCATTCTCACTTACAGAATTAGCACATCCATTTTGAAACACAGAGAGAGAGAGACAGAGAGAGAGAGAGAGAGAGAGCGCGAGAGAGAGCAGAAACACAAGTTCCATCCACAATTGTAAGGGAAACCAAGGCCGGGACATGGCCTCATCAAGAGCAGGTGAACAGGGGGACCCCCATTTTTCAGCTTTAGTCATAAATGCACAATCCAGACCAACCACCATGTCTTCATCTATGAAAACACTACATTGTTCAAGCCCAGAAAAGAAGACCCCCCCCAAGTCCTCTTCAGAAAGCATGGTGGAGGGGCTCATGCACCCCAGTCCCACCCTGTCCCTCTCTGCTCTGCTCAACAGCCACACAGCAGCCTTTGTCTTTGCAGGACGGAGCTGCCCCAGTGGTAAACAATTTACGCCATTTCTCCTCCCACTGGGGACCAGCGCCAAAAGCCCAGGGCCAGGTGTCAAGCCCACTGTCAGGCTTATCAGTCAGGACGTGGAGAAAAGCCTCCTCATGCCTCCTCACACACACCTGAGGGTGGGCAGCATCGGGCATTCCAGTCCCAGGCGTCGGGCTGTGTCCCGTCTTGTCCAGGCCCTCAGCACTCGGGGAAATGTGACGAGTTAGAGCAGATTCATGTCACGGGCTCCTCAGCAGCACCGAGCTGGGCAAGTCAGGGCTGGTGGTTCTATCCTGGTGACCCCGCCCAGCTGAGGGGAGGGCGGTACCCAGCTAAGCTCCTCTGCCTTGTCCTGCTCTCGGGCCAGGGGAGGATGGGCTTCTGGAAGGTTCAACTGATAGGGGAGAAGCCATGGCTGGCACTGTTCTCACCTCCATCACAATCTGTTCCCTAAAATATCAGATTCCCAGCAAAAAGCTTTACACCACTCAATGGCATCTGGGGGTACCGAACTCTCAAAAGAAAGAAGAGTTCTAAGTGAAAGGCAAGTGGCCAGTGAGGAAGAGTGGCTGGTGTGTTGAATACTTCAATCTCAGTCTTAACTCCTTCCCCCCCAGTACAGAGCTGCCCGTGAGAGTTAACAACAGCAGCACCTCGTGCAGCTTCCATCGCTGGTCTGCCCCGCAGTAAACACAAAGTGAACGTGGCAGCCTAGAGGGAGGAATTCTACTCCAAGTGCCAAGAAGACCCAGCCTGGGGGCCCACCTGGACAATTCCTTCTCCAATTTCTTGAGTAAATTGCTTCTCTTCCCCAAAGCTTCCCCTTCCCCGTGATAAGGTAATAGTGAGGCCAGTCCTTGGCAAAGGACACCGTGCTTGGAAGAGTAGAAGGTCCTCCAAGAGATAAAGTGACACAGTGAGTGAAGCAATGAGCTCCAACACAGCAAGGACTTGCAGACACGATCAGACAGGGTTTATTCTGTTGTACACAGGCTGCTATTGAAACAGAGCAAACACACCTGGCCCTGAAATAGGATGAAGGTCAGACAGGCGCCACCCTAATGGCCTTCGAGTCTTAGACATCAGGACCTTCCGATTCTAGAGGCCCACAGCCACCTCGCTCTTGGGCAGCTCGAACAATACCATAACCAACAGCAGAAACAATGATGTCCACCACGGTCAATCTCATCTGCCTCAAAGTGGAACTAGGAAGGTTTGTCTAATTGCAATTCTCTGATTAAATCCACTGGGTGCCACTGAAGACAGCTTCTAACTTCCAAAGGAATCTGGGTTTGGAAAGGAAGAAACCAGCATTTGTCGCTGACCAGGAAGATGCCAATGACATGTTTTCACTGTTAACCCAACTGAAATCTCATAAGCTTAATGGTAAATTGGATGAAACCACACAGAGGTTAAATCTATGTCCTAAGTCCAGAAACCTGAATGACCACATTCAGAAAGAGGGTCTTTGCAAGTTAAAGACCCTGAGGTGAGAGCCACCTGGACCGTCTGGGTGGGCTCTCTGTGAAAAGACAAATGGTCTGCGTCCTTCTAAGAGGAAGACAGAAGGGACGTAAGATGCACAGAGCAGAAAGCCATGTAAAGACAGACACCGAGAACCAACAGCCTTCAACAGCTCACTCAGAACCTTCAGAAACAATCAAGCCTTCTGGCACCTTCCTTCTGGACCTCATGCCTCCAGAACTGGAAAACAATGCCATTCTGTTGCAGTAAACCACCTAATTCTGGTCTTTTGTCTTTGCAGCCCTAGGAAATTAAATGCCATCACTAGAATGGAGAGAAGCACCATTCTATCAGTGGTGAGCAAAGGAAGGTTCACTAAGGCCAGAGTAACACGACCAAATCGACTCCAGGCCCCAGGTGTCAGCTGACAAGCCAGCTATCCTTTCCATAATAGCAGGACGCCTTCTACAATCTGTGCCTCTCCGCACACTCACTTCACACAGGAGGGAAGCATTCAGACCACCACTAGAACTCAGAGCTTCAGCTCCCCTCGACGAACTTAACGCAAAGACATCTTGCCTCCTGGAGCCAGCTGTTCTGGGGGAGCGAGTTTTATCATCGCCACAATTACTGAAACACGGGCCTTCACACTCATTTCCCCTTACGAGTAACTGGCTGCAAGTACTGGTGTCAGTTTTAATGAGGATCAAGTCGGGCTCCTAAAAAGGCCTCCCTTAAAGGAAAGCATTTCCCTCCCACACAACAATGGCTGGCTGTTTAATGCCAGAACACCAGAGTGTCACTTAAATTACACGGCTTTTACATGAAAGTGCTGATGGGAATGCTTTCCCAGGGAGGAATTTCAATAAAAAAGACCTCATTTGATGCTTCATCATATCTGAACCACAAATCTGCGTATCATAGCAACAAAAGTAAAACCTCAGAGGATGTGCAAAAGAACAGGACATCAATGTCATTGGGAAAGTGTTTCTGGTTTTCTGTGAGGCTGAGAGGTAGCTGGTCTCACACACGGATGTATTCAGTGGAGACCTGAAGGCCGCCACCGAGGTCTCACCCCAGCATGAATCCTTTTTGTTTCTACCTGTAGATTCTGCCGACCAGCTCGGAAAGTCTACAAGGGTCTCTCCGATGGAATCCGTTCCTTCCTAACGATGAGGGCATCTTCAGGTTGGCAGCTGAGTGCTTAACCACTGGGCCACCAGGCCTCCCCTAAAGCCATTACGAGGGGCTTCGAGCAAAGACAGAGCATCTCACCCCCGTCGCTTACTGAAAACGTCCTCTATGCCACTGACTTCTGGCTCCTCTTTATAAAGACGGTTTGGGGCTTGGAAAATGATTGAAGCTGAGCTTTAATGGATATTCCTAACCAGCATTGTGTCATTATTGGCCCACGTTTCGCTGGGCGGTTGCCCAAGCTTGTGACATAATCAGACCTCTCTCTGCATTACTCCATACACTCCAAGCTCCCTCCACATTACACCGCTGAATCATCTGCTTTTTTCAACAAGACTCATGCCAGGGGATTAACATTAGACAGCGCAATTCCATTATTCAGCAGTCCAGTTGAGATCCCAGCCCTCAACTCTGAGAGAGTTCAGGGCTTCAGAGCAGGCCTGCCAGGAAGCTGATGGAGGCGGGACGAGGGGCTATTGAAGGTTTTACAAAACAACCCGACCCAAACCTGCTGCAAGCAAGAGCTCTGGCCGAGGGGGCCCAGAGATACAGTGTGGTGATTGCCTGGATCAGCTCCAACCAGTCTTAATAAACAGTTGGAGAAGCCGTAAACCCATAGGACTACTAGAGCATAATCATTTTAGTCCTGTTATAAATTATTTAAATGTAAATTAGATATTGAGAACTTGCAGCCAAAAGTCTAACTCTGTTTCCTTACATGGAAACACTTTCAAGTTACATCCAGTTTCCGTGAGGCTCAAAGTGAAATCAACTTCAGGTGCTTTTCAATCAATGGATTTACAGTGTGCATCAGTGCCAAAGAAGCTGAGAAAGTCAACTGAAGGGAACAAGCCACTTCAATAGCACGAGAGGTGTGTGTCACGGCTGTCTCCTTTACTGCACCTACTCTATCTGTATGTGGTGCAAATAAACTCAAGAAGCTGGATGGTATGGAGAAGGACAGAGCGCTGGGAGCGGAGGGAGGCTCACCAGCCGCCTGTGATGAATGGGCTATCCAACCATGCTCCTTGTTCGCTTACACACAACAGAAGTCGAGTCTGTATCCTGGTCACTAAAACGGCACGGACTGAGACTTCATTTCATTATGCTTGATAGAAAATCAAATTGGTTTTCTGCTTCATTTTCAATTAATTTAGCATTTCACTTAACCAAGTCTATGCAACTCGGTTAATCAAGCTTCTGGGAAATTTCTGAACGGAAGTCCAAGTAATTCAACTGTCCATGGGGTCTCTCTCTTCAAAGAGCTTATACTTTAGTGAGAGAGTAGAAATGTTCACACCTGAACTCCCACCAGAGGACATGCATGCATGTGAAGCTGTGGGGAGTGACCGGGGTTACAGACGCACAGTAGGTGGGCATGTTTGTGGAGTCACAGAGGAAGGTATCAGGCAAGATGGCGAGGGCTGAGCTTCGAGATACGTCCAAGGCAAACGTGACACAGACAATGGCAACGTCGTAGAACAGGAACTGGCAGCAGAGGTCAAAGAACAAGAGACCAGCTGTGAGTCCTGGGCTACAGCCGGATGAAAGAAAGATGGCTCCTCCACAGAAAGGCATCTAACCTCCCCATCACTCCTGCAACAAGATGGGCTTAAACCACAAACATATTCAAGGTGGTTTCAGGAGCTTTGGTGGTATGGTGGTTAAGACATTCAGCTGCCAACCAAAATGTCAGCGGTCCAAACCGCAGCTGCATCATGGGAGAAACACATCTGTCTGCTCCCTCTAAGATTACAGCCTCGGAAACTGATGAGCGGTTCCCTTGGGTCCTGTAGGGTCACCAGGAACTGGGAAGGACTTGAGGCCAGTGGGCTTGATTCAGTTAGCACAGTTCTCCAAGGAGAGGCCTGGTCCAGAGGACATCAAGCTGCTAACCCAAATTCCAAGCTTCTCTGGGGACTTCAATCCACCAGCCATGGGAGAGGGACAGGCCATGTTCTCCCGTGCGATTTACCATCTTAGCAACCAGGAGGGGCATCAGCCGTGGGTCACCTCCAACCCAAGGGCAAGGGATTTGAGTTTTTGAGTTTGATAGTTCTACAGGTTATCAATCCACCAGCCACACAGAAAAAGGAACTTTCCTCAAAAGTTACAAACCCCCCATGATAGGCAAGGTTCAGGGAGAAACCAGAGCTTTTAAATCAACAGCCTGAGTGGGGGTCGATGTTGAATAAAAAAGGTGATGTGACTTACGCATGTGGATAAAAGGCCGTTTGTAAGCTCACAGATACAGTTTACTTTCTATGAAGGAAAAAAAAAACACAAACAGACAGACAAGCCATTTGGAGCATCTAAGAATTTCCTTCTCATGGAACTGAGGAGTTCTCTGACTTGAACCTTGTCCCTGTGAGCCCTGGGCCCGGTCACCAGGACACCCTCCCCCGCTCCCTGGCAGCTTACACGATTATCTTGCTTTAGCTAACGCAGTCTTTCTCGTAAAAACATGGTCCTCTGTGACAATCGTGGACCCTCCCCTGCACCTGCCAACGGTTTCTGAGCGGGGAAGCTCAGCATATGTGGCATGTCAGCACACATCATCCCGCATCCTTCCTACCAGATGACGCCTGGGGAGCAGAGGATCTCAGCAAACACGCAAAACTCCACTCATGCGTGGGGACAGAGAGCACCGGCACATGACAGAGGATGCCTTCGTGAATGACAGCTGTGCTGGGAAAGGATGAAGGCGCCCCGCGCTCCCCTAGAACCCTGGAGGAGAAGGCGCCCCCGCGCACGGTCCCACGCCAGCCAAGCGAAGCGGCAACTCACCGACTACGTCCAGGTGGTAGGTGTGGTTGATGGAGCCGTACACGTTCTCCACCACGCATGTGTAGTTGCCCTTGTCCGACGGAACCACGCTCTCCATGATCAGGCTCCAGTGCTGGTTTCGGACCTGAGAAGATCAAGGCAATGGTGTGACTTAACCTGGATCAGGACCACCGGGGCCTCTGCCTTCTCGATCCAGAAAGAACCTGGGGAGGGGCGACGGCCCAGCACCTGCACCTGAATTCCACATTTTCCTCCTAGCAAACACTCGGAGTTTGGACAGAGGAAAATGGTAATCATCACCTCAGTGGATGAGTACCAGGCAGAGGCTGAAACACTCAGATAAGCAGGGGTGTTTCTGTCACTGTCATGGATTGGACAGTCCCTCCAGAAGTGACCATGAGTCCTGAACCTCAGGGCAGGGGGGGCACCACATCTCTCTGCCTCCACCCCCCTTCTCCTGGGACCATCTGGAAATGGCCCTCCTGCTATTGTTTACTGTCACCAATCCAGCCTGACTCGGTGATCAAATGAAGCAAAATGGGGCCCAATCCCTTAGCATCCCCAGACCGTTTTAATCCATCAAGCCTGATGTCAGAAGGAGTAGCCAGGCCTTTCTCCCTGGTTCATCTTAACGTAGACTCTCTACTGAAGCCTGCTCACAACAAGCTGGCACTGACCAATGAGGTGTTGGCTGTGCCATGAGGTGCAATGGCCAGGAATCGAACCTGGGGCTCCCGCATGGAAAGCGAGCATTCCGCCACCACTGAGCTGCCAGTGCTCACAGGACACACACCCTCACAATCCTCAAGTGGCCTGCAATGCAGCACAACCCACCACCAGGTATGCAAGGTGGAGACAGATGGATGAATCTTCACAGGAGCAAACTGCCTCTTACTTCTCCTGCAGTGCAGCTGGTGGGTTTGAACCATGGACCTTTCAGTTCTCAGCCCACCGCATAGTGCACTGCACCACCAGGGCTCCTCCGAACAGACGCTGAAGAGCATATTAGTCCACACTGGGGGCTGTCCTGAAATGCCCTTCCATCTTAACTAATGAAATCTTCACAAGGAGCCCCCGAGGCATGTGCTCTTGGGTGCTTCCCATTTGAGAGCCCTTCATTTTTCACCCCCAAGGCTTTTCGCACCATCTGGACGTCACAAGATGCCCCATCTGGACAGCAGGTCTACCTCTTCCGCCCTTGGGTACAGACTGAGCAGACATTCCATACTCCTCAGAGTCCCAGGATTCCAAACCTGAGTGCTGACTCCCTGGAAAGCTGAAGCTGCGTATCACCCCTCAGCGAGTCCCAGGGACAGTTCACAGGCAAAGCACCTGAAGGCAAGTCCCTGCCTCCACTTCCCCCAGTCAGCTCACCGAGCAGACTCCATCCCCATCCTCCTTCCTCCCCTGAAAACATCCCAGCAAGTCCAGCTCCTCCAGCTTGATAGTCCCTTCCAAGAGGAAAACGCACGGGGCCCTGCTGGTGCAGAGGGTAAAGAATTCGACTGAGAATTGCTAGGTCAACAGTTTAAACCCTGTAACTGCTCTGAGACAGGTTGAGACATGCTGCTGGCAGAGATGAGCTTTCATGACTATGGAATCAGCACCGACTTGCCGCTGACCCTCCAGGAGGTTTCTGGGGGCTCTAGGCACCGTGAGAGGAGATGGCCCATTTTTATCCCTCAGAGCAGCTGGGGGATTCGAACCACCAGAAGAGCCCACTTTGGGGTATGTCTTTGCTGACTCCACCAGCAGAGCTGGTTCAGACTGGTGCAGCCTGGACCTCCACGGGCCGTCGATTCTGTACTGTCAGGTGCCTAGGAGTTAGGTCTCCTGGCTCGCTCCACCGAGTAAGGGCAAAATGCAGATTTCATGCTGAGGGTTTGAGACTTCACTGTTTCCACTCAGATCCAAGCCATTCTTTGAAAGTGTTCCAGATAGGACACGCCTCAGAAATGGAAAGAACCCCATTTCAAGCAGCCAGAGCCCACTAATCTTCCCAATCATCTCAGAAGCATCGGCTAACCTTCTGCACGTCGCCCTGAACACAGCAGGGCTTTCTGTCTTCACCACATTAAACCGCTAACCCGCTCAGAGTCTCAGCACACACAGGGACAATCCTGGAGCCTAAACCAGAGAATGCACTTGGTTATGTCAGGACAGCTGCTGCGTCCACGTCGGATGCCCACATCACAACGACCACATCAATTGGGGGGGGGGCACCAGAGCCACCACACATAGCTACCTCCCTGCCCAGTTCTCCACAAGGCTGGCTGCAGATGGGCATTCCCAAAGCCACATTCAAAGCCAAGATCGCAGTCGTGGCAAGGATGGAGGGGGATCTCGTCTTCTTAGTGAGGTGCAAGCGGAGTCAGGTACATTCTAGAAGCCACGGCCTTTCACTGACCCCCTAAGGGATCAGGGAGAGGCAGGTGTACTGTCCAGCTTGGTGGGACCAGTGGTGAGAAACTGAGCCTCACCACCGCAGGTGAATCGCTTGGTGTCTGAGTGAATCCAATCAAGGGTGTCTGCACCTTATGTCAGTGAAGACTCCCCTTCTGCTTTTGGCTTGTCCATGGACTTGAACAAGACCTCAGTCAAGGTGCTGGGTGTCCTCTGCAGTTCCTGGGGAACACAGTTTACACTTGAATTACTACTCTGAAGCTAAAAGTTGGTGATAAAACCTACGCAGGGACTCTGAAGGCGAACGCCCTGGTGGTCTTCCATCAACATGGCCCCAGGGAACAGACCCGCTTCATAACACACAGGCAGGCCAGGAGTCAGAAGTACCCTGCAGGACCGTGTTTGGCTGAGGGGGTTCTGTGTTGCCACTGAAGAGGGCAGTACCTCCCATGCCACATGGGCACAGGGGTTTCTGAAGCCAATCTAGCTGCTTCATGGCCCAGGGCAGCGTGGATTCTGTCTAAACCCAGCTCCAGCGCCCTCACTGGGGGTCCAGTGCTCCAAGAATTCAGAAGAGGAAAGGGCTGCCCCTTCACTTCCCCACAGGGAGATGGGTCCTCTTAGGGACCCCAGGCCCACCCCAAGCTCTCAAGCAGAGAAGAAACAGGGCAAGAGCCTGGATTTTTCGCTCCCTCCATGAGAGTTTCTTAGCCTCTGTTGAACCAGTCACGTGGAGAATAACATAGGGATGAAGCCACAGACCCTGCAGTCCCCAAGTCACACAATCCAGCATTGAGCCCTGCTGTAAATATTCAGTTCTTTGAGCCCTCGCTCAAATGTCATGCCCATAAGCCCTTAATCGTGGCTGGTGCCTGGCCCTGGCCCCCCGCCAAGCTGTCGATGTCTTTCTTTTGCCTGGATCCAGACCTGGCGCACAGCGTGTTCCAAACGGAGCTGAACCTGAACTGTGCAGGGACAGGAGAAGGGACGCCCTCTGCTCGCTCCCCCAGCACTAAATCCTGGCATCTGCAGCCTGCTCAGTCCATGCCTTCTGTAACCTCAGGCCGCTCCAGTCTCACTGGGGAGCTCACATTCCACTCGGGATCCCTCCTGTGCTCTCCAAATATTTGCAAATATTAATAAGTTAACATTTGAACAATGTTTCTACAAAGAGAAGCACATTCGGCAAACAGGATGTTTTCATCCTTCCAGAGACCTTGGTGCTCAATCAATATGGCCCCACACAGAGCTGGAGGTATCCATGAGGCTCTGACTGGCGGCTGTACCATCCATCCCAAGTTCATGTGTCATGCCATTTTACAAATGCAGGTCCTCAGAAACCCCCAGAGTGGACTGCTAGACTTGTAGAATCTACCACAATATGAATTAGCTGTTACTTAATAGCAAGTTCAGAGACTACAAACAGTAAGAACAGAGATACAAAGTATTCTCTTCAGAGACTCTCTGGTGTCCAGCCCAAAAGTTTGTGGTTTGAATTCACCAGATGCTTCACAGGAGAAAGAAAATCTTCTCTTGTGCAACTCACAGCCTCTGAAAACTTGCTGGAGGGTCTGCTTCATAGCTGACTGGCTCCTACTTAAGGGCATATAACAACATTTCTATAAGAAGAAGGCTTGATGGTGTTGTGGTTGAAGAACTCTGCCATTAACCAAAAGGTCAGTGGTTCAAACTCACCAGCAGTTCTGTGAGAAAAAGATGGGGCAGACAGCTTCTGTAAAGATTTACAGGGGGGATGGGGGAACCCTAATAAAATACAGTTACAGCCTTGGAAACTCTGGGCAGTGTTCCTCCACCCTGCAGGGTCATCTGGTAGCATAGTCCATACAGGGTTCTGCTGCTAATGCAGAAGCTGCAGCTCTCAGGTGGTTCAAATTCACCAGCAGGTCCATGGGAAGAAGATGGACTATATCCTGTGCGATTCATAGCCTTGGAAACCTGCTGGCAGCTCAGTTATGAGTCGGGTCTGACTTGATGGCATTGAGGTGAGCACAGGGTCACTACAGTATAGAGCTGACTTTGACAGCAGTGAGCAGAGGTTTCCATGCTAAGATGTAAGGGGAAACCCCAACGATCCATCCAAAGAAAGAGTAAGATGTCCCTAACACATGTTTGTCGACATTCCTCAGCTTTTCAGGGCCACAATTCTCCCCCCAGCTAGATCAAACGCACCTCAGCTTTCTCCAAAGAGGAAATGCAAATAGTCAATAAACATGATGAAAAGATGAGTAACTTCATTAAGGATCAGAGAAATGCAAATTGAAATAATGAAACATTCTGAATCACTCGCTGATGAACACAAAAAAAGATCCGTGACGTGCAGTACTTTGGAAGGCGGGGGAGAGCGCAGAACTCAAACGGAGGACGAGAACACGAATGTGTAAGTTTGCATGTGTGTGTACATTCAATTCCGTACTGCAAAAAAGCCACTGAGCACACCTGTCCCTCTAAGTGTGTACACACCCCTGAGTTGATAAGCACGTAAGTAAACATAATGAAAACTGGGGGAAAAAGGTACCCAACTGCCCACAAAGTCCTTCATGTGATGGAGTGTTGAGATGACCGTGTTGCTTGGCCTTGTCTCATCTTCACTTTGCACGTTTAAACAACAACAAATCACACATAGAAAACACTGGCAAATACACTGACTGGCTCTGTGGGCAAAATCACAGCAGCAGAGGCACTGAAGGGCTGGACTCCTCACTCCTCGGGGCCAAACTGAAAAGCCTGCAGCTACCAGCTCTATTTCACCCTCACTGTGGCCGGAGCTTGTGGAATTTACCACAATTTTCCATCTGCCAACTCACCGAATTAACAGAGCATAAGCCTTCAAAACTATGTTCACAACAGAGCGTTTTGTAAGTGACATTTCAATACTGACACGAAGCAGATTGGAGCTGATGGCCCGGACGCGCTCACGCGCAGTCCAAACAGCAGATTCCACAAACATTCCACACCCTGGCAACGCACAGAAGGTAACGGGGCAGGTTCTCTGGGAATTCCTGCTCCCTGACTAAATCTCCACTGGAGTGTGATAAACCCCCAGATTCCTCAGGTGACAATGGGGGACAGAGATTTTTTTTTCTGCATGACCTGCAAACACTGAGGTGAGAGATGAGAGGTCAACGATTCAGGCTGCCTGTCACCTGGATGTTTATTTTGCACATTGCAACAAGGATCCGGATGTTTCCAAACACCCAGGGAGCAAATAACATGAGGGATAAAGAGCCAAAGTTGGATGGAAAATTTCACCTGGTACCAAACCCAGGGGTGACCTGCCTGCAAATGACACTGAAGTGATGGCTTGTCCTTCAGTCACCTGTGAATCAGTGACTTGATGTATGCAGAGGACGATCCCACTGGGTGACTTTCGATCACCAGTCTGGTCTTCCAGAGTGCCTCCACGGGGCTCAAACCACAAACCTTTGCCTAGTAGTCGAGCACTTAAACACTGTGCGTTCAGAAACATCCTCATGCAATGACAGGCGTTCCCAAGACTTCCTTCAACTGATTTGTCTACCCTTGGGGGTCAAGGTCTCCAGAAAGGCACCAATCCCTTTGAATGCTGGCCTTCATAGTTTCCCAGTGCAACACAGACCAGTCACCATGAGGATGTATTCAAGCTTGCTTGCCCAGCCCAGCCCCCATCTTCCAGCAGGTTGTGGGGTGAGAGAGCTCCCAATGGCCCCTTCTGGTTGTTTGCACAACCCTCACCAGCTTGTGTCAAAGGCCAGGGCACCTGCCGCTGCTCCTCAGCAACTCCCAGAAGAGGAGGCCAGCACTGTTAATGCTTAAGCTCAACGTCGATAGAAGAAGTTTGCTTTCCAGGAGGTGTCCAGGGCAGAGGGTGGGCCAGCACCAGGAGCAGGAGCTGTTTACGCCTCCACCCAGTAAACAGCTGGAGAGCTTTCCAGAAGGACAGGAAGTGAATGGCAAATGGTGAGTCTCTTCTCTCCGTGGTGCTCCGAGGGCAGGGAACCAACACCCCACACTTTGCAAACTCGGCTCTTCAGAAGTCTGGTCACCCACACCCCGGTGCCCAGCTCCTTAACCCAGTGTGGCTCTGCACAGCACTGTCCAGACTGAGACATGCGTGCTCCAGAGAAGTCATTGCTTCTGTCACGCTCCTCATCCATCATGACAGGGATCTTCTAGAACATGGAGCCACTTTCAAAGAAGACCTGCCTGGTGAGAGCAATAATCTCACAGCCCAACTGCCTGGTGCCCCCACCAGCTCTGCCCCGCACCAGTCACATGATGAGCCCTCGTCTAGCTCTAGTGGAGGAGGGGCCGGGTGACAAGTCCCAAGGAGCTGCTGGCACAGCCCCGACACTGGCAGGTGTTCATGTACACCTGCTTCCTCATCACTCACCGCATGACCTGGGAATGCAGCCGACAGGTCTTGGCTGAGAATCAAAACATCCAAAAACCCTAAATATTTCAGAACCACAGCCTTTTGGCTAGCAGCTGAAGGCCGTAACCATGGCACTACCAGGGCTCCCAGAACATTCAATTCTTGCAGTTGCACTAAAAAGTCAAAGGCAGTCAGTTCAAATACACCAGCTGCTTCATGGCAGAAAGATGGACCATCTCTTCCCATGTGATTTACAGCCTCTGATGACCAGCATCATGTCCTCCAGGGTCATCCTCTTAGCATAATATTTCATGAGTTCCTTGTTTTTCGATGCTGCATAGTATTCCACTGTGTGAATATACCAAAGCTTCTCTAGCCATTCATTTGTTGATTGGCACTTGGGTTGTTTCCAGCTCTTTGCTATTGTGAACAAAGCCACAATAAACATGGGGAACATGGCTTTTAATCATGCAAAGGTGGCTCAGCATGGATTCCTTGATGATGAAGACAAAACCACAGCTGCCAGGAAACACCACAGGTCATTTCTGTCCCTGTTTCATTGATTCTCTTTCCTCTTCCCTCTTCTCCCTCTGATAAGCTTATGCACAAACTATTTCCAAAGAATGCGCCAGCGCAGCAGGTGGGACTGGGGTGTCCAACCTGTGGACAGGTAAACCCCGCAGCCCTCTAATCAGTTCCACTCACCAACACTCTACAGGACAGAGTAGAACTGCCCCCCAGGTTCCCAGTGTCTTTCAATCATGGGGTGGGGAAGCTACTGACCACAACACAGATGGCCAGAAGAACGAACAAAGCTGTCTTGGGAGAAATGCGACCAGATTGCTCCTCTGAGGTGAGGCTGGTGAGACTCTATCCCACGAACTGCGGGCCTGCTGTCAGGACGGACAAGTCCCTGAAGTAAGACATCGCATTTCCTAAAGAGGCTAAGAGGAAGTGCCTCAGTGAATTGGACAGACACAGTGGCCACCACAGTGGCACAAGCCCAGCCACACTTAGGACCAAGATGCAGGATGGGGCGGGGTTCCATTCTCTTCACATGGGGTCGCTGTGAGTCAGCTCAGCTCAGCAGCACCTAACAGCAACCTTTACAGAAGCAGCCTACCTCATCTTTCAGGGAGCACCTGGGGGATTTGAACTATCAACCTTTGAATTCACAGACCAAATAAATGCTTCATCTACTGCACTGCTAGGGTTCCTAGGTAACCAGAAAACAAACAGCCAGTCAACAACTGAGCAAGGTTTACGGAATAAGCCGATTTACGAAGAAGGAAAGGGGGGGCGGGGGCTGGAAATCCAAGAAATAATAAACGTTTGCTTGTGGAAACTTTGAGATCCCTGCTTTCTGGAACACCTAACATTGCTTCTTAGTAAATCGAGTGGTGAAGGGAGAGGACTTAGATGTCCGTCCTCAGCACTTCAACAGGGCCTCAGTCCCAGAAAAATGAATGGAAAGTTCAAGCTGACACACATGGTTCCCAGAGAAGAAACCTTCACAGGAACATTTCTCCTTTATGCTGGAGACCAAGAAACTCTAAGTGGAAAACTCAACTTCAGTGGCCATACTCCCTAAACTGTCCTAGGGCACTCAGAGGCCTTTGCAAGCTTGGAGAAAAGCAATCCAGCCAGGGGGGCTGGACCAAAGGTGGGTAGGCACGCCCCCAACCCTCTGGGACCACTGATGACTTCCAGCTTGGACACTGAGGGTGGGTCCCGAGGGTGGGTCTCGAGGCAGAGCACACAAATGAAGCACTAACAAAGGAGCTGCAGATGGAAACCCCACCCACAAGCTCCTCAGACACCGGCTGCAAACCACATGAAAGAGACTGCCCCCATCTTTCTCCCAAGAAGCAACTGGTGGGATCAAACCATCAGCCTAAGAGTTGACTGCATAACTCCTTACCCATGAGACCACCGGAACTTCCCTACAAAAAATCCCCAGCCACTGACAATCTTACGGACGCATCTACTCCGATGCACAGGGGGTCATCTCCCCTGTGACACACCCCGGTCACCATTGGCCAGAGTCAACTTGATACTGGTTCAGCCAGAACTAGGCTTCTGCCCTTTGGGTACATTGCCAGGAGACTCCAGTCCCTGGAGAAAAACATCATGCCTGGTTACAGGAGAAGGTCAGTGGAAACGAGGGGGAGCCCAAGGAGATGTGCTGCCCCAGAAGCTGTCATGGTGGATTTAGGGCCAGACTATGAAGATGGTGCAGGAAGTTGGCTCCTTGGAATTTCTAAGCGTCCCCTGTCTCCCCGTCAATTCCACAGAAGCTCTGAAAATCCCTCCCTGAGTCCAACTTTACCCACCACCTCTGCATCTCAGAGCTGACCGCCCAGGCCATGGGACCCCAAATGCCATAGTCTTCTCCAAGACAGTCTGGCCGCGCACAGCGTGCACCCCTCCACCTTGCCAGACACCACATTCCAAAAGGGCAAAACTCCTCCCCATTTTACCCTTTCAAAAAAGGCAAAACATGCTTTGGACTTTTGTTCCCATGCACTCAAATTCCATTTCCTTTCACTCGTGAAACAGCTCCAACATGACATGATAAAAGTGCCTTGACCGCCCCACACCACGGCAGGGCCGGGCTCCAGGCAGCATGCAAGGGGCACCTCATTTTGCTCCTAGGACCTGGGTTCCCTGCACGTAACGAGTGTCACCAGCGCTAATCAGATGTGCACCGCACCTGTGAGAAATCAAGCAGCATCTCATTAGGCTCACATCGCCCCCGTGTCCCTGTAATCACCAAGTCAGGGCTGCACAAACCTCCACAGAGGCAGCGCCAATTCCACTTCTCATGCAACCAAGAATCTCAGGGGACTCTGGAGCTTCCCGCTCTTTGTACTCCTTTACAAGCCTCTCTTAATCGACAAGAGTCGGTTAACCACAAGGATTCTGACGACCATCCTTAAATTACACGCCACTATCATCGTTACCAGGCAGAACACAACAGTGTCCTGTCCTTGGCCAGCCTCCTGGTCACTACAGGCCTGGAGGCTGTGTCACAGCCACCCCGCTGAGAGTCTCACAGCCTAAGAGGCCACGTTCTGTCACATGACTCAGAGCTGCTGTGCTGCCTCATGTGGCCTCATGGTAAGAAGCTATGCTGCAATCCCAAAGGCACTCGGAACGAATCCACCAGCTGCTTCACTGGAGAATGGGCAAGATAGCGCCTATAATTAGCTGCCTCTGAAAACTCACTGGAGGGTCAGCTATGGGTCAGTTTCAACTCGACAGCACACACCACCACCACTAAGAACAGCAGCAGCAGCTTGTGAGGCTATGTGATGGTCCTTCGAGGAGCTTTGGAGCTGGGCATCGCACCTATTGTGTGCAAAGCACTCGCCCTTCATCAGCACTGTTCCAGAATCCTGCCTCTACTCCGAACCCACTGCTTTTTGTTTAATTGTTGTACATAAATAACACACATCCACCAATGCAACAGATTTCAAATGTACAGTTTAGTCCTAGCAACTGGAGCCCCCTGACTACTACCACAGCTCACACAAGCCCACTTCGCTTCTGCTCCTCGAATTCTGTTCCAGTTTCAGTTTTATAGACTATAAAGCGTACAGAAAGCAGAAGTTCAACTTTCAACCCCTGCATCATTAAACTCTCCCCGTATAAAGAACGATGCAAATGGGGATTGTACTTTAATATGACATGCGAGTCCAGGGCCATTTACAAAACCAGTGAGCACTGCAAATGATCCCTTATCATAATAACCAACTTTTAAAACAGACGTATATTCCTTCTAGCCCCTGCAAACTTTGGAGTTCTTAAAAAGGAGGAGTAAATAAAAATTTAAGGAGGGAGGGAGTGTACTGGCTGACAGTAAAGCTTAAAATATGAAAGTACATTTTAAGTCATTTTAAAAAACATCGACGTGAGAAAGTCCACCAGAGCCAGCAAGTACCTTATAGCCACCGATGCGGTGCTCCTGCTTGAACTCTTTCCCGTTTTTCAGCCATCTCATGGTGGGGGTGGGGTTACCCCCCGCGGGGCAGCGGAACTTGACGGTGTTGGCCGCAGGGACAGCGTGCAGCCGCTTCTCCATCTTCTCCGTGTTGGTCCAGTACGGCGCCCCTGTTGTGGAAAATGACACTAATCAAAATGTGTGTTGCTAGGTATCTTCTCTAGAATTAAACTCCAAGCAGTTTAAGTTTATTCCGCTTTGAAGACAAGAGATCTGACATTTGCAAACTCTTTTCTAAATGAAAGGCAACTGGATAACTGGATAATATTTAGGAAAATATTTTCAGAGGCCAAGTCCACCTGCCTGGGCAAAGGGTCCCTAGAGATGGGCTGTTTTACGGTTCCTGACGATTAAGGCGCTGGGTGGGGAAAAAATGTTTAAGGCATTCCTCTCTCGGGAGGAAATAATTCCAAGTGAAACTATGCTTGACAATGCTAATTTAGATACAAAGTAACAGTTAATTTGGATACAAAGTAACAACATAGACAAGAGCAGTAGCTGAATCCCCCAAAACATAGCAGGTTTTGATGGGCGCACCCACAACAGGACCCTAGACACAGACTCATAGAAACTGTCCTAAGACACTTGACCATCTAATCCACACCAGTTTTGCTTTCAGCAATAATCAACAGTATAATTATCGTTCTACTATGGCAAAATAATCTAAATGGGAGAACTCACAAATTTCCCAATACCTTATATGGCAAGTTGAAAAGGTAGATAGTTAAAGATATTTTATTTTGTTAAAAGGGGAAAAAAATCCACCCTCTTTTACTCTCTGATGTTGGCTGTAGACACCACAATCCTACCACTACGCCTTAAGGGTGTAACTGAGTAGACAGCTACCAATTAAGTTTATGCAATATTTTACCTTCCCAATACTACAAAGCCATAAACACAAGGGATTTTTCTTAACAACAAAAGGGCCATGTTTTTAAATCATTAAGGAAGGATAATCACGAAAATCAAGCCACATCATCATTTTGTGCTGTGAATTCTCCAGGCTTGCTGATAATGGCTAATAGCCTACACCTCATGCTTTGTATTTACTCAGCATTGTTCTATGGGCATTAACAGTTTAACACAACATTGCATTAGAAAAGGTACTATCATAATCCCTCCTTTCCAGGTGGGGAAACGGAGAGGCACCCCACCCCACCCCACCCCCCAGACCTTAAATCAGTTGCTCAAAAAAGCCTTGCAGCTGCAAAGAGGTTGGGCTGGGGTTTGAACTGCGACAGCTTGACTCCAGAACCCACTGTCTTTACTTCTCTTTTCCACTTTAAGAAGTGCATTCTTGGGGAATGCAATCTATACTCTGAATCCCTCTTCACAGTCTCCAGGAATGACCCACAGTCAAGACAGAGGCCAGGCCAGCCTGTGGGCTGAAGTCACACTGCCCCTTTCTGATGTTCCTAGAACTTCCACAGAAATTCATCCAGCAGCTTAACCTTTCACACTTTGTTTACAAAAAACCTTGTTACGCAAGTGCCCCTTTTCCCCTACAGTGCCCATAAACACGTCCATGAACATTCTGGAAGACCTGTCCATGACAATGCTCCTTTCTCCTCAGGGTCAGACTGGTTAACAGCACACATGGTCCCTAACCAGAAGAGAACTGGCCCTAGGCCAAGGCTTTCTCTCAGAATGCAGACCTAGAAGGTTCTCTCTTGGTTCTCCAAGGGCACAGCAAGGTTTACATCCAGGTGATCACACATACCTAACAACCAGGGAGACCTTTAGGGTCCAATTAGGAACGAGAGTCACGACATCCCAATCACCTTCCTCCTCTGACCGTGCCCACTCTCTTGAGAGCAGTTGTAAAGGCTGCAATCTGGGTTTCTTTACCAAGACATTAAACTTGTTCATCTCAGAACGTTCATCTCAGGTGACGGGTGATGGAGTAGGTGGTCTCCACACCAAAGTCCCTGGGGCGAGGGGTAAGACTTAAACAACGCACAGCTGCCAACCCAGAGGATGGCAAATCTATTCTGCCCAGAAGTACCTTACAGCAAAGGTCTGATGATGTACTCCCCAAAGAAAAATCAGCCACTGAAAACTCTCGAGCACACAGTTCTACCACGACACACAGGGCTGCCACGAGCCGGGCCCCACTTGGTGGTGACTGGTGGGTTTGGTACCATAGTTCTAAGGCTGGTGGAGAAGTGTGAACTGCTCAGGTCATTGGTGCACAAGCGAGGAAGGATGGGAGTATGGGAGGGGTGAATGACACAACTGGACACACCCAGGCCTCCTATGTCACTGGAGGAGTCAAACCCTTGTAAATGCACCTATTTTGTTAGGATTCCTTCAGAAAGAATGGTTCTTGCTCATAAGCTGGGCTCTGGTGACCTTGTGAGTAGGGGGTTGTGCTGCCATCCCAAAGGTGAGCAGTTTGAACCCACAAGATGATGGACAATCTCCTCCCATGTGGCTTGTTGTTGTTAGATATCATCAAGTTACCTACAACTCATAGCAACCCCGTGAACAAAGGATCTGAGTCCTGTCCTGTCCTGTCCTGTGCCACCCTCAACACATCTGACCCACTCAGTCCACCGCTGCAATCACTGTGTCAATCCATCTCATTGAGGGTCTTCCTCTCTTTCACTGACTTATGTGATTTACAGCCTCTGAAAACCCACTGGACAGTCAGCTAGGAGTTGGCTCTGACTCGGCAGCAAAGAGCTGTTCTTGAGTCATCACCAGCCTCCTAGGAGGTAAAATATGTTGAAACAATTGCAGTAATCTTTCATCTGAAATGCTTCTACTTAGGAAAAACCCATGGACATCCAGTCACTGGACAGAAACCCTTGAGAGTGTGAAATAAATCACGATCTCTGTTGTTCCACAAAGACGTTCACAGACCTGCCGCCAACGAAAACCATCTCTCGTGTGAGGTGCCTCTCCTGTCATCCGTTTACGTAAACACAGCAGCTCACGCAGACGCAGACGTATTAGCTAAGTGTTATGTAGCAACTCTTCAGACAGTCCCCACCACAGCTGAGTGGGCCCCATGCAGCCTCTCTTTTCAACATAAAACAATCAACAAACCTGCACGTAAATACCACTAGGCATCATTTTTAATTTCCCTAAGACATCAAAGAGTAGGATTGAGCAGACGGAATGAGGATGAGTGTTTGGTTTCAGACAGGGCTAAGGCACGAGGGAGGCTGAAGGCCACTCAGGATCACCCCAAGCCCCCAGGAGTATGAGCTTCTGAGCTGGGGCCCTGACACACTGGCAACCTGGCCCTCTGTCCTGGTGTCTGCGGGATGATTTAAGGACCATCAGGAAAGAATGCTGCTGGAATTTCTGGCAGGTAGCCACTTCACCTGAACCAGAGTCAAAATGAGGACAGTGGTCAAAATGCCACCTGTAAACTCTAATTATGCAAAACAGATAGAAGGCTGTGTGGGGGACAGTGTAAGAATTCTCTTCCCAAATCCCCTCCATCAGGTGGGGCCACCAGAAAATACAACCAGCCCCCTGGAAACAGAGCCGCAGGACTCAAGTACTCAAAATCTGAAGTTCTCAACAGTCTCTTGCCCTGAGCTGCTGTGTATCAGTAACGCACCAGAAAGGGCCCCAAGGTGAAGGTCCTCAAGGTCCCCTGTGTGGCAGGAGATGGGCCACCCTCAACTTCATGTCGCTGCCTATGCAACCGCTCCAGCTCCCACGAGTGTCCGCGCCACACGGCCTCTGAGGATCAGGTCTCCTCTCAGATGTCATGTTCTTTTTTTTTCCCCCCATAATCAAGATGATTAATTTTAAAACCAAAAAAATGTTGCCGTGAAGTCAATTGTCTCAAAGCAACTGATAGGACAGAGTGGAACTGCCCTGCCCTGTTTGTTTCCAAGGCTGGACCTTCACAGGAGCAGACTGCCACATCTCTCTCCTAAGGAGCAGTTAGTGGCTTCAAACCACTCACCTTTTGGTTAGCGTGTAGACACCCTAACTGCTGTACCACTGACTCTCCTTAGAAGATGCTTAACTCAACTCATTGCCTTCATGACAGAATGGGCTCACAGCTGGTTTTGGAGGCTGTAAACAGCACAGAAGGAGACAACCCTTCTTTCTCCCTATGATGACAGAGGGTATTATTTTGCAATGGCTCTTCCTGAAACACACATTTACATAACTTTATGTAAAGTTAGAAGGACCTGAAAATTTCAGAGATGGTCACAGCGTGTTTCAAGTACAGCCCTTCTGAACCTCCCACAGCAGCAGAAGCCACGGTTGTTCCACAGTCTACTCTCCTTCAATATCAACTGCCATCTTTGCAGCCCTGACACCAAGGGCCCCAAGAACCAAAACATAGCTGGCGAAAAATATGGGCCAGGCTCCTAGAACCAGCGCTTCTATCTCTGAGACTCCTCCTTGAACACTGTTAACAAGTGAACAGTGAGAACAACTTTCACTGGGAGAAGGAACTAGTGTGACAAGTTAACAATCTACAAAAGCAGACACTAGCCCTCTTTATGGTAGTTGCTCAAGGGAGATGTTTACTCGACTCAAACTCATTCTTTTCAGTGGATGTGTCAGTCAAGAGCATTATCATTGAAAGGAAACCCATTGTAATCTACTGTGTTCCTCCCTGGCAGGACTGAGGGAGGAAGGTGATGGGTGGGAAGAGAAGGGAATGGATTTTAAAATCACTTAATGGAGAGGGAATTGTGGTGCAAGTTTTCAATGGCATAAAAAAAAATGTATTCTAGACAGCCATCTGTGAAGTAGCCTGCTGGTACTCATCAGAGAACATTGCCACTGACCTAGACACCAGGTAGGGTCCTTCAGTTCTGACAGCTCTGCTTTCCTGATTGGAATATGCATCGAAAGAACCATGTTCCCTTCACCCTTAAGTACTAATAATGATCAGGTTAAAAGTGCAATAAGATTCAGGCACACAGGGAATAAACACAAGCCCATCATCAACGTGTATCTCCTCCGCACAGCTTCTACTCTGAAGCAGTTATTACTGATAGCTGGTGATAATGTTGGAATTCTCCAAAATACAGCTGGAATCTCTTAAGATTCTTCTGCCAGTCGAAACAGAGATTTATAAGAGAAGAAATTTCCCTTGAAGTATATACTGAATCAGGCCTTTGCCTGACCCCCCGAGCCCCACAGAGAGGAGGTCCTGTTCCTCCTCTGAGTAGCTTTTTGTTACTGAGGTGTGTTTCTAACATTATATCATATGTCTAAATACTGAAAAAATATTCCGTTCAGTGTCCACAAATCAACATAAGTGGATCGACTCGCCAGGCACACCCTGAGGTGCCCTTGGCTTAGAGACCAGGCGTCAGAGCACTTACTGACTAGATGGACAGAAGGCTGGACAGGTGGAAAGGCAAGAAGATGAATAGACAGAAGACATTTGTTGAAAGCTCTGCTTGTAAAATAAGGAAGTTGAACTGCATGTTCTGATAAGGCCCCTCCCAGCACTAGCATTCTCTCCAGGTAGGTATTGATTCTGTCAACAGTGGACAGCCACAGGCTTCCCTCTAACCCTGCAGTTTAAACTTACTGAGCAACCACGAGCTGCTGAACTTCACACACACACACACACACACACACACACACACACACATTGTTGTTTGTTGCGTGCTATCAAGCCAGCTCCAATTCCTAGCGGCCCCAGGAATGACAGAATTACACCCCTGCTCAGGCCTGAGTCACCCCCAAATCTCAGCTGGGCATGGCCCATCGTGGTACCCACTGTCTCCACTGAGGGTCTTCCTCTTTTCTTGATAACCCTCTGCTTTACCAAGTATGGTGACCTCTCCTGAGACTGATCCCTCCTGACAGTCATCTCCCTTCCAAAGTACGTGAGACGACGTCTGTCTCTCCCTCCTCGCTCCTAAGGGTCAATCTACTGTCATTATTCCAAAAATCCTTATGTATCCTAATAGCAAAGAGGTAAAGTTCACGGTTGACCCTTCCTCTGCAACCAGCTACAAAGACTACAGCCCAATGGCTTAAAAGAGAAAACTCAGAACCACGTCACCTCAGCACCAAAAGGGACTTTGGTGGCCATCTGGTGATCGATGTCATCAAGGAAGGTTAAGTGATTTGCTCAAGGTCACATGACCAGGGCCAAGGCCAGGGCTGGTCTCCAGTTCCCTCAACACTGCTCCTTCAACCACACCAGGCTGCCCTTTGAACTCTCCCATAGTAATTAAGTCAGAAGTTCAAGATTTATGTGAGCTATGGATGCTGATGGCTGCCAACTGTATTTTTATTGATGCAAAAATAATAATAAAAAAATACACAGCCTATTTCAGCTCCTGGATTAAGTCTCTTCAACTCCCCAAAGCCCTACTAAGGCCTCTGTCTTAAGGCTATAATTAGGGCTTTTAAAAATATCACTAATCAGGACATTTGAATGCTTTGACCCCTGGCAGGAGGAAAAAAGCTCTCAGCGATAACCTCCACCCTTACAACCAACTGCACTTCATCTGTTTTCCATTTGGGGTAAACTCAGAGAAAACAAATGTAAGGAAATGTGGAGATGTCAGTGGATGTGCAAGAAGGGGCGGCTAGGAGGAACAGAGGCTTTGTGTGAGAAATCTCGTCAACATGTGAACCATGGACACATCTATCAGAAAGGCATTCAGGCAGGTATTGCAAGATACCGAGATGCGGAATGCCTAGTTAGTTCTCTGCGGGAACCCCTGCAGGGAGAGCAGTTCCCACAGAGCTTCCAGCATCAGCCTTCAGAGCAAACACCGTCAAATTCGACTAGAGGGGAAAACTGAGAAGGAAGAACTCCTGGTTCTGACTCACTCAACGCCCACCAGGGCTGGCCTTGGTGCTAAATGGTCAGGCCAACTTCTGAGGAGGTTTCTATTACAAAGGAATGTCAAACAGGCCACCTTGTGCCTGCTCTCATTCAACTTGATTCACTTTGCCGTTGCTGCAAACATACACAGTAAAACTCAGCCCAACTCAACACTCTCTGCCTGTAAAGTTCAGAGACATGTCACATTTTCCCGAGCTGTGCAGGCAACCTCATCTTCGTCTTGGGACTTGCTCCTCCCTCCTAACATAAACTGTTCCCTACAGCTGTTTACCTTTAGAGGTGTCATTGTCAACTGGATTCCACACAGGTGGTCCTTAAAAGAATATGCAGTCAGCTTTAAGAAGATTGCCGGCTTTAAGAAGACTTTGGTGGATGTTTTTAGTTCAAGGTTTTACAGATGATCTCAGCGTTTCAGTCTCCATTGCTCCATAAAATCTGGAGTCTGTGAAAATTTGAAACTCTGTTCTGAATTTTCCCCCTCTTGATCAGGATTCTTGTATAGTAGTTTGGATCAAAATAGCTTTGGTCGCCAGGCACATTCAGTTCTTCTGGTCTCAAGGCAAAGGAGGCTGTTTTTCATGGAGGTATTAGCTACGCATTTCTTTTCATCCTCCTATTCCAGCTTCTCCTTCTTTCTCTGCTGCTCCAAGTGAAGGGAGACACACTGTTGTGCTTCGAATGGCAGATGGTAAGCCTTTAACAGCCCAGGCATCAGGGAACAAGCTACGAGGTACAGCAGAAGCTGTGAGCGAGTTATGAAGCTGACTGCCGGAGGAGTCCCACGAAACCACGACCAAAGCAGGACTGTAGCGGCCAAGCAAATGCAGCCAACCTCAGGAGTTACTCGGTTGTGTACAAGTGGCAGGAGCAGCCACTCTTTATTGCCTTTTTTCCTTCCTTTAGAAGGAAGCGCATTGTTGTAAATAAATCCACAACACAACTTTTGCCAACTCAACCTTTTGCAGCTGAACAACTTATCGACACAATAAGCAATGCCAATAACTGGCTATGCGACCCTATTGTTCTTCTTCTTCTTTGTTGTTGTTGTGTGCCATCGAATCAGATCCAACTGGCACAGAAGGAGATGGCCCCTCCTTCTCCAGCGGAGCATCTGGTGGATTCGAACTGCACACCTTTGGCATCTTGCCACTAGGCCACCGGAGCTCCCTGCAACCCTATTCTTCATCGGTGCAATTTTCCCATCACTGTTAACCATTTTCTTCCTCCTTCCTGCCCCTGAAAACAACTAATAAATGCTGATCTCTACACGTCTGCCTTTTATTTACTATACAAGAGGCCATGCCCTGTTTTTCTTTTTGTGACTGGCTTCTCTTTCTTAACTGAATGTCTTCAGGGCTCCTCTACACACTAGTGTGTATTAATATTCATTTCCCTTGGCTAAGGATAATTCCACTGCTTATATGTGCCATGTTCTGTCGATCCATCCGTCTGCTGATGGACAGTTGGGTTTCTTCCATATACCGGCCACTGTGAGTGTGCTGCAATTAGCATCCGAGTCTCTCTTTGAGTCTCTGCTCCCAACTCCCAAGGACAGAACCAGGACCTGGGGTGTTCTTTTGTTCGCCCTTCCTGGAAACTTACACACAAACTAAGAAACCCACAATCACTGTCTTAGATACGATCTCCACCAAGTGAGAATCCCTATTAGAGCAAAGGTGACTGGGAACTGTTATTATCAGCAGGTTAATCAACGAGATGCATTTGAAATCTCAGGCAGCCTGCCCTCCTTCTCTCGAGTTGCGTCCAAAAAAAATAGCCTTCCTACCTGACATGCGGTACAGACATCTGCAGGTCTCAACGGGAGTGAAACTAAAATAGAAAATTACTTTGTCTCTCTCCTCACTTGCTGGAAAGCCGTCTCCAGGAGTGAGAATCTTGATCCGACTGTCTTGTTATCAGCCCCCTCCAGGAAAGGAATGGATCTGAACTTGCTGTCAATCAAGATCCGCCCAAGAACCAAGTCGGAAGATCTTCAGAAGTCATAAATGCTGAACATAAGCGAGTGGTGATAAAATCGATCCCAAGCAAAGGGTGGGAAAGTCCACCTGTCCGCTGCCAGGTGACAGACTGGGGCACCTCAGAAATGCAAAGACTAGACTAGTTATGTCCTAAGAAACTCGGGTGGTATAAACTAGTATGTTTCTGTGTGCTAACCAGAAGAGGTTGGTGGTTTAAAGCCACTGAAGGGCTCTGTGAGAGAAAGACTTAGCAAACTCCTCCCATAATGATTACAGAGCAAAACAAACCACAACCTTATGGGGCTCGTCTACTCTTTCACATGGGGTCCCTAGAAGTCAAAATCAACTCAAGTTACCCAACACTACCAGTTAAGTTACACTTTGCTTTCAATTCTAAACCCTGCAAAACCCTCAACCTGGATGCATTTCAAAAATGAGCACTGGAAATGACAACGTTGCATCAAGGGGAAAATGTTTTTCACTGAAGGGCATTGAGTAGAGATATTTCCTGGCAGCCAGGCCCATAATGATGTCACAGGGCTGCTCCCCACCTCGGAAAAGGCTCAATCTGGTGAGGTGTGAGGTCATCAGCTAGTCATCAGCTAGCCTGACCAGAAACATCTGGGATGGAAGAACTTGATGGAAGGAGGGGCCAAAAAGAGTCAGATTTAAAAACAAAACAAAACAACCAAACACAAGATTTTTCACTGTATATGCAACAAGCTGTTAATAGATGGCATGTTTTACAAAGTGACTTATGACCAATACATTTGGAAAACAATGCAGAGTTAAAATTGATGTCAGTTCCCAGCCTCAGAGCTTCAGCATAGAGTCCCCAGGAAAGGCTCAGAGCATGATGTATCTTCCAAATGCATTTCAACATACAAGCCGCTTCAGGCAGAGAATCACTACAGATGACAAAGTCTTGGTGGCACAGTGGTTAAAGGCCCAGCCACCAGCAAAAGGGTAGTGTTTCAAAGCCACCAGGCACTCTGGAGGAGAAAGACCTGACAGTCTGCTTCTGCAAAGATTTAGTCTCGGAACCCTGATGTCTACTCCGTCCTATAGGAAGCCTTCAGGTCAGAATAGATTTGAAGGTAGTCAGTAGGACTTCAAAGGAGTGTGCTCTGGGCTTCGAGCTTATACATTCTTAGGTAAAGACCACACCTGAACAATCCTCACAACATAACAGCCTCCAGTAACACTAATCCTGCCCCACAGGGTGTGATTACAAGAATTTTAGCACCCCTCTCCTGTAAGAGTAATCAGTAGTAGTAGTCAGGCACCATGCAGGTCCTCTGCTGTCGGGGTGAAGGAGGCCAGCATGGTCCGGCAGACTATTTCCTTGGACACCTGATTTTCTCCACTCTTGTTTGCTCCAGGAAGGGAGAGCTTAATCGTTGCATCTTTGCATGAAGAGTGTAATACAGCAACATGTTCATTCAATAGCCACACAGGTCCTGGCCCTGGGGAGGTGGACTAGCTGCTGGAGAAGGCAGGTTTGAACAGTGGGGAGCAATCATGAATCCCCACAGATGAAGCTCTCTCTGCCGCACAGAAGCCCCTCTGCTGGGACTGCAGGAATAGGGGTCTCATCCTCCACAGGCCCCACTTTTGAGGATGGTTTGGGACAATGGGCGAGAGCAGAACATTCCCACCAGTTCAGATAAGACCTTGAGGGCTGCTTGATGGCCAACAGATACCAGTCTCATGGCCAGAAGTCAACAATCCAGCCCTGATTTTTTACTGTTATTTCTTGTTGTACTTGGCCAGCATGCTTCTTGTACTCTGCAGAGAGTCTGAGTAGACTCGACCGGCCAGCAAGCTTGCCGCCTTATACTAAACCATCAAAACGGGATACACAACCGTCTCACGTGGGCAGAGGGAAGAGTTACAGTGTATTTTTCAAGCCAGCAACTGAAGCGATAGAACATGTGAGGTCTCAACCTGAAAGGAGAGTCGACTTGTCCCTGCCGGCCCTGGGTCACTGAGCGTCATTTGTCAACTCTGCTAAAGGGGAGCAAACACCCCCTGTGGACTTTCTGGGCCATCAGAAGGCACCGAAGGAATCTATTTGGACCAGGAGTGTTTTCCAGGTGGCTGCAAATGCAAAGAATTTGGTGCCTCTACAATGTTTCTTCTTCATCGGGTCGGGCATTTGACACTTGAGGTGGCAAAAAATCGTTGTAATGGCAACATCCCTGTTCCCGCCTTGCCAATTACGCTGGCCACGACATTCCCTCAGCCGCACAGGCCACAGCTGCTTAATCTCAGCTGCCCCAGGCTGCACCTGTGAATCAGACCCGCCTAATCGCACTAACAGATGGCCGGGGCCAAGTAGCCAGCTAAGACCTGCTATCACTTTAAATAGCATCTAATGTTTCACAGGCTCCAAGCAGAGGCCCTTCCCGACAGCAGCGTCTCCCTGGTACAGCTAACACCAGCCTCTAATCGCTGCAGAGCACCCACCTCGGGGCTGGGCTGGGGTCAGCCGAGAGCTAACTGCCAAGAATCCTGTTTGGGCAGGAAAGATCCAGCAGTCCCGCTGCTGACCGGTACGCAGACCCTGAGTGCTCCACTACCTGGCCCTTCCGCACCGGTGCTGGGCGGCCAGGGCCAAAGGTGATCACCTGGAGGTCTCTGGCAGGAAACCCTTCAGAATCAGTAGAAAGAGGCTGTCCCCTCAGTCTAACTGTTCCATAGTCAGGACCCGTTGCAGTTTGTAACTTTGCGTACGTGTACGTGCTGGAGGGTACCTGTCACTACAACCAGCCCACACTTTGAATCAGCTCATCCTTTCTTCACCCTCTGCTTAAAATCGACCTTCCATCTCAGGTACACTGTGACCGTACAGTGTAACAGTATCCCTCGGTGACTCTTACATATACATTACACATGGTTGTTGATTGTCCTCAAATCAGGACTGACTCGTAGCTGACCCTCCGTGGATTTTCAGAGGCAGTAAATTTCACAGAGCAGACTGCCCATCCTTCTCCTGCAGAGCACCTGGTGGATTTGAACCATGTGCCTTTGGGATTATAGCACAATTTCTTACCACTAGGTCACCAGGGCAGGGCCCTTACACATTATATATGTGTATATACTTATACATAAGACACCTTACATATTCACATGTATATATTCCATTTAAGAACCCAGCTCCCACACAGGACACCTAAGCTTCAGTGACGGAAGCCGTGGTCCCTCCCAGTCAACAGCAGAAAAAAGCGACAAGAGCAACGAAAGACTAGACAGGAGCCTGATGGGGCAGTGAGTTCTATTAGGAAGAACAACTCCAAAAAGGAACAAAAAATGATGCCCAACGCAAAGAAGGTAGCCAGCACCGCTGAGTGGAACACGCACCCATGGATGAGTCAGTGCACATTTGACTGGAAACTCTACAACCACAACAAAATAACAAAGGAAAACCACCAAGGAGGAGAGGCAGCCCACATGTGGGCACCGTGTTAGAGCTGAAAAGGAAAGGCACATTCTCACGGTCCCTAAACTCGTTATGAACAGGCCTGAGAGTGAAGATCAGCTTAACCTCTGCTCCCTGGGTGACACAGGAATAATATTTTCCCAACGTCCAGAGGCATTACTGGCCAGGGCTGAGCCAGCACCCAGCACCCAGCTTGGCCCTGGCCCTTAGCATTGCTCCCTCCCCTGCTGGAGAAAGTCAGAAGTCAATGTATCTTCTGTGCCATCAGTGCATTGTCACAAATTGTTAAAATAATACTATGGATAGCTGATACACATCAAAGCAGCAGACTTTACTCTGCGCTACCCCTCGCTCCACGGTACACTCCGGCTCAGCACCGATGTCCGTGTGCCAGGCCCTGAGCCGTGGCTCTCATCTCAGTGGACATCAGAATCACCCACATTTCTCATTCTCAAGCGAGAAGTTTCATTTCACTAAGTGCGCCAGCCAGGTGATGCTGATATGGTCGGCACTGAAAACCATGCAAACCAAAAGATGTCCCTTCTTGCCCAGGCTGCCAGGAGGCTCATGATGACCCCAAATCCATTTTCTCTTTCTTTAGAAATTCCCATGCCTGGTGATACAGTGGTCAAGCACTTGGTTAACCCCAAACACCAGCAGACTGAACCCCCAGTGTCTCCAATGAAGATGATGTGGCAACCTGCTTCTTTAAAGACGGCAGCACCGGAAGCAGCTCTGCCCTGTCCTAGGGGTTACTCTGAGCTGGAATCACTGAAAGGCAAAGAGTTTGATTATTTTAACAACTACTTGTCTTATTTGGAACTTTGTTTCCATTAAGTGGACTGAAATCGTTTGGAGGCTACCATCTCTCCCAAAAAAGTCCCCAAAGACCAGGGCCTCGTCTCCTGAGAACCAAGCCCTTCATGTCACTGGAGAAGCAGCTGATTCTGTTTTTCCTTTACGGAACCAACACTGACAGGGGCTCATTCTCTACATAGAGTGACTTCGTGACAACTCCACGGAGCAGCATTTAGTCCCACTTGACAGATGAACAAGTTGAGGCAAAAGTTAACTCAACAGATTGGCCAAGGGCATCCAGTGTGGAGGTGGTAGCCCACCCACTTAACTCACCCAGTAAGAAGTCCCTCAAGTGTCATCGCTCAGTCTTAACTGGCTTTAAACAAGCAAACAGTATCCACTGGCCTTTTCTAGCTCTATGTAAGAAGAAAGGCAATTGTCCCTTATTTCCTCTTAGAGCGAGCGCTATGTTCTCCAAGGCCAGGCTTTTCAACTGACGCTCTGCACCACGTGATGGCCTGTGGTGGGGGCTGTCCAGTGCACTGCAGAGTCACGGTCAGCAGCATCCCTGGCCTTTACCTTCTAGCAGCCAGTAGAGGCATAGCTTCCACTGTAAATGTTACCAACAGTCCCCAGAAGTTAGAAGTCACCCCCACTGGATAACCTCCCTGTCAAACCAAGCACCACAATTGTCTGGAATGAAAACCAAGGTGCTGCCCAGGTCTGTCTACCAATGTCCACAAGTGAGAAGTCAAGAAGAAAAAGGAAACCCAGGCAAGAGAAGGAGTGCGAGCTTCCAGGAAAGCGGCCACTGACACGAGAAGAAAGACAGACACAGAGGAGGGTGTGCAGGACACTGCTTTATTCCAAGGGTTGAAAGGCAGAGAGCAGACACAGCAGAGCAAGGAAGGTTCCGGGCACAGCACAGAGCCGGAGAGGCGACAAGAAGACAGGGCAGAAGCCACGCTGCCCACCGGGCTCTCCTCGGGACCGTCGCGTCCTGCCACTACTTACTCTTGTTGTTATTGTTCTCAGTGACAAAGTCCTCGGAGCCGTCGGCATCGTCTTCATCATCCCCAGATGAGATGGCATCTGTAGTCGAAAGAACAGATTCATGACTGTGTTTCTGCAGGCCAGACGGTGGCAATTATCTACAGCTTGGGCCTTCTAGGGTGTCTAGTGCCTCCAACAACTCGGGAGCCAGGCAACAGGTCCAAGGCTGTGTTTAGTTAAGATGGTTTTAATGGCTTAGAACTTCTCTCCACAATGACAGTTGGCCAGTAGTACGTGTCCCAGTGTTCATTACATCCAGGTTATTTAAACATGCTATAAAATTGGACATACTGCAACTGAACTCTCCATTTCAAACAGTGGTCAAGTCCCTGACAAATTTATCCTTTGTGTAATCCCCAAAGAGTCTTCCTAACACAACCTTTCAGCTCCCAGGGGTCCCCTCCCCAAAAGGAATGAATCCCTAGTGAACTCTGTCCTTGTGTGGCATTTCCACCATTGACTGATATTCTGATAGTTAAATGTGGCCACAGAGGGGGATCTTGGCCAGCACGCCTCTCTACATGGAGCAGAACAAAACAAAAACACCAAGGAAAGAAAAGTCCAGTATTAACCAAAGAAATCCAATCTTGAGCATGCAAATTTCAGTCCTCTGATCTCTAAGCCACGGAGGCCAGTGGAATGGGGTTGCGTTTTCATCCCATTAAAGTAGAAATTTGTCATTTTGCACGTGAGGATTCTGTCCTCCGTAACGGTCAAGATCTCCAGTGCATTTGGGTCTCTGGAAGACCCTCAGAAAAAGGTCGATAATAAACTACGAGGCCATATGCCTGACATCCAATTAGCAGGTGTCACTGTGGTATCCTGGGTACCATTAACGTTTTCCCCACAAGAGCTACAGAGGAGGGAGAGCAGAGGGCGGGCAGGCCCACTCACCTGTGACATTGACCATGAAGTACAAGGTCTCACTGTCTACAGTCCTAGCAGGTGAACACGCATAGAGGCCGGAGTCTCTAGGTGTGGCGCCTTTTATCTGCAAGTACTCCCCAATAAGCACTGTCCTATTGTTGGGCCCCAAGTGCACCCCATCCTTAGTCCAAGTGATCATGGCAGCATCTTTCAACTGGCAGCGCAATTCTAGCGACTCCCCAGGCGCGGCCACGTACACTTCTGGTTGGGAGATTTGGTATTTGGTTGGTGGCTCTGCAGAGAGGTGGGAGAGAGAACACGGACACGGAGGAGAGAAGGAGAGAAAGTCCAACAGTAGTCAGTGGAGGCCCGGGACTCCCAGAGAAGCTGTTCTTGCTTTTTTGCAAATGCTCCCAGCAGGTATCCATCTCTCCCCGCACCCCACGAAGCCAGGAAGCGACCCTCACATGGGCAGCAGACTGAGCAGCGAGTGGCCAGAACATCAACAGGGGACGTACCCAGGGAGAGCGACCCATCTCTGCACCCACACACAGCACAGCTCTCAGAACCCAGCGCCGAAGGCCAGGCCACCTTCTATGCCGATCACCAACGCAAAGCATGCCCACCCTGGGCCACCCACAATTCTGTCACCCCAGCATTCTCACTCAGGAGAGGGTTGCGTTTCACAGGATTTTTCCATCCAACATGTCTGGGTCTACTATACACAGAAACACTTAATAATCTTTTTCTGTGTCAGCTTCTGCTGGTGCCACGGAACAAACGTGTTGGGAATATGACTCAACCCCAAGGGAAATGAATGGTTCTCACAGAGTACAGAGGGAGCGCTTTTGGCGTACTGGGTAACATATCAGGCTGCCAACCAAAAGGTCACAGGTTCAAATCTACCCGTTGCTCTGAGGAATAAACCTTAGCCATCTCCTCCCATAAAGATTTACGACTTCAGAAACCAGAGAGATGGTCCCTGTGAGTCTCAGTCAGCTCAGCGGCAGCAGGACACCGTCTGGAGGAGCTCCGTAGGAACAGTGATTAAGTGCCCTGCCGCTAACTGAGAAGTAGGTGGTTCGAATCCACGAGCTGCTCTGAGGATGAATGATGCAGCAATTTGCTATTGTGAAGACTGTTGTTGTGTACTGTCAAGTCAGAACCGACCTACAGCTGCCCCTCCAGCGGGTTCTCAGAGGCAGTAATTACATGGGAGGGCACTGCCCATCCTTCCCCTCAGAGCAGCTGGTGGGTTGGAACCGCATGCCTTCGGGCTGGCAGCGCAGCTCCTGACCACTGTGAAGGTCACAGCCTCAGAAATTCTACCATCCAGTCACCATGGGTCAGGCCGGACTGGGTTTGGGAAGTGTTTTTTCTCTCCTTAGTCACTCGTGCTATCTTAAGGGCTCAGGGCGCCTGTCTGGAAGGTTGATTCTGTGCTGGCTGAGACATAATGCTTTTCTCACGAAGATCAAAAGTTGGGGGTTTTATCACCAAATACAAACAGAGGAGAGGGGGCTCTGCAGTACTGAAGAAGCTCTCCCACCACCCCGTTATAGGACTGTGTCCACCCCATCAGTCCCCACCACTCACAGGCTGGCCTTCTCCCCACTCTGTTACAGGATAGTGTCCCCCGTCGGTCCCCACCACTCACAGGCTGGCCTTCTCCCCAC
>NW_006399756.1:9568557-9574655 GCF_000299155.1 Elephantulus edwardii | reverse complement strand
GTTACAGGATAGTGTCCCCCGTCGGTCCCCACCACTCACAGGCTGGCCTTCTCCCCACCCCGTTACAGGATAGTGTCCCCCGTCGGCCCCCACCACTCACAGGCTGGCCTTCTCCCCACTCTGTTACAGGTCTGTGTCCCCCACCCCATCGGCCCCCACCACTCACAGGCTGGCCTTCTCAGCCTTAGAAACCCTCCTGGGCTTTGTGTGCTTTGGGGTTACCCCCTCCTCCACTTCCTCGCAGTGAAATCCAGCTCATCGTTGGAGACCCAGTGGGACCTCCACACACTGCCCTGTCCCACCCCCTCATCTTCCTTCTGCCTCCTGAGGACATGCCACCTGTCTGTGTCCCTGAGAAATGCCACCACACCGGTGAAGAGTTCAGGACCAGCAGCCTCAGCACCACACCCACAGGCATCCAACTTGGCCCCCACCGGGAAGGTGAACCACGTCCACCATCATCATCGATTCCCCAAACCCGCAGGGCACACCAGAACCCTGAAAACAGGAGAATCCCATCGAGGTGGCCCCCTGAACCACGTGGTAAGAAGGAATCTTTCCCCTCTAAGGGGAATGGTCAGAACTGCTAGCCAGGGGCCCATGACCAGGGAGGATGTGAATGGCACCCCGAGTCCTGGGCCTGGAAAGCTTCTCACCGCTGGGATGGCCCCAAATCTAGGCAGCATCACAGTGCAAAATCTTTCTTCAGACCTTAATTGCCAGGCAAATCCCCCATAAGACTAGAGTCCACCCCTCCATGCATCAGAAGTTCTGTGGCAGGAGTCGCAGGCAACTGATCGGAGAACCCTCCTCAGCAACAGCGCCAATAGCCAGTGTTAGCTAAAGGCCCCCTCAGGGGACACCAGGCTTCCCACAACAGACACAGCCCCAGAGGCGTGCGCAGCCAGCAAAGGTCCAGATATCACGACCTTCCACTGAGCTGAGGGCTTGACAGGACCCTGAAGAAGTAACTACACAGAGAAAGAAAACTACTGTCAAATTTTACATGCCCCTGAACACAGGCAGAGGCCGTGAGCAGACCACCAACAACCACTGATAGAGAAGAACACCTAGCTCCGTGCTCGATGCTGGGACGCTCACGTCCTGCACCTGTGGACCTGCCCTCACTGCAGTCAAGAAATGCAGGGGAAATGCGTGAGGGGTCTGTGTGCCATGAGTGGCAAGCAGCAAGACCGTGGGGCACAGAGACGGCTTATGAACCGGCACCACCGTGCAGCAGGGGCCCACCAGATCAGCCTGCTCACCATGGACTTCGGTCGCACTGGACTTCAGTCATGGCTCACTGGTGACGGTCTGCGATGGCTTTCACATCACTCCAATAGAGTCTGTATGGCCCGAAGAACCCAAAATATTTACTGTCTGGTCCTTTACAATGGGAGAAAGACGAGCAGTCTGCTTCCTAAAGATTAACAGCCTTGGAAACACCATGAGGCAGATCAGCTCTATCCTGGGGGTCCCTATAAGTCTTCAGCAATGGGCTAGTTTGGTTAGGTTCCTGGGAAAGAGAGTCCTGGTGGCACAATGGTTAAGCACCTGGCTGCGATATGAAAGGTTAGTGGTTCAAACCCACCAGCCATTCTGCAGGAGAAAGTCTGCTTCTTGTAAAGTTGGGAAACCCTATGAAGTGGTTCTACTCAGGCCTATAGAATTGCAGTGAGTTGGAACTGACTAGAAGACATTGTGTTTTAGTTTGGGGTTCCTTTACAGAAAGCCTGTCACCCCATATTGTATGGGGCAGGGGGGAGGGTGGTCCAGAGAAAACCTCCAAAGAGGAGCCATTAGTGTGGAAACCAGGACAAAATGATGTGGGGAAGGCGTTGTTGGAATTGAGTGGAAGAGTTCTCAGGCCGGGCCTCCAAAAGTCCCCGAGCCCCAACACAGCAGAATGGGGTTACCAACCAAAATCCACAAACTCGGGATGCTGAACAGAAAGAAGAGGGGAGATGACACCTGGGGATGAGGGAGTGTGGCGGGTGGGGCTCCAGGGCACCCTCAGTTTCCAACCATCCTCCCACTCTCCAGCTCCTACAACTTCTAAACTTACAGAACTACGGGCCACCTGATCCAATCCCTCTTCCAGCTGGTGAAACCAAGGGTTAAAGGTCATCCAGCTCCCACACTCCAACAACTAATGACTCAAACAGCACCCACATTGTGGGAATGAGTTTACATTGGATTCATCATGGTCATAAAAGAATAAATATTTATTATGATCCTGTCGCACCACCAGCAAGTCCCTGAGACTGTGATCTGATGGAACCTGCTTCCCGGTAAGCCAGGGTCAGCGAGCTGGAGATGACAGCGGGCAAGCCTCCTCCCTCACACGGCAGAACGGGACCCACACAGGCAACCAGCTTCCTCACAAAGAGAAGCTGTCCCTATTCACGGACACAGAGGAATGCTCTAAGACAGTCCTAAAAAATGATAAGCAGAGCATATGCAACTGAGGTGCAGAAAAATCTAGCTAAGGAAGAGCTACAATTTCTTATTTTTAGAAAGAAATGGTTCTCCCTGAGAATCCTTTCCTTCCCCCTGAAAGAGGGCAGCCACAATGTCTCACTGGGACCAGGAACGTCTGAACCAACGGTGTGCAAAGGCACCACCCCTTGGTGGCTGGAGAAGGAGAGGCAGCGACAGTAGAGGCTCAAGGGCAGAGGTCACATCTTCAAGCCAGACACATGGGAGACAAAGAAATGGAAGCTGCCCTGGGGTGGGAGGAGGAAGAAGCCCACCACTCTCTTCCACTTCTTTCTTGTTCAATGTTCAACCTTCCCATCTAACGAAGACTAAGAAGACACAAAGGGTAGGATGTGACTTTGTGAGGGTCAGTGAGTCGACCAAGATGAGCCTGACTTCTACCTGGACTACGTCGGGGCAACGGCCGTCATGATCACCATCGTTCCCCCCTCAGGATGTCTCATGGTCTTCAGCATCTCTATTCTATGAAGATAAACCAAGTGTTGCCAAGCTGATTCCACCTGATGGAGGCCCATGTGTGTCACAGCAGAATCGTGCCACACACAGTCTTCACTGGATGACTTCCGTAAAACAGACCACCAGGTCTTTATTTCAAGGCACATCTGGGCAGACTTGATCTTCCAACCTTTAGGTCAGCAGCTGAGTACATTAACCCTATCCAGGTGCACATTTTCAAAGGATACCACAGCATCTAAATACAGATGTGCCTCTCTGGATGCCAAATGGTGTTACTGATGGGTTTCCATCTTAATGGGCAGGTGACATGGCTTGAAGGAATGAAAAAATGATTGCTATTTTCAACAATACCAGCTCCAAGCCCTCATTCAGACTTCCAGTTAGATGATAAGTCCCTCACTGATGCATTTTGGGAAGTCAGGAACCTACATCATAAGGTGGAATCATCCTTCACCTAGTAACTCCGGCCGCTGGAGGATTAAAATCGCACTTTCTCCTCTCTTCTTCCCAGTGGAATCTCCCCAGCTTAGGGTCAGCCGCGTCGTTGATGAACTCCAGCAGTCCCCCTGGGTATCTTCAGGAGACTTCAAGCACACATCTCAGGGAGAAGAGAGAACAGGCGAACTACAGCAAAAGAAAAGGGGCAGGGAATGAAGAGGAGGAGGAGGAGAACGAGGAGGAGGAGGAGTCCCTGCATTTCAGTTTCTCAAATTTCACCCACAGCCTGTGGTCCACCTACAAACAGCACTGCCGTGCATGATGGGAAATCGCTCTCTCCACCCCTCCCCACCCCCACTCCCCAGCAATTTTGTTTCTCAGTATTTGCATGAATCCTCTTACTTGTTCTTGTGGCTTTACGTTCTTTAACGGTTCAGTTAACACTTATAACACATTCCTACTTTTTAAAGCAAACGAGAAAAAGAGAGGCTGGGGAGAAATACCACCAGAAGAGATGGAAGTTAGGTGGGGAGACGCACAAGGGTGGAAAGACAGGCCGTCACCTGCAATGTCACACACACACACACCCCGGCTCGCGTGGGCCAGCTCGACACCATCTCAGGCCAAGGTGACCAGCCTCTCAGGAGTATTCACATCCTCCCTGCATCTGACCACTCCAGGGACCTCACAGCCCACTCCCTGCAAAGCGTGGCTCCCCTTGTCCATCTCTGGAGAGGCGGACAATCCCCCAACTTGCTGACATCACTGAGGCTCTGTCTGCCTATGGTAGAGACTTCCTCACTCCAATCACCTCCTGCGGACAGGGGGCAGTCCCCACCCCCACTCCCACTTCCACCCCTAGACCACGCCACACCGTGTGTTCCATGAATATGACAGCTGACACAGGGCGAAGCGCTCCCTGGGAAATGCAAACAGTACCTTTTATAGTAATATTGCCATTTCCTGGATCGTTTCTGGGGCTGCAGTCCACTGAACCTTTCTTCTTTAGAAAAGAGACACTCCACACAAAGACACAGCCCAACACCATTTTCCTCACCTCTTCTTGCCAAGACACAAAAGGCGGAAGGTTCCAGAAGCCGCTATGCTACACATCAGATTTTCTTTCAAAGCCTCCCACAAACAGAAAAGCTTTCCATTCATTTTCATAACAGCAATTAAAATGAGAAAATAAAGCAAAAAAGTTGGTGCGCGCATGCGCTCGTGCGCACACACACACACACACACACACACACACACACACACACACATCTATTCACACAAGCGCTGGGCCGTGTTTGTCCCTGTGACCTAAGATCACTAAACTAACACAATGGTAAGTTGCACTCTCTTGGCGGGCTCAACACGTCTGTCTCTACCTGCTGCGAACTCACAGGTGGTGTGGACGACCCTGCTGTGTAGACACTCCTTGTGAGCCTGGAGGACAGAGTAGAATTGCCCCACAGGGTGGTCAAGGCTGCAGATCTTTATAGAAGGAACCTCATCTTCTTCTGTGGAGTGACTGGTAGAACTGAACCCTTGACCTTCTGGTTACCAGCACAGCACTAACCACTGCACCGCCAGGCCTCCCTGTGTTTTGTACCATCAGGTTTCAGATGAATCAGCAGCAGACTATCATGCACGTCTTCCAATAAACTCACTGCTCTGTTACAGACACCGAGTGCAGCGCTTCTCCAGTGAGCCAAGGAGGGCACTGCAAGAATGGCCACCATCAAGCGCTCCTGATGCGCACAGTGGGACGACACTGCGGCTCCCACGTTGTCCCCAAGGTGAGCTGCAGACAGGCCCCTTCCGCTGGTTGACTTGCAGAAGATTGCCAGGACTTTCCTCCTCATCTGTTCCAGCCTAGAAGCCCCAATGAAACCTGTCTGGCAACACTGGTGACGGCCACACAGGAGGTGAACTGCCCGGGGATCGAACCCACACTCCTACCATCTGCTCGGGGAAACTGTGAGGGGCTGGGGAGAATCCAAGAAGAAGAGAAGAAAGCTGAGCCAAGCGTGGGGACTTTTCTCAGGTCTCTCAGAAAACCATGGCGGAGGTCATGACCTTTGGCATGAGGTCACAGTATTGGCCCTAACTCCCAGCTGCATGGTCTCCCTGCATATGAATGCTGCCCCAGGGGGAAGGGGAGGGGAAGGAGCCTGTGGTGGCCGGATGGCCTCATGCTCCTGGGGTGTCCTCCTGGGCTGTGCGGAGGGCAGCCGCTCTCTTCCCGGGAGAAATCATGCCTACAAGCTGGCAGGCAGTGCGCTATTTCAGGCGACGCCACACCACTGCCAAAGCCGGGCCATCGGCACTCGGGGCTGCCGCTTTTATCATGTTTGTCCATAAACCTCTGCCGTGTGGGTTTTGAAACGGCATCCAAAGGCAAACAGCACAGATGGGAAACCCGAGGCCTGCCCCATGCAACCAACAGTTCATGGGGAGCGGGCGACAGACCAACGCTGGGCAAGGAGCAGAGAAGGGCTGGTGCCAGGGGACAGCTAAGGCCTGGAGCTTGGCAAGTTTGGCCGTTTCCAGCCTCCCCCATTATTCAATGGTGAGATTATCATGAGGAGCTCGGGTCTCTAGCATGCGGGGTCCCCCGTGAGAGGTGGCCCCTGTATCTCATCCCCTGGAAAGGAAAAGAAAGGAAGAAAGAGAAAGCTCTATCAGGAGAGGGAGCCTGGAGTGGGAGAAAGAGG
>NW_006399756.1:9555706-9567611 GCF_000299155.1 Elephantulus edwardii | reverse complement strand
GGGGAGGAAGGAGCCTGGAGGCAGAGGGGAAGGGAGAACTCCAAGCTCTATGAGGTGGGTGGCACTGCTGGATGTCCTGGGTTCCTGCGACCACCACACAGACATCTGTGGTCATAAAAGTGACCATCCAAACCCACACTCTGCCTTCAATTCCATTCTGACTGATGACAACGCTGCAGGAGAGCTGATGCTGTGACCTGTTGTCCTACTGGGCTTCCAAGGGGACAATCTCTTCCCATGTGATTTACTGTCTCTGAAAACCCATCGGAGGGTCAGCTATGGGTCGGTTCCAACTCAACCATACACAACAACAATCTTCATGGAAGCAGAAGGCCTCTTTCTCTGTACAAAGCAGCTCCTGATTTCGAACTACAGATCTTTCATTTAGCAGATGAGGACTTTAACCACAGCACCAACACTAGACTTGTTTCAGAGTGGTGATCTCAGGGATCTCAGGACTCCCACCGTACTCATACCCTGAGGCTGGTACACACAGGCAGCTCTGCCGGGCTGTTCCAGTACAGACGCCCTCAAAAGCCCGTACAGCGTCCCCCTTACAAGAGTGGACCTGCAAGATGGCAAAGATGCCGCCAGCTACTCCCAGCCTTTAAAAGCACAGGCCCAGCTGTGACCAGCCCTCGGCAACACACAACGACGCAGGTCCTAGACCTGAGACAGGCTGCCCGTACGTATGGGGTCAGAGGAAACACAGTCAGTGGAAGTGGAACCCACACAGGCTGGGAGGCCCCAGTGTCGTCAGGTGTCATCCAGGCACCCTCAGGACAGGAGTGCTCCTTGTCGGATCACAGGGGCTGGAGGGAAGCACTAATTGCTACCTCTGTCACAGAAGCTTGGGTGTTCCAGAAAGTCCAGACCAACTCCCAGCCCTCACGTTCTAAAGAGATGATGGCTAATGTTCCCAAGATGCAACCATCAAAGACGACAAGGCACACCCCTCATTTTAGCTCAATTTGTCTCTGAGAAACTGGACAGCATTCCATGTTGGAAAAGGAACCACGTTAGTAGCCATGAGGGGACGTAAAGGACAGGGGGCAATAACCTGTCTGTCCATGTCCTTCTATGTCCATGAGGGGCATAGAAAGGTGGGGACCTGCCCAGTGGATGGATCCTCTGGAGAGAGTCACCATTACCCCAGGGCTACATGGACCAAAGGAGGAAGCCTCGTCTCTGTAACATCAGTGTTCCTCCTTTCAACTGTGAAGTTACAGGCTGTTAACTGCCACGTCCGCTAGAATGGAGGCCTTTCTCTCGGGTCATCAAGCAACATGAGGTGTCATGACATGGAGTCCAAGTCATGGTGAGCCCACATGTCAGAGTGGAGCTGCTCAACTGGGTTTGTGAGAACACATCCGAACAGACTGCCAGGCTAGTCTTCAGAATCTCCACTGGATGAGTCTGAACTGGCAACCTTTCAGCCAGGAGTCAAGTTCTCAACCATCCGTGCTATCCGGGGACTACTCTGGCCACCACAGGGCATTCCTCAAACTACCACACTCCACAGAACAAAGTGTCCACGAGACCACTGGATATGGTGATCCACCAGAGCCGTGCGTATGAAAACCCAGACACGGGCCACTTCGCTTGAATAAGAACATCAGAGCTGAGGCCCGTGTTCAGCAAGCATTTCTTAAAGTGACAGTGTCAGGAAGTCAAAACTTGCAGGACAAGTTACGTCCGAGGGCCTCTCCTCCCCTGGCCGGGACAGTCAATGAGGAGCCTGTGTGAACACCTTCCTGGGGCCCAGGACCTCCGCTGTCCAAAGCCTAGGAAGCTGGCACTTTAGCACACCTTCTGAGCTTCCCTGGGCATCATATTTTTCAGTAAAACCTGGTCACAAAAAAAAACCAACAAAACAAAACACTGAGCCTGCTGTCCACCAGCCACCAAGAAACGGCTCTGAGCAGCAGGAAGGACTGGGCTGTGGACCGCGCAGGTACTTTGCCTGTGAGAAGAACACGTCATGTCTAGCTTTAATAGGCTTCACCTTCTCCCCCTGTGATATGCCCATCCTCTCCCGTCTCTGTTACAGCCCCAGGGAAGCCCTCTTCATTTTAGCAAGTGACGAGGCATCTTTCTTAGCAGATGTGGCTTCCGTGCACAGAGCCACTCCCACTCTCGGTTCCTGCGACTCATTCTCGTCCCCAACCCCAGGACTCTTCAGAAACGTGGATGATAACTCAGACTCGAGTCCCAGCTCCTCCACTTACAAATTCACAGTCCTGCCTGGGCGTTTGTCACACTTGGTTTCCTCAGTAAGAAATGAGGCAGCCTGCAAGGAGCGTCTTGCACAAGGCCTGGCCCTTAAGCAGGACTGGGAAACCAGCAGCTGGAAGAAAGGTGTGCCCGCTGCAAGCATCACCGCTCAGCGGCAGGCAGCGAAGCCAGGAGAGAGACAAGCCACTTGGCCGGATTCTTTCTGTGGGAGGCAGGGATCTTAGAGGAAGCGGGGAGACCCCAGTACAAAGCTTATAGGGCTGACCTATTTCCTGTTGAGCTCAGTGCATGTCTGTGTACCAATGTAGAGTCTGAATACACACGAACGTGTCCTGTGTGTTTTTGCATATACACGTATCTGGGTGTATACACATCCATGTCTGTGTGTGCATGTGTGTACAAGTATGTGTGCATACATATATGGTGTGTGTGTGTGTGCACACCTGTCTGTGTGTGTGTGTGCCTGTGCGCACCCGTGTATGCATCTGTGTGTGTTACAAAACACACCCCCTTACAGGGGGGGCTTCCTGTCCTTCTAAGACCCTCCCTTCCCCCCTCCCACCCCTCCATCCAGGGATGAGCTCAGAGCTCCACCTCCTCGTTCTTCTGGTTCCTTCCCTCCAGCCCTGCGGCTCTCCCCACCCCCTCGGCGCTGATGACAGCCAGCCCTCAAGTCCCTGCTTGCAGCTGCTCATTTCTACCTGCCTGAGGGAACACCTTATTACCTGGATGCTTCGGAGGCCCCATCCCCAAACAAGCTGTAACTGTCACCCTCCTCCTTCCTCCTCCCCTCCCTCTCTCCCGTTCCTCTCCCCTTCGACCTCCTGTTGAATGCAGTGGTCACACAACAGCAGTTGATGGTCTAAGTCAGCCCTGAAAGCCCCCCTCAGCCAGTATCTCACCCCTTAACTGGAAGTACAATGAGCCACTGCACATTTCCCTTCCCAAAACCCCAGCAACCCTCACTTCCCACACCAGAGTGGCCTTCTAAAACATTGGCCTATGCTCTGCTTAGGAGTGCTGGTGGCACAATGGTCAAACTGCTTGACTGCTAACCTCAAGGTCTGTGGTTCAAACCCATCAGCTGCTTCACAGGAGGAACGTGAGGCATTCTGTTTCCATAAAGATTTACAGCCTCGGAAACCCAATTGGGGCCTCGGTACTCCACCTGCCCTCCAGGGTCGTATGAATTAGAATCAATTCACTGGCAGCAGGTGGGATCTTGGCTTTAAAAAAAGAAATGAAAAACGAGCCACATCCTAACACAATAGCCCCAAGGCTGTCTCCTGTCCCAAGACCTTGGTTGCTCCAGAGTCCAGATGACCCTCCACCCTCGTGCGTCCCCAGGCTGGCTCGTTCACACTTGCCTGTCCCCCTGCCTGTAAATCCCTGCCCTCCTGCTCCGAAGGGCAGACTCCTACTCATCCTCCAAAGCCCAGCTCAAATGTCTCCTTAGTGAAAATCCCTGTGGCATCCACTGAGAATGCTCTGCTGTTTCCATTTCTAAGGCTGCAGAGACTTCGTCCTCTGTTAGAGCTCCCAGAGGCAGACGGAGCACGGTGCTTCTCAGACTTACCTAGGCATAATGACTCACCGAAGAGTGTGGTAAAACGAGCCCACTTCTGAAGCTTCTGGGCCAGTGGATTTGGGGTGGAGTGGAGATTCTGTTATTTCCCATAGCATATCTGGCCACAGCATTGTGAGAAGTTTGCACCGAGTGCCCAGCAACAAGAGTATAGCAGCTAATTCTGTCACAGAAAGCCCCCTGGACCACAGAAAGGTCCCTCGATGGCAGTCTGTACTAACTGCCAACCAAACATGGGTAGCGCGAACCTGTCCAACAACACAATGGAAGAAAGGCCTGGGGATCTGCTTCTGTAAAGGTTTTGGCACAGAAAACTTCATGGAACCCAATTCCACCCTGACATGCAGAGAAAGCCCGCCTCGTCTTGGTAGGAGCTCCTGCCGTTGTTGCAGGTGAGCTTGCTGCAAGCTTTTGACTTATACTAAGTACTAATCTGTAGAGTCTCCAAATTCCTGAGGAGCAACGATGTCTGTTTGAGGAGTAAGGTGCACCTGTTTCAGGCCATGGTCTTTTCAATCACTTGCTAAGCATCTGAAATCTGAACCATGAGTAAAGATGACAGAAGATTGAGGCCTTTGAGCTGTGGTGTTGGAGAAGCGCACTATGTCTTTGAGAAAGTGTAGCCAGAGTGCTCCTTGAAGACTTTAGGCATGCTATTAGGAGAGGCTATTCTTTGGAGAGGACCTCGTGTTTGGAAAGGTGTTGGCAAAAGTGAGGAAAACCCTCAACCAGATGGACTGAAACAACGGACTCAAGTATGTCAGAAATGATGAGGATGGCACAGGACAGACAGACCTGCTGTTCACAGAGTTACTGAGTCACACTAACACCAACAATCTGCAGATTGGTGCTTTTCTCACCCCTTGGGAACCTCAATTCGCTCTTCTGAGTTCAGAACAGGGTTTTCCGTCAAAAGAACCCACCTATTGCATCATATAGGAAAGTTACCTAAGTGATCGATTCTGGAATGTTCCAGAAAGGAACTAAGCATCCAAGAAGCTTATGAGATAGATCTGGAGCGACTCCTGTGCAGACACCTCTGGGTCCAACTCTCAAAGACACAGGGCTATGACTAGCTAAGATGCCGCTCTCCATTTGTCTACCCAGCAACAGGGCTATGACTAGCTAAGATGCCGCTCTCCATTTGTCTACCCAGCAAACCTGAGCACAGTCACACACCCCGAGAACCTTCTGGAAGAGGACGCAGCAGAACTAGGCGCTGGATGAGCCATCACAACCTCACGGCATGATAGGAATAAGCCCACAAACACCACACCGTGGGCCAGGGGCCAGGGCAGAGCCTGCTCGCTCAAGTCAGAGCTAGAGGGCATGGTTACCTGGGGTTGGAGTTAGACCTCACGTGGAGGTTGCATCAAATTAGGGGAACAAGCTTCACTGCTGGTAGGCTGCCAACATGCCAGAACATTCCAGAAGCCTATCTGTTGGCATATCACCTTTACACACACTGCCGCTCCTCTGAGCCTCTGCTGATCAGAGATCCTCTTCCTGCACCGGGCCATATCCAGGGAGTGGTAGGTACACGCACCTGACAGAAGCCAGGCCAGATAAAGGCCCAAGTCCTAGGGGGCTACTCCCCAGGCTACAGAACCAGTTCCCCTCGGCAAGCGCTTTCTGAAGAAATGAAACTTTAAAGTGACCCCAGTTACAAAAGAAAGCCGCAAGAAACCAACAAAAGGGAAAAATCCACTGGGTTGATTCCACCTCTGTAGGCTGGAGCGGTAGTGCGGCAGGATGTCCAAGGCTGTCAATCTTTCCAGTCTTCCCAGTCACCTGCTCTGCACCGGAGAGCAGGGCAGTGAAGGAGGACAGAGGAACTGATGCCTTTGAGCTGCGGTGTTGGAGAAGAGCGTGGATATTATTGCATGAGCTGCCGGAAGAACAAACAGATGCGTCTTGAAAAGAGGGCAGCCAGATGCTCCTTGGAGGCAAAGAGGGAGAAAGTTCATCTCTCCTACCAAAGACACGCTGTTAGGAGGCTATTCCTTGGAGAGGACAGCGTGCTCAGAGAGGCTGGAGGGTCAGCAAAGGAGAGGAAGACCCCCGATGAGATGAACTGACACAGTGACTGCTGTAAAGTGTGTCAGAAATTGAGAGGCTGGGACAGGACAGGACAGGACAGAGATCAGGCCTGTTGTTTCCAAGGTCATTAGGAGTCATACTCGACTCAACGGCACCTAAAAACAACAAATCCGACTCTTCTGTCTTTGTCTCTTTGAGGGGCCGGTGGGTTCCAGCATGACTCTTTTGGTTGGCAACCCAGGGCTCACCACTAGGCCTCAAGGGCTCTCTTCTTACCAGAGAAGGGGGGCAGGGAGTGAGGTTAACAGTGAGTCCACTGGGCAAAGCTGGCACGTCCAGCTTGTTCACCTCCTCCGGACCTTTTGGGGGTATTGTTCAGCAAGTTTACTTAAAGGGCTCATCCTCTCTTCTCCCAGCAGGACCCCAATTCCACGCTGCAGATGTGCCCCAAGGTCCCTCCCCAGCATCTCATCCAAATGCAAATGAAGGTACAGCAGCTGGAGCTGCAAACAGATGGCCTGCTCCAGGGAATGGGCTTGATCTGTGGGCTTGGGCTCCGCGAGGTCAGCCTGGCCAGTCCTCACTCCTCAAGCAGGCACAGATTTGGGGTGACCTCTGTGGAGGCTTCCCTCAACAGCTTCCCCAGCTAGCCCAGGGGGGCAGAGCCTGGGCTGGGCAGCCTGCTCCTAGCACCTCGGGGTGAGAAAGGCAGAGCCGAATCACAGGGATCACTTTTCCCCACAGTTATGCAGAGAAAAGCAAGACTCTCCCTCCAGGGACACAGGGCCTCCGGGCTGAAACCCACATTCATTCAGGAAATTCCAAATTAAGATTCAACGCCAGCAAGGTTAACCTTTCTCTCCTGCCCTAAGCCGCATATTTGCATAGAGGTAAAAGCTTCCTAAAAACAAACAAACGGATTTTGAAGAGGTCCTGTCACACCACAGAGCCCCTTTTAAAGCAGGGTCCTTGGTCAGCCTCAGTGGCTTCCAGTGGGAAGAACTCACAAACCCCTTGCTTAAATGAAGACTGCGCAGTCCCTAGGAAGTCCTAAGGCTTTGGTGGCTCTGTAATGAAGCACTTAACTCCCATCTGAGGGCTGGTAGCCCAAACTCACCAGCCAAGTCGTAGGAGCATGTGATGGTTCTTTTTACCGCCTTGTTGTTGTTGTTATGTGCCGTCAAGTGGCCTGCGACTCATAGCAACCCTATGTACAAGAGCCCTAAACTCTGCTCTGTCCTTGTGCCCATAGCAGTGTCTCTGACACACCCACCCGATTAACCTAGTCACCGAATCAATCCACCTCATAGAGGGCCTTCCCCTCCTGTGCTGTCCCTCCACCATCCCAAGGATGATGTCCTCCAAGGACCGGTCTCTCCTCACAACATGTCCAAAGTATGTTAGAGCCCCAGAATCCTTGCCTCCAAGGAGCCACCCAGTTTAACCCCTTCCAGGATGAACCTGTTTGTAGCAGTCCTCAATACTTTTCTCCAGCACCACAGCTCAAAGGCATCAATTCTCCTTCTATCCTCCCTAGTCATTTTACCACTTTGGAAGCCCTAAAGGGCAGTTCTGCTCTGTCCTTCTGGGTGGCCTGGCCTGGTGCGCCCACAGGTGAAAGCAAGCACTGACAGCCTGCTCCAGGGTCAGCACAGGGAGACTGATGAGCAGCTTCCCAGCAGCTGAGTTTTCAGAAGGAGACAGCCCAGCTGTCCTCCTGGTGTCTGAGTGGACGCACCTTTGGGTCAGCAGCCAGGAGCACCAATGGTTTACAGGGACTCCAGGAGAGAGATGAGGGCCTAATTGAACTCATCGTACCCTAGGGAGCTCTGGGGACCTAGTGGTAGGAAGCTTTCCTGCAATCCCAAAGGTATGTGGTTCGAATCCACCAGCTGCTCCACGGGGGGAAGGTCAGGCCATCTTCTCTGTGTGATTGGCTGCCTCTAAAAACCTGCTAGAGGGCCCTGAGTTGGTTTCAACTCAACAGCACATAACATCATCCCAGGACCAAACATGTGTGTAGAATCAGGGTTCCTGAAACAGTCTCCGGGCAGATTCAGAAAGAGGGTTCAGAAACAACCAGCTCCAGAGCTGTTGGGGCTGTTCCGCTTCAGCCTACTTACTCCCTGTTACACCTTCACAGTGGCACCTGAACCTCACAGGTGAAACCTGGCAATAGGCAGCAGGGGCCAGGCTCTGGAGAATTAATGCTCAGAGAAGCAATGGGTTCAGTGTGGAGGCCCAGTGAAGACAGGAGATCTGGTAGACACCCACATGTGGAACCAGCTCCCAGAGGCATCACCAAGTTCTCACAGACTACTTAGCACATCAGGCCCGCTCCCAGCCGGCCCAAGCTGTCTACTGTCTTATCACATGTCCCTCCTGGGGAGGGGACACCCCACTGGCCTCCCTGGGACCCGCGTCTCCTGGTGGCTCTCTGTGCTGTTCCTTCAGTCTCTCCCCTGCGGATCTGCACTAGCTGCCACCCATTTCTGTCATTATTTCTCAAATACCTGTCTCTTCCCTGACTTAGAGAAGTCTGAGATGGTTTTCCACTTACCATCCTGGGCCTGCAGGATTGAACCTCGTAAATGTATTTGGAGACTAAATAAATGAAGAAAGAGCCCCTGGTTGGCACGAAGGGCCCCTGGTGACACTGTGGTTGCCTCTTCAGCTGCCAAGTGAAAGGCAGACGTTCGAGCCAACCAAGAGGCCCATGGAGGACAAGGTGGCCACCTACCTCCCTAAGATCCCAACTCCACTGAGCTCATTTCCACTCACTGTGGCCCTCCACTGGGATTCTGAGGCTGTCAATCTTTATGACAGAGGGCTGCCCACCTGTGAAGTGAATGGTGGATTCGAACCATTGACCTTTGAGTTAACAAGGCAACATGTTACGCACTCTGTCACCACAGCTCCTTCCTTAAAGCCTCAGAACTCCCACGGGGCAGCTCTACTGCCCTGCAGAATCGCTGTGAACCAGGACCAATTCAACAGCAATGGGTTTGTATTTTGGTTTGGGTGGGACACTGGAGTAAGTGCTTGCCTTCTGAGGTAATGGTTGAGGGTTGGAACCCAGCCACAGGTGTCTCAGACAGCCAGCCTGGTGATCTACTTCCCAAAAGTCACAACACGGAAAGATGCCAAGAATCCTCATCAACCTGACAGTGACTAACAGGGATGACGGTGAATGAAGAGAAGAAGCCAATGACGCCACAGCAGGTACCCCACACCACAAGCCACAAGCCAAAAAGCACGTCTGTACCAACCACCTCGTCCCTGCGAAGCTCTGCAGCCGTCGCCTCTCCACCACCAGAGTGGGATCTGGAGGGAACGTCGCTGTGACCCTTTCCAACCTGAGTCCCCTGGACTCCCGCTTCTGAGTGCCTGTCACCCCGAGTGCTGGGCTCACCCTGAGCTAAGGTCAGCTGGCTGAACCACTGCTCGCCTCCCAGAATACCCAGAGCCGATCGAGGCTCATACGATGGGTTTTAAAAAAACAACAACAAACAAACAAACAAAAAAAACCCACCAAACTGAACTTTTCATTCAGAACGAGCTCCATTTCGTGGTCCCTCTGTTCCCCAGCCAGCCAGCTCAGACTCCCTGGAAGAGACTGGAAGTAAAGGAGGTGTTGCTGTTTCTGCTTGTTTGGTCTGGAATTTTATTTCCTCTTTAACCTTTCTCTGCAAGAAGTGACCATCAGAAGGACAATGAGGGCTCTGGTGTCTGCAGTTGCCACAACTCAGGACCCAGGGCCACAAGCTGCAGGAGGCCCAGGGCAGAGGTCGGTCTGGACATGGGTCCAGTGCCCCCACAATGGCAAAGGCAGTTGCTGCAGAAGATCAAGGACCACCACCTTCAGTAAGAATTCCATCTCAGCATCAAGAAGATGAAAATCCCACCAGCAGGTCTACAGGCAACATCATGAGAGATGGAGGAAGCCTGAAGGGTCTAGGATTTCATTTTACGTGGATTCACCAACAACATACTTGCACTGGAAAAATCTGTTGTACAGGGACCCCTCTGGAGTACTAAAGAGCAAGGATGTTAGTTCAAAGACTAAGGTGCGCATGATCCAAACCATGCTCTTTTCAATTACTTGCTAGTCCTCTGAAAGTTGGACAGTGACTAAGGATGACGGCAGAAAAATCAATGCCTCTGAACTGTGGTGTTGGAGATTACAGAACACTCCGTGTCAAGAGAACAAACAGGTCTGTCCTAGAGACAATGCAGCCAGGGTGCTCCTTTGAGGTAAGGATGGAGACACTCCAGGTCACATCCTTTGGGCATGTTGTACGCAGGGGCCAGTCCTTGGAGGAGGATATCATACTTGAAAAGGTGGTAGGTGAGTGTAAGAGGAAGACCCTCAGTGAGGTGGGACTGACACAGTGATTCTAACAACGACCACAAGTGTGTCAGAGACACAGAAATTGGCACAGGGGAGGGCAAGGTTCTAACTGCTGTCCATAGGGTCATTCTGAGTCGTAGTTGACTCGATGGCACCTAACAACAACAGGAAGAAATGCCTGACACGGTATCATGTGTCAGCTCATACAGAGGAAGGCAGGCCGGATCAGGAGCACCCTGGCAGAGACATTTCAGGGACGTAGAAGCCAGGGCTTACCCCCTCCCCTGAGGTGGTTATGGGTGAATTTGACAAGTATGAGACCAGTTCTTCATCCTGTCATCAATGACTGGCTCCCAGAGCAGTGCCCAGGCCTCCACGGACAGCAGAAAGGAGGGACTACTTAGTTGGAAGCTGTAGCCCACCATCCACGTCAAAGCCGCACCCACCGCCATGGATCATTCTGACTCACAGCAGCCCTTCGCTGGGCTGCTGCAGTTGTACATCTTCTGCCCATCTTTGTCCCTCCGATTGGCAGACTCAGACCACAAACCTCTTGGTTAGCAGCCCAACACGTAACGGACATGGCCCCCAGGGCTCCTTGGCCATCAGCTCTGCCTCCCTCTGGGCCCCACTGCCAGCAGATCAGGTCTGATTCGTTGTGACCCACCACCAGGTTCCTGAGGTGCTAAATCACAAGAGGAAATGAGAGTCCATCACAGCAGGAAGCGGCCGTCCATCTTTCTACAGTGGCGCTAATAGTGGTTCAAACTCAAGAGATGTGCAGCCTTTGGGCGAGCAGTGAAACTAGCTACGGACAAAGCAAAACACCACACAACCAAAAACCACTGCCACGGAGTCTACACCAACATACAGAACAGCGTAGAGACCAACACCAGACAGAATCAGCATGCTCGAGGAGTCTTCAAGGCTGTGAATCTTTACAGAAGCGACTGCCACGGCTTTGTCCATTGAAGTGCTGGTAGACCACCATGGACCAGGCAGAGAACCAGAAGCCAGTAAAGAGTGGAAGATGATTTGTTGAATGGCTTTAGGAGACCTTTAGGAGAACCCCAGTTGTGCTGGGTCACTGGCCGGGTTCATCTGAGCAGAATGAGCTCCTTAGGGTTTCCGCTGCCAATTTCTGCAGACTCAGATCACCAGGACTTTCTTCCAAGGTGCCTCTCAAGTAATCTAGAACCCCCAACATCTTGATTAGCAGCAAACTATGTTAACCATGTGCGCCACCCAGCAATTCCCTTCCAAACGTAGTAGTCAGGTGGTAAATTTGGGAAAGAGAAAAGGTGGCCAGCTATTCTTCAAGAGTCCCAGATAGCTCATCCATGAGCTGGGAAAAGCAATACTTCTGATCTGCTGGACCAACAAGATGAGAGGTAACAGACATGAAAGTGCCCAGCACAGCATCCAATATGTGACTACCATTTAATAAATCACAGTCGTCATCATCATCATAACACGGAATGTGCTTCATCCATCACCACTGCTGCCATCACCACCACCACCACTGCCGTCACCATGACTCCCGCCATCACCACCACTGCCACCATCACCATCACTACCACCACCACCACTGCCGTCACCATGACTCCCGCCATCACCACCAATCACTACCACTGCCACCATCACCATCACTGCCACTGCCACCACCACTGCCACCATCACCATCACTGCCACCA
>NW_006399756.1:9540812-9555423 GCF_000299155.1 Elephantulus edwardii | reverse complement strand
ACCATCACCACTGCCGTCACCATGACTCCCACCATCTCCACTGCTGCCATCACCATCACTGCCACCGCCACTACCACTGCCTCCATCAGCACCATCATTGCAAGGACTGGAGAACCATTACTTCATCATCATCATCACCATCATGACAAGAAATGTGGTAAAGGCACATGGCCTCATTCATCACCATCATATCAAGGACCAGGTAAAAGGAACATGGCTTTGTCAAACCAATAAATTCATTCAACGGTTACTCTCCACCCTCAGCAACCATGAGGCCTCTGGGGAATTGCCTCACCCCGTCATCTTCCCCACAGCATCCTTCGCAAAGCCTCAGGACAATGTGTCAGAAGCTTCAAACCACCCTCTCTTTTCTTACAAAATTTGTCATTCCTCATGAAGCATGCATCTCTCTGTTATCGCATGGCTGCAAATGACTTTTTTTTCCCAACAAGAGGAAAAAGTGTCAAATGTAAACCATTTGGCCAACAAGCAGCAAGATGAACACAGTTCCACAGCTCAGGCACTGGGAGAAGCCCAAGATAACAGAAAGGGCTGGACCAATTCAGGATATCCTGCTTCCTTAGAAGATACATCCTTGAGAATTATATGGTAAACTTCCTATTGTTCCAGAAATAAGGATTCTGATTTTTTTATCAGGTTTTTGCTTTGATAGGGATGTGGGGAAGAGGTACCCCTACTGTATGCACTGTGCTTTAAAACGCCCTCGCCCTTTGACAGATAGCAGCTTATCAGATAAGGAAAGCGAGGCTCAGAAATGTCAGCCGCCTCCTCTGAGGACTCACAGCCTATAGACACTGGAGGGATTCTAAGCAGGTCTTCCTGACCCTGAAGACCTCATTCCTTTGCTGAGAGTTGTCTCCAGAACACACATCATTACCATTCAAAGAAATTTTATCTATAGGAATAAATATGACATAGAATGTAGGTTAAGAGTTTAAGAGATTATGTATATCAACAATTTTAAAGTTGAGACGTTTCAAATATGTAGGATACATTCAGTTACACACCCACCTCAGGGGAATCAAGGGGGCTTAGCAGGATAGGGGAACTACTTACTAACTGAATGGTTGGCAGCTCGAATATAACCAGGGATGCCTCAGAAGAAAGTCCTTGCAGTCTGCTTCTATAAAGGAACAGACTTGAAAATCCTGCAGATTCTGCTCTACTCTGCACACGTGGGGTCAGCATGACTGAGAATAAACACGACAGCAAGCAGCTGGTGGGTTGGGGAGGGACCACCCCCAACACAGCCACAGTCTAGGGGCAAGCCCACAGGCAAGTTCCAATGTGAGGCACACGTTAAACCCTAAACTTCTTCCGGTGCAAACATTTTTAGATTTCTTCTAACAGCAATTTCCTCCTCTGTTCTCTTCAACAGACAGATACACACACACACACACACACACACACACACACACAGAGTTGGCCCTTTAAGTGTGTAGATACTGCTTTAAACTGCATCATTGGTCACCACATAGAAAAGCATAACAATACTTTGAAATATTAGGTAACATTATTAACAAATAAACATGAACTATTAGGCCACATAGTAGCATAAAGGAGCTGTAAATTTAGCAAAGGAGCCTTAATAGTGCAGTGATTATTAAAGCACTCTGCTTCCAACCAAGAGGTCACACCCACCAGCCATTCTGCAGGGAGGGAGATAAGGCAGCCTGCTTTGGAAAAGATAACAGCCTGAACCCTCAGGACAGTATCCTCTGCCCAGGAGAGTGTATATGCACCTGCATTGGGTTTGGTGGGCTTTATTTCTTTTTAAGGGTTGGAAAGTAATCTAGACAACCTGTGTCGTTTACTTTACACTTCAGGTCGAGTTCTTTTGATGGAAAGTGTTAGATAAGTCTTAACTCTCTCCCTTCACCTGGCTCAACAATCTATCAGCATTTTCCTTAGAAGCTACTTTTTAACCTCCTTATAAAACATGGGAAAGTCTGCTATTAGGGACCTCTCCAAAGTACTGAAGAGCAATGGTGTCTCTCTGGAGACTAAGTTGCATCTGATACAGACCATGGTGTTATGCCTCAGAAAGTTGGACAATAACTTGGGAGGATAGAAGGAGAATTGATGCCTTGGAGCTGTGGTGCTGGAGAAGAGTATTGAATGCACCATGGACTGCTAAGAAAACAAACAGGTTCATCCTGGAGAGGGTCAAACCAGGCGGTTCCTTGGAGGCAAGGATTCTGAGGCTCCGTCTAACATACTTTGGACATGTTATAAGGAGGGACCGGTCCTTGGAGAGGGACATCATGCTTGAGAGGGTGGAGGGACAGCACAGGAGAGGAAGGCCCTCTATGAGGTGGATTGATTCAGGGACTGGGGTAATTGGGATGGGTGTATCAGAGACAGTGTGACTGGCACAGGACAGGGCAGAGTTTAGGGCTATTGTACATAGGGTCGCTATGAGTCACAAGCAACTCGACGGCACATAACAACAACAACAACAATATAAAACATAACCCCATAACCCAAGATTCTACATATGTGCTGTCCATGCAGGAATCATCTAGAATTTACCATTCTCCATTTCGTCCAGAGATTAAAAGAAGATACTACAGTTTAGTTCCCTGGATCAGTACAATTAAATGGAATCCTATTTTTAATATTTGCATTGTCACCAATTTTCCAGACGGGGTGTACTTAATTACTCACAATCTTCCCAGATGGGATAAAGGACAACAGCTCACCTTCCACCTCAGAATCACACAAGTTTTAACACACCAACGTTACCCAAACACTGTTGCTGTTGTTGTTGTTGTTGTGTACCATCAAATTGGAACTAACCCACAGCTGACCCTCCAGTGGGTTTTTAGAGGCAGTAAACTGCATAAGAGGAGACTACCCACCTGTCTCTTATGGAGCAGCTGGTGGGTTCAAACCACATACCTTTGTGTTGACAGTGCAATCCCTTACCACTAAGCCACCAGAGCGCCCCACACCCTGAGAGGACCCACTGTCACTGGGCACACACCCTACAAAGATGGCCGTGGTTTGTCTCAAGGTTGTTGGCATGAATACAAAGACAGAAAGACAAACAGAGGCCAGTGAGGAAGCTGGGGCTTCCACCTTGGAGGCTCTATCACACTCTTTTTTTTTTTTATTATTATTTTGTGTGTGTGTGCGTGTACCGTCAAATCAGATCTGACTGGTACAGGAGGATATTGCGCCTCCTTCTCCGGCAGAGCATCTGGTGGATTCGAACCGTGTTCCTCTGGGATTGTAGTGCAGCTTCTTGCCACTAGGCCACCAGAGCTCCCCTCTATCACACTCTTGAAAAGGGGGCAGAGGGGAGGGGTTTTAAACAAAGTGACTTATGTTGATCTCGGAAGAAATATCTCTCTAAGACATAAAGAACTATCAAATGAAGTGTCCCAATTTATTCAAGACTTATCTTTCCAAGAATTCAGCTCCAGGCCCCTTCCTTTAGATGAGTTCATGCAAGGCCAGAGCTGCATGCTGGCTGGGGCCTCCACAGGTCTACCAGATAGCCAGCTATTCATAGAGATGTCATGAAAACAGACGTTTTCCTCAAAATGGATCTTAAGTTGTATGAGCTTTACAAGAGAAAACAAACTCATGCTTACAGACTTGCTAACCACAGCTCCCTGGGGAAAAGAACTACCACCTGGAAAATCCTCTGGGGCAAAAGCCACAGACCCTCTCTATCAGGTGGAGTCCCGGATTCAGAATGGAATCAATAAAAAGTTCAAGGATGTGACCACCATCACACAGACAGTACTCACAGCACCCTGACCTGGGTCTTCCCTGTGTATATTCCCAACAACAGAAACAAAATAAAACACTAAATAAGGATGGGTATGCCTCACTTTACAGAACATGCCAACACTATTTTTTTAATAAATGGAAAATGTGTGGCAAGTCAGCATTAAGCACGTCAAATGGCACTGTCTTTCCAACAGCATGTGCTCATTCATGTGTCTGTCACATATGGGCCATTTTCACGGTATTTCAAGCTTTTTTCCCATAATGCTATTGTCCAACAGGGAACTGTGGTGGTGTAATGGTAAGAAGCTGTGCTCCAATCCCAAGGCCTACGGTTCGAGTCCACCAGCTACTCCACAGGAGAAGGATGTGTAATTTCTCCTCCTATGCAATTTTACTGCCTCTGAAAACCCACTGGAGGGTCAGCTCTGAGTCAGTTCCAACCGAAAGGCACACAATAACAACCCTGTACACGTACAGATTACAAAAACGTGCACCACTGCTTACTAAGTCAACTGTCACTTCACAGTGACCCTCCGTGGGTTTCAGAGGCTGTAAATCTTTACAGGAGACAAGCCAGCAACTTTGCATTTGGCGGCCCACCATGTAGAGCATCTGCATATACTAAGTCTCCGTTAGTTGATTACAGCATATTGCAAACATAACTCTTACGTTAACTGGGATGTGCGGGGGGGGGGGGGGGGGAGTCACTGACTTGTTTGGTGCAGCGTCTGCTTTAAAGCCGTGTCTAGAATCAAACCTACAGAACGTCTTACGTCTGCCTGTAAAGATCTCTGAAAAAGCCTTGGGGAGAAAAGAAAACGAATCCTAGAGCTGGCACAGAATGTTTGGTCACAGGAAATGTCCCATCACCATCAGTCACGTGGGCAGCCCAGGAGAGGCGGGAGCACCTTTGGTTTTGTGTGGAGTCTTCACAGTGTGGAGGGGTCGCCTGGACAGCGGTGAAAAATCAAGGCAAATCCAAGTGTCGAGGGGCCCACTCCTCCTCAGACTATAAGTCCTGGGCACAGTGATTCTCTGACTAAATGCTCAGAAAGTCTGCTCTTCAACTGAGGCCAAACTTTCAGCCCTACTCACACACAGAGACTGGCCAGGGAAGAGGGGGCATCAGGTGTGTATGCTGAGAAAGCAGGGCCAGCTCCAAGTCTCATGTAGGGCCCAGCAAACGTATAAATTTGTCCCTCCAGAGGAAAAATGAAATAAAGTAAAAAGACTACGGATATTTGTATACAACCCCATAAAATCCACCAGCTTGCGTTATTTATAAGATAGGCTGGAAAACTTCGCAAACAAGAAATAATTTCTGGTCAGCCAACCTAGGAAAGTCAAAGGCAGAGGTGGGCCACCAGCCATATATCCCACCTAGTTCAACACTTGAGCACCCCAGATCCATTTGCCACTTTCGCCTTTAAAGACATGAACTAGGCAGCTTTGATGGAAATGCGAAATGAAGCTAACTCTGATTAAAGGATGTTGGGAGCTTTTTAACAATTACGCTCCCCAAGTAAACACCCAACATGTCTGCAAGCTGAAGCGGCTGTTAGAGTTAGAAATGGCTGGCGGAGAACTTCAATGCCCGTCTGTTTAAGCTACCCTAAGTGATTTCACGGCTGCATAATTATTCATTAAGTCTGACATTAGAAACATCTCAGATTGGATTGCTCTGGTTTGGTGAATTCTCAGCCTCAACTGAAGTGGAAAGCCTTAAAAAGAAGGGCGCTTCTGATGCCTCGTTCATTTGAAAGGGGGCCAGGGAAGAGCAGGGTTGTGCTTACGTAGGTGCTCCAGCTTTTAACTGGTTAAAATACACGGGCCAGAAATATTAAAAAAGAAAAAAAAGGGATTCAGGTCAGAGAGAGCCAGTATAGAAACAGGCCTGCCTGCTAGACTTTTGCTCGACAAGTGGTGCTAAACACAGTCCTTTGTCTATGAATTGTGAAATACTTTATATACCCATAAAGAATATGTACTTCATTGTGTATTTAACTGCATCAGCCTGCATTTGGCTTAATTGACCAAGAATAAGTCCTTGTTCTTAAGCTAACTATCAAGTTACAGTCAACTCTTAAATATTAACACTCAAATTGAGGAACAAAGATGCAGATAATACAAAACAGAAGATTAGTTTAAATCATACACTCTTGGTATGCGGATTTATTCCTTTTTCTTTTTTCTCTCTTTCCTTTTCCCTCACAATTAAATGTGTATGGTTGATACTATGACATTTACGATACTTTGAACAAAGGGCCTCAGTCAAATTGAAAACTCCAACATAGGAAGGTGCCCCGGCTTGGCTCCACTCTGCTCCCAGGCTGGCCCAGGACCCCAGCTCCTCACAGAGAGCTGCCAGGAAGGCCTGCAAGCGCCTCTATTCCCAGGTGCCTACTCTTCCCAGTCACACAGTCACACCGTGTGGAGGGTGGGGAAAGTAATTAAGGGTTTGGGGTTAGAAAGACCCTTTCATTTTCTCTCCTACTGAGCGGGTGTAAACAAAGATGTCCTGAATGTCAACAGTGACTTAATTAACCAGTGTAGGTGACAATGTCAGGAGGAACCTGAAAGTAAGAGTCACCCACCCTATCATGCTTGGCATAAGCAGAATATTAATCAGCATAACTGTCCTTGCCATTGAAGTCTGTCCCTGCTTTGAGACAATATCTGGATTTGAATCAGAAACATTTCTTTTAACCTGGAATCTTAACAACTAAAACCTGCTCAAGACCAAGTATCGATTTTGTTAAGTGAGGCGAGCAGACCTAACCTAACCACAGGAGGTATTTTCTAATGCACAAAGTACCCAAAAGCTGAATGACGTGAAACGATATGTGATAGACTGTGGTGTCTTAAGACAGGAAGTTGGACATAAACTTCCTGTACCAACAAACCCACTGCCCTCACGTCAATTACAACTCATGGTGACCCTCCGGCAGATTTTGAAGGCTGGAACTCTTCCCAGAAAGAGATTTATCATCTCTCTCCTGTGGAGTGATTAGAAACAATCACCTTTTGGGTTAGAGAAGCCCAACACATAACACAAACATGGTCATTTCAGTGGGATAATACAGACTCTTTCTTGGAACCCCTCAAACATATTTTTCTGGGCATCTCTCCCCAGTTCAGTTCAATGACCATCATTTAAACTAAGCCTCTGAACTAACAAATCACAGAATCTTCCAAGATGAGACTTTCTGCAACAAAAGGGGGGAAGGGTGAGCCCAATGTCAGACTAACTGTGAGAGTGAGGGGACACACAGAGAGAGAGAATATGCTAGAACTGCCCTAGTTAGCTGCCTCCCGTTGTCAAGAGCTCTTTTCTCATCTATAATTAGATCACCTTCCTTCGAAGCTCAGAGCTGAACACCTGGGCTAGGCGGACTCGTCCTGGGGACGGACAGCAGTAGCCACATCTGTACTACCAGAGGCTACAAGAGGGACTCCAGCCCCACAGAGCGAGCTATGTGCAACAGGAGGGCTTCCTCCACAGCAAACCCTTTCTGCAGCTGCCTCCCAAAGGTGCAAGCGTCCTGATATTGTGGCAACTGACGCGACCAGCTTCCTGCCCTGGGAAAGCCCACGTTCCCAGCTGGCTGGGGCACAATGATAGTAATAATGGGGATCAGGTGCTTATTAGATGCCAGGCCCAATGCTAATTTCTTTTTATGTCTGGGTCTAATTGAAATCTATCTACCCTTGGAGGAAGGCCGTCTTCTGAGGATATTAGGACCCACTTTATATAAAACTGTAGAGACCCTTAGCAAGCATCAGATGACAGCAGGGGAAAGTGAGGCTCAGGTGCTGGTACACTTGGCCAAAGTCTCTGCTTTGCAGGGGTTTCTCTTCCCCTGCCCCCTCAGGTCTCATAACCCTGGGAGTAAATCTCATGGAAGCCAGAGACACAAAAATAGGCACAGAAGACCCTTCACAACTACTTCCTATGTGCCAAAGCCCCCACTCTCCACCCCAGTGCACCCACACCCCAGATCTTTAAGGTCTGCTGCTTTCAACAGTATCCATGTTGTCAAATACAAAATTTGACACAAATATCCTTTCCGGAGACTTGAACTCTTTCAGCCTGGCTCCCCTCTTTGCCTTGCCCCATGTCCTTGCTAGATTATAAACAGTTCCCCAGTCATTAAATCCGGCCAAAGAAACACTCCAGGGCGACTTCACACTTTACCTCAAAACACATCAGTGCTGCCCTGAACGTGTAAATAGAAAATGACAGGTTCCCCCTCCCGAAACCTGAGCGCCTCGGAGCCCCCACCACCCCACCCCACCTCCAGCATCCAGGCTCACTCCACTTCCCACAGCCCTGCGAGCCAGGCGCTCATGGGAACCAGCAATTAGGGAAACATCCATTTTCATTATTAGCAAAATTAAAGCAGGCATGACTTTCAGAAACCAGGATCTGTTTCTCTTGAATCAAGTCTGTTCAAGAGGCAGCCCAGTCACGAATTGCATCCATTTCACGGCAGAGCCAGGGCGGCAGGTGAAGCACCACACCTGGTCATCACTGCACCTCGGAGCGTCTGCGTGACCCACAGTCCATCAGGCCATCCCGGGATGACTCAGTATGCAGCACTGTTTACATCTTTAGGGACCATCCCAGGGACCAAATTCTCAGTGCCATCCCTCCCATGCATCCCCTCCCTGAGGGGCCCACAATCCTGGGCTTTCACCCTTTTCCAGCCCACCCCTCTGGACGCTCCTCCCCAAAACAGCTGGGCTGACCCCAGACTACTCGGGCCAGCTCCCGGCTCCCCAAGCCAAGCAGGCACCAGGTGGGCGCCCGCAGACAGGTTCATTAAGTGGCGATGAGTGTCGGGATCTGCCGTGCTCTTCTCGGGTTACCACTCGAAAAGGAACTCCGCTACCAATATTCCTGCTGCTGACAGATCACCACGCCGCCCCGAGCCGGGCTTGGCTGAGTCTCCAGACAACCTGAGAGAGCTTCCCAAACTACCCAGCCGATTCGCCCAGCCCTGCACCCCCCCAAGACTTTCCATGCTCCAGCTGAAATCCCCAGGCACAACCCCCTCATCTGCAGGTGCTCAGAGGTGGCGGAGACCCCCTAGTAAACTCTCACTGGAATTTACCCAAAATAGCCACGGAGGCTCCACAAGGCACTGTTTCACTATGATGAATTGCTACTCAAAAAAGAGGACAAAGTCTAATCTGTGAAGCATCACCATGCACAAGTTCTGCAGCTTCCTTCTTCTCCTTAGACAATGGGAAATAAAATGTCAGCATTTCAGAGGCTGGCGATTTCCCTTAATGGTGCCTTTTGTCGGAAAACAGCAATTTTTTACATGGTAAGCAATCACCTCCCTCCTGCAGGCACACTGCACAGAAAGCGAGAAGCCTCTATTCCTCCAGCAGCCGGAGTCTCCTTCCCAGGTCTGGGGCCAAAAAATACAGCCACCACCTCCTCCCCCCAGCAGACACCACCAAACTGCCCCGGCTAGCCCAGAAAGGAACCTTCTCGCCGCCCAGCAACTGGGCAGAGCAAAGCCACTACTCTTAACTGCCCTTAGCCGACTGTGTAATGATACAAGGACAACCGAGTATAAAACAGGCCCGCCCAGGACAGCCATCCCCACAGACCAATCCACACACACACTGGAGACCCTCTAAGCGCAGTGCAAGGCTCACTTACCTTCCGGCTCCAGTGTTGTATCCTCAACTAAACTGAATGAGGGCCGGGCCAGGGACAAGGTTGCCATGGTGACCACAACCAGGCAGATGAAGTGACCCCAGCTGACCATGGTTAGGGTGCCAATGCCCGGGCCTCTTCCGTATCTCCATGTGGACGTTAATCCCATCTGCACACTTCGGCTACGGGCATGGACCGCCAGCGATGCCTCCAGCCTGTGGTGGGCTCAGGGACCAGGTGCTGCTGCAGCCGCTGCTGGCCTCGCCTCTGCGCCTGTCACAGCGGCTACGGGAGGAAAGAGAGGTGGCGAGTCAGTGACAGCGTCCCCAGCCGGTCCACTCAAGCTCGACTGGGAGAAAGGCCTTGCTCAGCCTTTATTCAGCTCTTAATCATCTTCTCTATCTGCAAAGGCCTCCCATGCTCACCTTCGGCTCCCAGGTGTGTCCACACAGAGGCTCTGTTAATGGCTAACCTTCCTTACCTAAGGCAGACTTAACAGACACCCAGATAAGGACCTAGAACTACTCAGCCACACGACCCTGTCAGTGGGGCAAGGGGCTCTCTGCCGCCTATGGAAAGCAGAAGCAGCGTGACCTTCCACCCAAGGGCAACTACAAATGCAAGTTCAAATATGCTCGGGTGGTATCAGCAGCTGAGCTCGCAGCCCATGGGCCTCCCTGGGCGTGAGAGGGCTGACCCACAGGCGTCTGCTCGCAGCCTTGGATCCCTGCACGGCAACCCTGGGACGGTCTCCCTGTCCTCCCCGGAGCTCCTCAGGAAGCAAGCTGGCCAGAGAAGGAGAAAGCCCAGGAAGACGACCCACGGGTCCCGGCGGTGTCCCGTGCCACGGTTCATTATCAAATGCTGATGGGCTTGTCCTTTCTTGCACCCATCAGCTACTTGGGAAGGACAAATGATGGCGCCGCACAACAGTCACACGACAGGCGCCTCATCGGGGTTTGGCACAACTCTGGTTTCCTTCCTGGTGGACCAGGTCTAGAAACGTCCTCAACCTAGTGCTGGTGGTGATGGTGGTGGTGGTGTTGAGTGCCTTCGAGTTAAGTACAACTCATAGCGACCCTATGAACAAAAGGCCTGAAGCCCCTCTACAACTATCAACATTTATCAAAGTTCATAGAGTTTCCGGGGGCATGTTATTTAGGAAGTGGATGCCACTCCTGCTTCCAACTGAGGGTGGGGAAGAAATGGAAGTCGATGCCGACGTACGTTTCCACATGAACAGGGGCCAGGCTTTACCCCAACAGTGACAATACCATGCTAATTCTCGACATGGCGCATGATTGGCTGTTAAATCCCGATGTGCTCGCCATTGGCTACAATTTCAGGAGTTAACAAGGGGGCGCTCGCCACCACTCTTTCATCCACTCATTTGATCCAAACGATTTCAAGACAAAGATCATTTCCAAAGAGAACTTAAAGTATTTTAAGTAACTTTAAGGTCATTCACTTTCTAAGTGTCTAGTCAAAACAGACGTTGATTAAAGTGATCAGCAGGAGAGCATATATTAACTTTGTGGGCTTCGAATCACTCACTGATCCACACAAGAGAATCAGATCGTGTAAGACGTGGGAGGTGAAGTGAGACCTTGAACGTTAGCTAACTGCTCGGAGACCGGTGGTGAAATGGTTGAGCTGTAAGCTGGTAACCAAAACCTTGGCAGCTGGAAGACAATCCAGGGCTCAGAGGAAGAAGAAAGGCCTGGGTCGCCACTGTCATCACAGTGATTCTAAACACACAAACTGTAGAACAGAGCAGGACTGCCCCAGAGCCTCCCAAGACTACATCTTTACGGAAGTACACCGACTCATCGTTCTGACGCTGCCTCAGTGAAACTGCAGGCTTTCCAATTAGTATCCAAGCTGCTTGACCACTGTGCAATCAGAGCTCTGTTCTCACAGCTTAGGGACAGCTCTGGTGGTAGAAAGCTGAGCTGCAATCCCAAAGGTGTGTGGTTCAAATCCACCAGCTGCTGCATGGGAGAAGGACTATCTCCTCTTGGGTGATTTACTGCCTCCAAAAACCTGCTGGAAGGTAGCTAAGGGTCTGTTGGGACTCAACAGCACAAATCAACAGGAAACCCTACGGGACAGTTCTACTGTCACACAGAGTGAGTGACTGAGTCAAAAACCAACTCAACAGCGCCCCACAGCAAATGCCAACATGGGTGGTACTTGTCACAGGCTGTACCACTGGAGTCTGGCCGCTAAACCCTGGAAACCAGCAAAGTCCTTCTAACCTTGAAAGGGAGTGAGGGCTGAGAGCAGAGAGGGCTGAGTGCAGGGAGGGCTGAGGGCCACAAGGCCCAGACACCATTTCCAAAGGACAAAGACCGCAAAGCTCACTTTCTAAGAAAGCTTCAGCAAAACTGACTTCATGGAGAAGCGAGGAAAGAGTGAGGAAGACTTGAAGAACTCTCCTCTCTAACTTTGTTCCCCTCTTAAAGCTCAGGCCTCTGTGGAGAATCCCAGGTCTGTTCCCGTGTCCATGTGGGAGACTGCATGGAGTTATTTTACCTCTCATCCAACTTCAGGGACACTGCTGCACCACCACCCTCCCTGCACGGGGCCTTCTTCCCTCCTGGGAAGGCGAGCTGAGGCCTCCCCAAACCCTCCAGCCATCAGGGTCCACCAGCCAAAGCAGAGCCATGGAGCCGCCCCAGCCCCGGGCAGCCCTACTGAACAACTAGAATAGTCCACCAGTTCCCAAAGCCGTCAATCTCTCCTGAACCGGCTGCCCTCTAGGCGCTGCTGGTGCCTTGAGCCAGAGACGGCTGCTTGGCAGCCGGGTGCTTTAAAAAAATTGCTGCACCACTACGGTCTCTTCATTTCCCCTACAAACCTGCCGTCCCAGCTCCAGGCCCCCCTGGTGGTGACCAGAACTGTGCCGGCCTGGGCGGAGGGACCTGGGGCTCTGCAGCGCTGAGGATAGAGTAAACGAAGTGCGGAGCGAGCCCCCAGGCGGGGTAATTAGGTCCCGAGCCTGGAGTTGGGAACACAGGCCCAGCACGCCACCGGCGGCCACAATCCGGCTTCCTGCCTGCAAGACCATAATCCTTCCTGGAGCCCAGCGCCAGTGAAAGCCGGGCGTGTTTATTTTTCCCCTTGAAAGGGAACTCTCTTCTCAGCCCGAATGCTGGAGGAGTTGTCAGCTTGCCTCTGACGGATGGGTCTTCTCCCATCTGTGAACCAGGGGGAGTTTCACTCCACACAAGCCTGTCCCTAGGTCGGGCGCGCAGACCAGACCCAGAGTGACAGTTCCCAAACGTCCCACAACCCCACGCCCCCACCCTGCAAGAAGTGTGCTCCACGCAGGGTGCTGGTCCTCACTGGATGCCCACCTTTGGGACCGAGCACCGGGGCATCCCACACTGCGCCCCTGGACTCGCTGCGCCAAGCTGTACTTTACATCTGCGACGTCAACACCGCCTCCCCGAGGCTGGGAAAGCCCGCCCCCCCCCCGGCACGCCCATCTCCAGGCTCAAAACCTTCCTACTGCTCCCCCTACCCCCCAAAGCTGAGCAGAGCAGGTAGCTGCCAAGGTGTTAAACCTGGAGGGAAAAATTCCTCCACATACACAAACTGCTGGGGAAAAAAGCACAGAGGGACCGAAGCCGGCAGCGCGCGCCTGCGGACGCCGCGAGCCAGCCTGGGGGTTGGGGGGGGGCTCCGCTCGGCTCCCCGCGCCGCCGCCCCGTTTCACCAGAGCATGCCTTTCATTTGTTTGCCTGGAATAGTCGGGGTTTTCACCCAATTCTCGCGCCCCGGAGCCGGGAGAAATCTGCATTTTAATTGACAGTCCGGGGAGAGGGTGCCCGATTGCTTTTCTATTCAAACTAAACAGGCTTTTCAGATGAAAATGAGTCGTGGCCGGTGGAAGATTTACGGGGATTTGGTCCCAAGGGACAATGGAGTTTTAAATGTTGATAGCATTTCACACCAAGCATAATAGGTACTGAGAGTTTGAAAGTGGGCTGGCCGGGAAGAGCCGTTTTTACTGAACTGGGTCGGAGGCAGGAAGGGCCGGACGACTGGGCCCGCCGGCCGTGCAGCTCAAGGGCCCGCCCGGCTCCGGTGCGCAGAGCTGCCCGTGCGCCTCGGTGGAAGGGCTGCGCCTCGCGGAGCGCGCTGCCGGCTCCCCAGTGTGCGCGGCGCTGCAGGAATGAGCGCAAGTCCCAACTCGCCGGTGCTTTCGACACTGCGGGCGGGGAGCCGGGAACGGCGGGGCGGCCCGCCCCCAGATCCGGGCGCCGCGCTCCGCCTGCCCGTCTGCCTGCGCCGGCTGCAAGCACCACAATCGGGGTACCCTTTCTGTGTTCCCATTCGGCATCGCCATCTCCACGGGAATAGCAATCCGGCTACATGCGGTCAGTCCCACTCCTGTGACACCCTCTCGCCCCCTGGTACCCTGTCGGCGTCTGGACAGGGTCAGGCCGGCACTCCCCAAGCTCAAGGAGAGGTACCCCGCAAGGACCCTGCCTGCCGGGCGGTGGGACCAGTGCATAGCCTCGCCGGCCGCCCGTCAGGGGTTGGAGGGACTCTGGACTGAGTCCTCGGAGTTTGACAGGCGGGGGGTGTCAGCACAAGAGGCAGATGTCAGCATCTGGATGGAGTACTGGAGGCAGGGCTGGCCCAAGTGAACCGTGAGCACGCATCCACACGTCCCCCATCACCTAACCAGAAAGAGGGGCCAGCTCTCCAGGGGTCTGCTCTGCCGCGCCTTCTCGTGGGGGCCAGCCCGGGCGCCTCCTCTGTCCCACCGGGCGATTACCTTGAATAGCAACCCGGCTTGTCGATCTCAGGTCCCCGCGGCCGGCGTGGGTCCGTATGGCTGGAGCGCCGAGCTCCGGGGTCCCTCGGGGGAAACTCCAGCCGAGAGTCGTTCCCGGCTCCCGGAGGCGCAGAGGCTCCGGCTTCACGCGCAGCTCGGGCGGCGGACGAGCGCGGGCATGACGCCCTCGGCTGCGCTCTGGTTTGGGGAGCGAGAGGAAGAAAGGACTCCGGCTCTGCGTCTCCGCCGCCAAACTTTGCCGGCCACTGGCGAGCGGGGAGAGCGCGCCCGGGAGCTGCGGCCTCGGGGCACCGCCGGCCTCGGGAGGAGTCGCCGCGCCCGGCCAGGTCCGCCGCATGCAGCCCCGCGGCCCCGAGCTTTGTGCGGCC
>NW_006399756.1:9478335-9540547 GCF_000299155.1 Elephantulus edwardii | reverse complement strand
ACGCTGCGGAGTCGGGTAACCGGCCGGGCTCCGCGCCCCGCGCCGCCACCTCCCTGCCCTCCCCGGGGAGGTGGACACGCTTACGAGGTGTCTGGGGGACGGGAAACTAACTCAGAGGCACGGGGCTATGTTTGGCAGGAGGCCGGATTCAATGCAAAGGAAACTTCCAGAAACCAGGAGACAGTGTGGACTTTTTGCGAGACGTTGTCTTTTTCCGTCCTTCAATGGGAATGAGAGGGTGAATGAATACTTGTGGAGACCCCACTGTGCGCCAGGCGTTCTGAATAGATTCTGTCGGTGCAGCCACCCTGCCAAATACTCCCAGTTTCTGAAAAGGAAGCTAGCCGAAGATCAGACAGGGGGACCAGGGTCACCTGGCTACTTACCCACAGCGCAGACTTTGAGCCTGGCCCACTGTGAGAAAGTGAAAACAGGCAGCAACATCAACAAACTGCTTAGTGCTGTATGGCTGATTCTGTAAGAAGTGGCTCCTCTAACCCTACAGGCCACCCACCCATCTTTGACGGTTCAAATCCATCAGCCGCATCTCGGGAGATAGGTCGGCCATCCCCTGATTTACAGCCTTGGAAACCCACTAGACGGTCAGCTGTGAGTTTGCTCCCACTTGACCACAGTACATTTCTGGTGTGGGTTTGTTTGTTTTTTTAATTTAATTTTATTATTTTGTGTGTGTACCATCACATCGCATCTGACTGGTACAGGAAGAGGTTGCCATTCCTTCTCCAGCAGAGCATCTGGTGGATTTGAACCGTGTACCTCTGAGATTATAGTGCAGCTTCTTGCCACGAACGTTTGTTTTCTTAATATGAGTTACTGAAACTCAGTTATAGTAAATTTCATTTTTTTTTTAATGAAACTCAAGTGACAAATAGCTGTCTGACCTAGAGCAAAGTCTTTGATCGTCTCTGCATCCTTGATTTTTCAACTGCCAAGCCAGGCCGTGGTAATAACTGATTCCCTGTAATGTTCCTTTTCCCCCTGAGCTTTGCAGTGGTCATGTGCACACAAAACCTTATTTATTTATTTTTAATAAACTTTCCCTCCTCACTCATCCAGCATCTTAGCGGTCTGCTTAAGTTTATTTCAACACGGGAGTGGGGGAAACCTTCATTCTTGTTCTTTAGGAAAAAGGCCATGAAACGGAGATGTGTCTTGCTCTGCATTTGAGGCCTGAGGCCAGGGCACCAGTGAGAAGGCGTGGGCCTCAAGGACACCCCCCCCCCTTCCCTGCATGGGGATCTGGAGTCGCACACTGCCTTCCCCCCTGCACTGGTGACAATATGTGTCCAGAGGCCCATGGTATTAATGTATTGGCGCTCTGGTGACTCCATGGTAAGGATATGTGCTGCTAAACTAAACGCCTGACGTTGGAATCCACCAGCTGCTCCCTGGACGACGAGCAATCTCCTCCTGTGTGACTGAGTGCCTCGGAAATCCCCCTGGAGGGTCCGCTGTGCGTCCTGACTCAATGGTCCTGAACAGCATCAAATCGTTCATAGTGCTTGCTTGAAAATCCTATCTGCTTCTCCAGCACAAACATCTGTCCATTGCTCAGAGGGAGAGTGGAGTTTTTAGGTCAAGTCCTCTAATCTGATGGATCCTGAACTTTCTAATTAGATGACACCTGGACCAGGTGTCCCTCTGCCCATCATTCTCATCTGGGTTGTTCCATCCATATAGCAACCTTTTCAAGTTCTTACGCCTCCAATCTCACTAGCCTGTCCCCTCGGAGGGTGGTGCTTACATCTTTATAATCCCCACCAATGGGAGACCTGCTGTCTGGGTTTCTCATCCTGTGAGGCACCCATCGCCCCTGCAAAGGCTGTTAACACGTTCTCACATAAATTAATGGCGCAGGAAACCCATCCTGATCCACTATTCATCACCAGCTTTATGGACTCTGAATGAAAAGGCAGCCTTCCGCTGAAGATGACAAATAAGAACACCTATTTTCACAGCCAGACACAGTCTCCAGAATGTATCCTTTATGAGGATAAAGAGACACCCATCCCTCAGGAAGCCCTTATTCCCTGCAGAGCATTCATTTTTCAGTGAGGGCAGCGGCAGGCCCGCAGTAGCGGAGGGACCTTCAGAAGAGCTGAGACATGTTTGAAATTCCTCCGCCCCCCCCCTTTTTTTTTGTTAATCAATTCTGTCACCATATTTAGGCTTCAAGTGACCTCCAAGGGTCTAGGAAAGCTTTCACACGAGGGAGGTTTCTGAATGAGAAAATAATCTCTTTCCAGTTTTTTTCTCTCCCCTCTTGGAGTGGCTGGAACCCCTTTTTTGTCAATGGCTTCCCGTGAATGGTGTTGCTAATAAGCCTGTTACCGAGCGGGCATGGCTGCCTCTGAATAGGTAAATAGGCCCCAGTCTGCTGAGGTTCAGGGGCGAGGGCAGAGAAGCCATCAAAAACTAAAGGTGCAGCTCGAAGTGAACAAGGAGTGCCAGCCCCGGGGTCCAGCTCAAAGAGCCACCGGACAAGGCCACATTCAGGGCTCCCACCCCCGGCCGTGGCCGTCTCTCTTCCACTTTTCTTCCCCTTACAAAATGTCCTCGGCAGTCACCCTCTTCCCCTCACCCCCAAAAGCCCTTGAGACTCCCCTTCACTTTTTCACTCTTGTAATGACACATTCATAGCAAGCAAGAAAATGAGGACACCAGAGCGGGGATGCCCCCAGAAGTGTCCAGAAACACATGGTGCCTCCAGCCCATCGGTAATGGGAGGAGAAAAGAGGCAGGAAACTGGGGGCTTACCCATCACAGGCCTGTGTCCTTGAGAGAGTTGGGATTTTCCTGTTCATAACTTGAAGTTTGGGGTTGTTTTAGTTTTTGCTTTTTTTATTAGCAGCTGCGCCTTTGCCCTACAGAGAAGTTGTTGTGTATCATCTAGTGGGAACCGAGCCATGGCTGATCCTATGACTGGTTTTCAGAGGCAGTTAATCACATAGGAAGAGATTGCCCATCTGTCTCCTATGCAGCAGTTGGTGGATTCAAACCACACACCTTTGGGATTGCAGCACAGCTTCTTACCACTAGGCCATGAGAGCTCCCAAGCTTGGTAGGTTAGAGTTTTGGTTGTGGTTGTTGTTGATTGCTTTCGAGTATGGCATGACTCATAGCGACCCTATGAATAAAAGACCTGAAGCTCCTCTACAATTATTGACATTTATTAAAGTTCATAAGGTTTCCGGAGGCATGATATTTAGGAAGTGGGCGCCACTTCTGCTTCCAAAGTTTAGGGTTAGGAAATTTTGTCTTAATTCTTTTATGCCACTTATTTTCCAGTGGTTCAGGCATGTCAACTGTCCCAGTAGGTGGTGGGAACACAGGTAGGCACTGCTTTTTCTTCCCCATTTTCTGGATTTTGAATCGTTCATAAGAAGCTGGGAGTCCAGAAGTGAACAAGGTAATAGATTCTGGCCTCACCACTGCCCCCTGGTGCCACACCCACCGGTGCAGGCCTAGGTGAGGGTTCCTGGTGTTAACACCTGGCACTCGGAGCCCATTGTGGAAAACTGAACGGTCAGCTTATTGGTTGACCAGCTCAGCGAGGTGAAATCCCTGCAGTGCTCAGAGCATGTGACAAGGGACATGGCGCGGCAGAAACAGCACTGGACCAGGTTCCTGTCCCCTCCCCAACATCAAGCACTGTCCATCTGATCCTGGGAGTCACTGATGCCCACCCCTGGCTTCGCCTGCTTATGCATAACTGCACTGTCTTCCTTCAGGCTTAACAGGAACGTTTTCTTATGGCCTGTCCCGCATCCCTGCGTGTTCCCAGCCGCTGTGCCTCAGTCCTGGGACACCGTCAATCTGTATTTATTTACCTATCACTGAAGGGCGGGCCTGCAGCTACGGGGAAGTCAACACCCACTTTACTCTATTCTGAAACCACAGCCTTGGAACCCTGCTGTTGACCCCCGTCTACTGGTAACCCTATCTGCCGGAAAAGCACTCTAATCCCCAGCCCGTTGCTGTTTAAGGGCAATTTATGACCTGTCATTGCTTAACTACAAGACTGAGACGCTGCGCCCTCCCTCCACCCTCCGTCCAACCACCCCCCACCACCTCAGAATGCTCAGCTGACTGTGGTGTTGGCCCTTGTGGGGGAATTTAGGGAACGATTACCCATAATGCCCTTCTGCTCCCCCCTCCAGCCCATCCCCCATCATTGCCTAACCTCATATGGTTCAAAATAATAATAATTATTATTATTATTATTATTATTATCATCATCATAGTATGATTATTAGATGCTGTCGAGTCTGGTCATTAAAACGAGGTAAAGAGTAAACTTCAATTCTTTGGTGTGGAACTCTAGTGGCCTAGTGGTAAGGAGCTGCGCTGCCAGGCTGAAGGCACACAGTTCAAATCCGCAAATGGCTCCACCGGAGAAAGATGAGCAATCAACTGCTGTGAGTGATTTATGCCTCTGAAAACCTCCAGAGGGTCAGTTATGAGAGGGTTCCGACTCAAGGGTGCACACCACCACCACCAGCAGCAGCAACAGTTACCACAGTGATTTGGTAGCACGAGCCCAGTTTAAAGTGCTCAGTGGCCTCCTCTGGCTAGTGACTGAAATGGACAGTAACAACGCCATGATGTTCTCGCCCTTGTAGGACACGCTATTGGTCTGTGCTGGACAGGGGCCCCTGTCTTCCAGGTCCACAGACTAGTCAGACTCAAGTCCTTCTTCCACCGACATCTCCTTAGCCAGCTGCCCCTAGAACTGCCTTCCTCCCCCAATCCCACACTCTCTCCATCTCTGATCTGTCTCCCAAGCCCTGGACATGGGGCATCCTGGTTAGTCCAGGGGCAAGAGGTCCATGCAGAATGAGAGCAAATGTGGCAGACACAGGAGGACAGGTCTGTGACAGACACAAAGCTACTCTTGACTGAAGTAGAAAGAGCTACTGCTGTTCCCTCACCTCATGATCCTGGGACCCCCAGAGACAGCTCCATGGTCTTGTGGGGAGTTTCTGTAGGCCTTCCAGTCCTCTCTCTGTGAAGATTCTAACTCTTCCAAATTCCCCAGTGCTTGGGAACACAGATCTGTGAGCCTAGACAGGAAAAACTCAGTAGAAGCAAGATGGCTAGGTCCCCAGAGAAAGCCCAATGGAATCCCACCTGGGTCTCCAAGTTTGGACAAGTGGTGATGAACTGGGTACCCCTGAATTTCAGCATCCAGGAAGGCCCAGCCTGCATCTCCATCCCTGGGTTTCCTGGTACTGCCTGGAAGGAGCTATGGCGATGCAGGGGTTAGTTGCTAACCAAATGGTCAGCAGTTGGAACCCACCTGCAGCTCTGCAGGAGAAAGACGCGCCTGTCTACAGAAAGACGTCAAGCTTTCAGCCTCAGAGCCCCAGATGGGTGACTCTCCTATGCCCTCGAGTTGCTGTATATTCAAACCAACTCCGGAGCAACAGGCATCTTTAACAGGCTCTGCCTGAAGCTGCGGGCTGGGTGCGGGCTGCACTGTTCAGAAGTCCTCTCCGGACATGAGGGGATGGGTAGGTGCCTTTGAGGACCATTCCTTGGTGCTTGGTGAGTTCTTGGAGGGGAGGACTCCTAACGAGATGGACTGGCACAGCAGCTACAAGGGACTCAGACTGTGAAGATGGCAGAGGGCGGAGCAGAGACCCTTGTGCACAGGATGCTTTGAGTGGGCACCAACGCCAAGGTCCCTCACAATGCCAGCACACCTGGGCACCTGGATAAGGGCTGGGGGCACAGTTACTTACATCCGGGCTTGCCCACCCTTGAGGTATATTTAGAGGTGAGGGTCAACGCCTTGCTAGGGGGACCTTTCTTCACAAAGACCTGCTTCCTTTCCACCATGCCCCTCCTGCTGCCTCTGTATTGGTTTCTTACACTGTATCCCCCAAGTGTGAAAAGAAGTTCACTTTAATAAACCAACGAGGAGGAAAAAAACCAATGCTGTCGGGGTCCTGGTAAGATTGGGGTGGGGGACGCGGAAGGACAGAGCGGGATGGATCCTGATGGCGCAAACCCAGGTGCCCCGGAGGGTCCCTGGCCTGTGGCATTCATCCCCAGGCCGGGGAGCCACTTCTGGGACAGCTTTCCAAGAGCAGCGTGAAGCAAACGCTAACTCCTGGGCGGGGCCTAGGGGCTGCCTCCCTGCTGCCCGGCCCGCAGGCAGGTGACCCGCTCAGGTGGCTCCAGGTGATCCTGGTCCCCAGCTCGTCTGGCTCCTTTGTTCTCAACTCCGCGCTGCGAGCGCACAACGAGCACCAGCTCCCCCGTGTGGCCGCGGGCCGTGCAGCCTGCAAGGTGCGGCCCTGCCCCACAGCCCTTCCGGCCGCCAGGTGAGGGGCGCCCTGGGTGTCCGCAGGGGGGGTCCAGGTGCTCCCTGTACAGCTGGCCTGAGCGCCTTGCCCCAGTGGTTGCTGCAGCGGCGCCGCTGGTCTTGGGTTCTTGCGGGGGCGTGTGGGGGGGCGGGTGGATGCATCCTCTCCCCAGTCGGCCATAAAACCCCCTTACCCCTCACATACTCCCCATTTTTCCAGTCTGCTAGGACGTTTCTATCTTGTGGCAGAAAGAGAAAGGGGACTCCCTTCACTCCTCATCTTTATTTTTTTTCTATAATTATATTTTATTAATTTTCATAAACATTTACAGAGATTTTGGGTTTCCATTCATTCATTGTTGCACTATTCTCTCTACCCTCCTCCCAGTTTGTTCTTGTCCAAATGCCACAGTGCTTGTCAAAGCCAGTTCTGATTAATCTTCTTTGTCAGTGTGTCCTTTGCCATTCCCTATCAATCCTCCCTGAGAGAGACTTCACCCTGAGTCATAAGGAAAAGGGGATGGTGTATTCTCTTAGCTACTTCCTGCTGAAAAGGGATGCTGTGGGTTTCAGGATGAAGATCTTCTCTCACTACTCTAAAGGGCCCCTTTGGCAGTAGGAAACACATAGACTATTATGGAGATTGATTTTGGAATTTAGATGCACTCTTATTGATTGTGCTTGGCTGTACATGTTCATATCCTTGAAGATGTATCATGGGGGTGTTGCAACCTAGAAGACACAAATTTGACTAACAAGTTATAAGTACATGAGTCCAGAAATTATGGAAAAGTAAAAGAAAAGATTCTTTCATTGTTTTACAAACCCTCCCCCAGGTCCCCTCCACCATGTAGCCCTCGCTCTAGTCTCCTGTGATGACAGAAATACCTAGTTATATATCTCTTTTAAACAGTTTTCTCCCTCCTCTGTTTCAGTGCAGTATACATTATTGAACCCATCTTACTCAGTCTCTCCCCAACCCCAAGGACAGTCCCATTCTACAACAGTGGCATCATGTAATATTTGTCCTTTTGTGACTGGGATATTTCACTCAGCATAATGTTCTCCAGAGTCAACCATTTTGAATAATATTGCATGAGTTCCTTGTTTTTTAATGCAGCATAGTATTCCATTGTGCGAATATACCACAGTTTCTCTAGGCATTCGTTTTTTGATGGGCACTTAGGTTGTTTCCAACTCCTTGCTATTGTGAACAAAGCTGCAATAAACATGGGTGTGCATATATCTGCTTGGATGTCAGTTCTGGTCTCTTTGGGGTATGTTCCCAGTAGTGGAATTGCTGGGTCAAATGGTATCTCTATTTGCAACTTTTTGAGAAAGTGCCATACTGCCTTCCACAGGGGTTGCACCATTTTACACTCCCACCAACAGTGAATCAGGGTTCCAGTTTCTCCACAACCTCGCCAGCATTTGTTGCTTGCATCTTTAAATCAGTTTCCAAGTTCAGGATCCTTCTTTGGGTATCTGGTCCAACTGTGCCCCCTCTACCCCACTTGCTGCTCCCTTCCAGAATTCCAGCTTCCCTCCCATCAAAACACATCTGTCCCAGTAAGGAGGAGTACCTAGTGGCGTAATTAATCACTGCATTTCAGGTTTGAAACCAGCCAGAGGCCCCTCCGGGAGATCTGGCGACCTAGCAGTAAGGAGTTGCTCCCCAACCCAAAGGTGTGATGTTCTAAGGTTCTGATTGACCAGCTGCTGGCCAGTGGGAGTTACAGGGAGGGGGTGGGAGAGTCAGGGGGATGGGGGGGAAGATGGGCAATCTCCTCCTGTGTCATTGACTGCCTCTGAAAACCCTCTGGAGGGTCAGTTATGAGTCACTTCCAAGTCAATGGCACACAACAACAACAAAGTAACTGTGTGAGTTGGCCGGCCGGTCTTGGTCTTCAGTTGTCCTGTAGTGACAGGGCCTCAGTCCGAACTGAAGTCCCGCTGCCCACGTTGTCCTTGTCCGTCACTCCCCACACACCTATGAAATCATCCCAGTTCGTCAGCGGCCACAGAGTCATTTCTGCCTCCAGGTGACTTTGTACGTGTCAAAGCTAAAGCACACCACCAGGCTTTCTTCGAGGCACGTCTGGGAGGTGCCAAATGCATTGACTGCACCTCTCAGAGAAGGTGTTCCGTTCAAATGGAAAAGGAAGCTTCAAAAAAAGTGCTTGGCTCATGACAACTCAATGCCTGTTAGCTGCTATCATTGTTTCCAGACTGAAGGTGTTTGGATCTCCTCCTATGTGGCCCTACATTGACCCTGGCCTTATTTCATGTTGCATTCTTTTGGTGTATGACCTTGGGAAGATTCTTGGCCTTTCGGAGCCTCCACATCTTGTCAGCAGGCTGGACTGATGCCATTTTCTCCAAGATGCACGTCTAAGAGCTTTGGACTCCAGCATCAGCTTAAGCTGTTGAGAGGGAAACACAAACTGACCTCCTCCTAAAGTCCCCTCAGAATCAAGAGAAATTTACCCCAACCTTGTCTGACCTTCACGGCCAGCAGTCTTCGTCCTACCCAAGTGAGCATCATTTGCTCTAAATATCTTTTGGTCTAGTCCTCTGTGGACTAAGGAAGGACTTACTCATTCTCTTTTTTTAAAAAAAATCACCTCCTGCTGCAAGACAGGAATTAAGACATCAGTCAGGATCATCTTCTCCTAAGAAGTCCCTTGGCCAAGCATTGGACCAAGGAAACAAAACTTTAAAAAGATAACCCATCAAACCTAAGTTTTAGACAAATCAATTATCTCATTTTTAACATTATGAATCAGAATCAATTTGACATCAACCATCAACAATAACATATTCTGAGTATTACATGAGCAAGCATTGCACAGGACATATTACAGCATGATTCGCTAGGCAGTATGCCAGTTTTAGTGTAAAAATATGCCTCATGTAAGGGAGCTGTTGTGGCTTAGTGGTAAGGAATTGTGCTACCAACACAAAGGTAAGTGGTTCAAGTCCACCAGATGTTTCGAAGGAAAAAGATGTGCAGTCCTCTCCTTTGTGATTAACGGACGCTGAAGATCTGCTGGAGGGTCAGTGACGGGCCAGTTCCAACTCAAGCGTGCACAACAACTACTTGCCTCACCGATATCTAAAGTCCCAGTTTCACTGGCTGTCCTGTATTTTCTCTGGCAAACCTGTACTGATAGAAACCGCTTGCCTAGAAGGGTTGGTAGGGGGTGTGCCAGTGAGCGGTCCCCCATCCCAGCAGTCATTGGGAACTGCCTCCTCCTCCCTTTAGAGACCAACACAGCAAGTCCTTTAGGGAGCCCCAAACTCTAATGCTTTCCCCAGGGTCAGTTCCCAGGGTCACTTGTGTCTCTTTCAAAGTGATGATGCATGTCTTGACATAGAATACGAATATTTGGTGACAATCATCTGCTGTAAACAAACGGAGTGCTCTCTGTGTTGCCGAGTTTGCCCAGCTGGAAATGACAGAGCATCTGCTCATAAGAGGGTGGGGGCGAACTGCGTGGCTGTGGTCAGTTCTTCATGGGTCTCCAGCACGTAGAGGACCAGACAGCTTCATCCCGAGGCTGCCGGAGCTGTGACTATGGCACACTCTTGGCTGCAGTCTTCATGCCTGCTCTCGGGAGGAGCCTCTTGCGTGGCATCCCCCAGGTCATGGAGGAATGGGGTGCCACCATCCTTCCCGGTCCTGCCTTCCATCCCAGGGTCAGCATGGGGTTCAGGGGCAACTGGTAGTGAAGCTATAGCAGTGTCCCTCTTGGCCACTGGGTTCCCGTCTCCTGGATTTCTGCCATCCTATGGGGAGTTGATGGAGAAATGGGATCTTTAATCAAAGATGAGTGGCAGTATGTTAGGGTCAGTGAAAAAGGGGGAAACCCTCAGGGAGAAGGACAAGCCAAGAGCCAAAACAATGGACCAAACAGCCAGGCTTGAACATGGCACAGGGCTGGCGACACTTGGTTCTGTTGTACGCTGTACGTGCTTGGCCATCATGAAGTAGAGTCCACTCTACAACTAATAACAAAAACATCCAAGACAGACGACGACAAACCTTCTGTCACAAATGACTCCCCGCCCCAGCAGTGGTACAAAGTTTTCTTCACACGTCCAGTCACTCTGACTTAATCCCTGGCCGCTAGCCAGAGAGAGTTCTCTGCTTTCATGCACTTCTGTGATTAGATTAAGGTGGCCTGGTGGGGTAGTGGTTGAGTCCTCAGCTGTTTACCAAAAGATGAGATATTCAAACCCACCCACTGCTGCAAGGGAGAAAGGTGAGGTCATCGGCTTCTATAAAGATTCACAGCCTTGGAAACACTGTGTAGCCGTCCTGTCTTGTAGGGTCACGTGAATTAGAAGCAGTTCGACGGCACTGGGTTCTTTTGTAGCTTGGGTGAGTACAGCAGACCTGAGTGTCCAACTCTGGATAAACTGTGGACATCTTGGGTGAGGAGTAGGGAGGGACTGTCCTTCTCACCAGAGAGGAGGCAATTTTGTCCTGGAGGTAAAACCAGGTATTTCCAGAAAAGCACTCAGCGCAGGGCCTGACAGCCAGCAAGCACTTAATGACAGTAACAGCTGGCAAAGACAAGTTGAGTTTCACACACACTCCAGGGTCAGCAGGTGAATGAGTGAAGAGTTGGGGTTGAGGAGTATCTCCTACCCACGGGTACTAATCATCATTTCCAGCCCTCAACTCAGGCTGGACCCCACCTGTGACGCCCTCTCCCTGGGCGGTCCAAATCCACATCTCACCCTCTCCACACACCCTGCCTGCTACTCCCATTGGCAGGTAAACCAGTAACCAGATGGATTAAGTCAGCTCCAACTCTGTGGACTGCTATGTGCATCAGAGTAGAACTGTTCTCCATGGAGTTTCCGATGGCTACCATATTTTTGGAAGTAGATCATTAGACTATTTGTCATAAGAGTTTCTATGTAGACTGAAACCTTCAAGTTTTGGGTTAGAGTCAAGCACATTAACATTTTTATCTGAAGAAAACCTTCATGCTCGATAAAGTGTTGCTGTTGTTAGATGCCATCGAGTTGACTCATTGCAACTTTAAACACAAGAGACCCCCATGTCACCCAACCTGCACCATGCTCCCTCTGCTCTGATTAAACCCACACTGTGGCAGGCACTGTGTCGTCCATCTCCCCGAGAATCTTCTACTTCACTAACGCTCTGCTTTTCCAAGCATGATATCTCTGCCAACGGCAGGCTTCTCCAGATAACACGGCAAAGGGTGTGAGACAAAGTTACACCATCCTTGCTTCTAAGGAGAATCCTAACTACCCTTCTCCAAAAATAGATTTCTTGGTTCTTTTGCCAGCCTGTGATCTATTCGATAATCTTAGGCAACATTAGAATTCAAAGGTATCAGTTCTTTTTGGGTCCTTCTTATTCATTGTCCAACTTGCACAAGTATACGCAACTGAGAATAACATCAGTGGGATGAGATCATCTTTGTATTTAAACTGACATCCATGGTTTTCAGCATTCTAAAAACATCTTTGACATTGTCCAGAGCAGTATGTCTTTCAATTTCTGGATTGCTGTTACCATGGATGTTGTATGTGGATCCAAATTGAACTAAATTAATTATCAACAATTCTAACTTTCCTCAATTCATCCTAATGTTCCCTTTTGGCCTCCATGTGAAGATTGTTTTTTTGAGGTTGAGGTGTCATCTAGACTGAAGGCAGAGTCTTTGATCTTCATTAAGAGCTTCAAATCTTGTTTGCTTTCAGCAAGCAAGGTTGTGTCTTCTACATAATGTTGATTATTGGTGAGTCTTTCTCTAATCGTGTTGCCACGTTCTTTCTTTGCTCATAGCCCTGCTTCTCAGATCATTTACTTAGTATACAGACTGAATATGTTTGAGGAAAGGAGCCAATCCTGACACAAAGCTTTCCTGATTTTAATTCATGCATTCTCTTTTTCTTCTGCTTCTTGGTCTGTGCATAGGTTCTGCATACACCGTTAAACGTTCTGGAATTTCCTTTCTTCTCAGTGCTATCTGTAATTTACTATGATCACTAGACTATTCTTCATAGGTGTTTCTATGTAGACTGAAACCTTCAACTTTTGAATTAGAACACATTAACATTGATTTTTTTTTTATCTGAAAAAACCCATCATGCTTGATAACGTGTTTTTGGATGGCACACAATAAATTAAACTGTCTTCTCATGGTCAATAGAATATAAGTAAACATCTTTCTGGTATTCTCTGTTTTCGGGAAAAATCCATTTGACATCTGTCATGATAATCCTCACTCCGCAGCCTCTTTTGAATCCAACTTAAAGTTCTTTTTTTTTTCCCCAACTTAAATTTCTTATAGTATCTGCTGATGTACTACGCCAGCTGTTTTTGAATGATCTTCAGCAGGTTTTACTTGTATATGGTGGAAGCTCAACATCAAGAAAACAAAGGGAAAAAAATCAAGAAAACCACTGGGCTAATTGGCAACATTATGATAGATGGTGAAGAGATTGATATTGTTAACAGCTTTAGTTTGCTTGGCTCCACAGTCAACACTCTGGGTACCAGCAGCCAGGAAAACAAGAGATGGATTGCATTGGAAAAGTCGGCTGTCAGGGATCTCTCCAGAGTACTGAAGAGCAACAACGTCAGTCTGGAGACTAAGATGTGCCTGATTCAGGGAATAGTTTTTGCAACTGCTTACTATACATCAGAAAGCTGGACAATGACTAGGGGATGACAGAAAGAGAATTTATGCCTTTGAGCTGTGGTGCTAGAGAAGAGTGTAGAATATACCATGGACTGCCAGGAGAACAAATATACATTCATCCTAGAGAGGGTGAAACCAGGCTGCTCCTTGGAAGCAAGGATTCTGAGGCTTCATCTGACATACTTTGGGCATGTTGCAAGGAGGGACCAGTCCTTGGAGAGGGACATCATGCTTGGGAGGGTGGAGGGACTGAGAAAGAGAGGGAGATCATTGATGAGATGGATTGATACAGTAACTGGGGTAATGAGGTTAGGCGTGTCAGAAACAGTAAAGTTGGCACAGGATAGAGCAGGTTTCAGGGCTATTGTACATATGGACTATGAGTTGCAAGCAACTTGATGATATACAACAACAAATAACAACATGAAAATATTGATAATGTTTGAAAATTTCCACATTTGGTTGGGCCATAGTTTTCTGGAATGGGCTTAGATATGGCTCTCTTCCAGTCAGTTGGCCAGGTAACTGGCTTCCAAATTTCTTGATGTAGACAAGTGAGGTATATCATTACTGATATCATGTGTATCTTGGCTGACAGCAGAGAAAGCCAGAAAGATATTTACTTGTGCTTTATTGACTGTGTGCAAAGGCATTTGACTGCATGGATCTTAATGAATTATGCTGAACATTGAGAAGAATGAGAATCCAGAAGGCTTAATTGTGCTCATATAAAACCTACACCTAGTCTAAGAAATAGTTGTTTAAACAGAACAAGGACACATTCCATGGTTTAAAATCAGGAAAGGTGTAAGTCAGGGTTATACCCTTTCTCCATACCTGCTGGAGAGTCAGCTAATGGTTGGTTCTGAGTGGATATCATAGAGCAACAACAAAAATTCCTAGTCAACCTGCATGATGAGCTGCTCATTCGAGAAGTTTGTACTATATGAAGAAGAATGTGGCATCAAGATTGGAGGAGGATTCATCAATAACTGGCATCATGCAGATGACACAACCTTTCTTGAAGAAAGTAGGGAGAACTTGAAGCGATTGCTACAGACGATCAAAGAATACGGGCTTCAATATGGACTACATCTCAACATCGGGAAAACAGAAGTCCTCACCACTGGACCAATGGCAATATGATTGCTGGAGAAAACATGATGGTTCTCAACAACTACATTTTCCTTGGATCCACAACCCATACTCGTAACAGAAGCAGCAATCAAGAAGTCAAAAGCCATTTTGCATCAGGGAAATCTGCTCTCACGGACCTCTCCAAAGTTCTGAAGACTAACAACATCAGTTTGAAGACCAAAGTGCACCTGATCCAAGCCGTGGCATTTTCAATTGCTTCCTATACTTACAAAAAATGGACAAGGAATAAGGATGGCAGATGATGAACCAATGCCTTGGAACTGTGCTGTTGGAGAAGAGTACTGAATACCCCATGGACTGCTCAGAGAACAAACACGTCTGTCTGAGAGGAAACGCAATCAGGGTGTTCCTTACTGGCCAGGATCTTGAGACTTGGCTTCATGTATTTGGGGCACATTTTCAAGAGGGACCAGTCCTTAAAAAAGACACGGTCCTGGAAGATGGAGGGTCAGAGAAAGAAAGGAAGACCCTCCACAAGGTGTATTGACACGGTGACTTAACAAGGGGTTGGAGTATCTCAGAGGTCACGATGGTGGTACAGGATAAGAAAAGGTTCTTATCTATTGTTCACGGTCCCTCTGAGTTGTAGTCAACTAGATGGCACCTAACAACAACAAAAACAATGCCTAGGATATTACTGTTTAGATCCATTCCATTTAATTTTTTGTTAACTTTCAATTCTCCTCGATTCACACTTTTTGTATGAATGTTCCAATTATTAGTGAATATTTGCAGTCATATCTTCTCATTTTGAGTCTTACGTGGTCAGCAAGTGAAGGTCTATCATGTGAAGTCTTTGCTCCACCCATGTCATTAAAGTAGACTCAGCTTGGAGGAAGCAGCTCTCCCCCATCATATTTTGGGGTCTTCCACCACAGTGGTTCATCTTCCCACATTGCCGTTTGTAGAGCTTTTGAGGGACCAGTATTACAGACATGGCTGGCCAGTCCTATGTCTTTATCTGTCTTAATCTAGAAACTCTGTAAGATGGGTTCAATAATGTATACTGCACTGAAGCAGAGGAGGGAGAGAACCGTCTAAAAGAGAGATGTAACTGGGTATTTCTGTCATCACAGGAGACTAGAGCGAGGGCTGCATGGTGGAGGGGACCTGGGGGAGGGTTTGTAAAACAATGAAAGAATCTTTTCTTTTACTTTTCCATAATTTTTGGACTCATGTACTTATAACTTGTTAGTCAAATTTGTGTCTTCTAGGTTGCAACACCCCCATGATACATCTTGAAGGATATGTACATGTACAGCCAAGCACAATCAATAAGAGTGCATCTGAATTCCAAAATCAGTCTCCATAATAGTCTATGTGTTTCCTACTGCCAAAGGGGCCCTTTAGAGTAGTGAGAGAAGATCTTCACCCTGAAACCCACAGCGTCCCTTTTCAGCAGGAAGTAGCTAAGAGAATACGCCGTCCCCTTTTCCTTATGACTCAGGGTGAAGTCTCTCTCAGGGAGGAGTGATAGGGAATGGCAAAGGATACACTGACAAAGAAGATTAATCAGAACTGGCTTTGACAAGCACTGTGGCATTTGGACAAGAACAAACTGGGAGGAGGGTAGAGAGAATAGTGCAACAATGAATGAGTGGAAGCCCAAAATCTCTGTAAATGTTTATGAAAATTAATAAAATATAATTTAAAAAAAAATCTAGAAACTCTGCTGAAATATGCCCACCCTGAGTGACCCTGCTGGTGTATGAAATACCAGTGGCATAACTTTCAGCTTGATAGCAACATGCAAGCCACCATGCTGGCAAGCTGGCAAATGAACGGTGGTAGCGAAGTAGAGAGTCGATGAAAAAGAAGAAAGTCCCCAAGGAAGTGGACCGGCACAGGGGCTGCCTCAATGGCTCAAAAAGTGAGGACTGTGAGGAGGGGAGGGACCGGGCAGCATTGTCTTCTGCCACATGTGTGGCCACTCTGAGTTAGAACCTACTGTATGCTCAGGCGTCACAGCCCTGTGCTTTAAAACATCACCCTCACCCTTTGACAGATAGCAGCTTATCAGTCTCATTTCAGGTAAGGAAAGCAGCGAGGCTCAGAAACGTCAGCCCCCTCCTCTGAGGCCACACAGCCTATAGACACTGGAGCAATTCTAAGCAGGTCTTCCTGACCCCAGAGACCTCATTCCTTTCCTGAGAGTTGTCTCCAGAACACACATCATTGCCATTCAAAGAAATTTCATCTATAGCAACAAATAAGACATAGACTGTAGGTTAAGAGTTTAAGAGATTCTTCATCCTTTACGTATGTCTGCAATTTTAAAGTTGAGACGTTTCGAGAGCCCCTAACTACACCGCAGCAGTAACACCAGCTTCAGGATGAGAACTCACAGATGCTCTAGAATGAGAACCTTTACAACATTGTGTGTTTATTTTTCAGCCTCCTGGCTGGGCTTACACAATCGAAATCCCTCAGTAGGAATATTACAAGCCCTGTTCAGCCATCAGAAGCAAATGGGAAAATCCGGGTGTATTTGAACTGCCAGCTGCCAGAGAACTTAACCACAGAACCCTTTTCAGAAATGTGGATCAAAAGTGCTCTGCTCTACCAGGGAGAAATGAAGACCAAGCAAAGTGACCACTGTTGTTATTGTTGTTGTTAAGTGCCATCGAGTTGCAGGCGACTCATAGTGACCCTATGAAGGAGAGTCCTTGACGCTTGGGTGCCAGAGTCAAGCTATTACAGAAGTGGATGCCACTCCTCCTTCCAAGCTTGTTTTCATCGGGGAGCTCCACCCCACTCTCTGTCCGCATTGGGTAATCAGCCATTAATGCATTTGACACATTAGTGTCACAGTGTTCAGCCTCACAAAAACCACAAGTGACCGCTGTACGGCAACTTGTACACCAGGGCTGTACGACGTAGAGGAATGTCTGAATAAAAACAATGAAAGACAGGCCCGAGGGCTGCGGATTAAAAGTCAAAGTGACCACTGCAGGGTTGAAATGCAGACAGGAGGAGAGTTATTTTCAGGGAAGAAGTTTGCCCCTCTTTTGTTAGCCGGTCCCAATCCACCCAGCTGCTCTTCCTAGAAAGAACGTCACCATCTCAGTTTGTCCCCCTTAGCCTTGCAGGGGCCGTATGTTATTCTCTGGGGGTTGGGGGGAATCACCCTGCAGCCCACTGGGGACCACCCTTGCATATTTGTTATTGTTAAGCTGAGCAGCCTGAAGACACAGACGGGAGGTCTGTGAGTTTCCACCAGCAGCCTCGCTGTCACCGCACTCTCCTGCAGCTCCACGTTTAATGCATTGGAGAGTACCTGCACCAGAAGGTCCCCAGCTACGCAGAGCAGAGAGCCCAGAGCGAAGGCCCCAGCCTCCCTGCTCCAGGGTCACTCTCAGGCACATTAGCATCCTGACCTCCCCTCATTTCCAGAAACTTCTGTAAGCTCACTTTCCCCCCTTCCCGCCCCCGCCCCACTCCCAGCACAGATGGGAACAGGGTTAGGAGGACGAGGGACAGCTGTGGCTGACTTGAGAGTGGAGAAGAGAGACAAGCTCATTACTGCTTATATAAAGATGGTTCAAAAAAGAACACTGCCTAGACCCTCTTACCTTCCTGGTGAGGGTCCCCCAGAGCCTGGGCTGGCCCTCTTTGCATCGCCCAGGTCTAGCGTGGGCCTGGGATGAGGAGTTATCATTTGTTGAATGAATAGAGGAATGCTGGGAGTGACTGAGACAAGAGAGAGAGGATGAAGGAAGCTACGCCACCTGCAGTCCAGGTGTGGGCCCCCAACAGCAGGCTCCCAGCCCCCATCGGCCCCGGCCCAGCTCAGAGCCAAAGCTGTGCACAAGCGACCACCTTCAGCTGCAGGACGCAGCCCCCAGGTCTGAGTCGAGGGCCTGGCCGCCAAGGGAGGGAAGCCGGCTGCAGCTGTTTATATGATGTGTGTCTGGTAGATAAATAAACTTCATTTTCCAGGGCTGCCAATCTCTAAACATGCAGATATATACATTCGCTCAGAAATGTAAAGAAAATAAACAAGCGCGGGGCTGCTGGCCCAGCTCTTCGCGCCCACGGCCTCGTCCGAGCTCCTGCCTTTCAGCGGGGTTATTAAACCCGGGCCTGGGATCCCGCCCAGGAACCTGTGTAAAAATCCCGTTTGGAGGAAGCGTGTCCTGCCAGCACGTAGGGGAGGGAAGGCGAGCAGTGGGTCTTTCCCTGGCATCCCCAACCCTGGCCCCCTGTACAAGCCAGGAGTGTCAATGGCGGAAATATCGGGCCCCAGGCTGTCCTCTGCGTCACAGAGCCAGATTACAGTGTTCTCGGCTGGCGTCTGTAAGGCAGCAGGTCCCACTGTTGTTGTTGTGTCATCAAGTTGACTACGACTCATGGCGGCTTTATGAATAATAGCTCTGAACCTTGCCCCATCCTGACCCAGCCTCAGGACACAGTCTTTGACTGACAGTCACTGTGTCAACCGATCTCATCCAGGGTCTTCCTCTCCCGCGTTGGCCCTTCCAAGCATGATGTCCTTCTCCAAGGACTGGTCCCTCCTGGCAACATGCCTACAGCATGTTAGGCATACTTTAAAATACTTCAAAATTCTTGCCTCCAAGGAGCAGCCTGGTTTCACTGTCTCCAGGGCAAAGCTGTCTATTCTCTTCTCAGGGGGTGAGTTCAAAGCATCAACCTTTCACTTAGTAGTTGAACACAAACCCTGTTGGCCAGGACTCTTACAGTGTCACCAGTCTCAGCTTAGCCGGAAGCACCTGAGAGCCGGTAATCCAGGTGAGAGGGGTAGACCTTTAAGCCAAGACAGCCCCTAAAGCCCCAGAACAGGCGTCTCCCCACCAGCCATCCCCCCTGGGTGTGCAGACACGGGGTGGGGCGGAGTGCACAGAACTGAAAGCAGAGACGTCTCTGGTCTCCTTCCTGAGCTGACTCCGTCTCGTGGACTGGCAGCCTCTTGAGGGGGCTCACCAGTGTTCTGTTCACTGTTGTGTGACAAACACCAAGGGCATCTGGTCCAAACTTGGCTCTCCGGAACCTTCTGATGCAATAACAAATGGATGATGGCATCACAGCAAACACTAGTTACCTCTGCACTATTTTTTCTATTTCTAAGAAAGGTGATGCAATAGAACGTGGAAATTATTGAACAATATCATTTATATCACATGCAAGCAAAATACTGCTGACAATCATTCAAAAATGGCTAGGATAGTACATAGATAGGGAACTTCCAGAAGTTCCAGCAGAATTTAGAGGAGGCTGTGGCACCAGGGATATCACTGCTGATGTCAGATGGATCCTGGCTAATAAAAAAGAATACCAGAAGATGTCTATTTATGCTTTGTTGACTCTGCAAAGGTATTTGACTGTGGGGATCATAACAAGTTATGGCTAACATTGAGAAGAATGAGAATCCCAGAGCACTTATGCAAAATCTATACTTGGACCAGGAGGCTGTGGTGTGAACAGAGTAAGGGAACACTAAATGTTTAAAATGATGAAAGGAGTGTGTCAGGGTTGTATTCTCTCTCCATACCTCTTCAAGCTGTATGCTGAGCAAATTGTTCAAGAAGCTGAACACTATGAAGAGAAACATGACATCAGGATTGGAAGGAAACTCATTAATAACCTGCACTATGCAGATGACAAAACCTTGCTTGCTGAAAGTGAGGAGGATTTGAAGCATTTGTTACAGAGGATCAAAGAATACAGCCTTCAATATGGACTGCATCTCAGTGTTAGGGAAACAAAGGTCCTTACCACTGGACCAATGGACAATATCATGATAGATGGAGAAAAGTCTGATACTGTCAACTTCATCTTACTTGGATCCACATTTAATACCCTTGGTAGCAGCAGTCAAGAAATCAGGAGACATATTGTACTGGAAAAATATGCAGTTAAGGACCTCTCCAAATTATTGAGGAGCAATGATATCAGTTTGAGGATTAAGGTGAGTCTGATTCCAGCCATGGTCTTTGCACTCATTTGCTTGAAATCCCTCTCCAAGAATTAGCCTCTCCTGGCAACATGCTTGGAAAGGTGGAGGGTTAGCAAAAGGGCCAAAGACCTCAACCAGGTGGATTGGTACAGAGACTGTAGCAATGGACTGAAGTGAGTCAGAGGTTGTGAGGATGGCACAGGACAGGACAGGGTTCAGGACTGTTGTTCGTAGGGTTGCTATCAGTCGTACTCAACTTGAGGGCACCTAACAACAGTAACAACAACAACAACAACATGTGAAGAAGGAGATAGAAGATGGGGAGATGGAGGGCCCATGTTGTTTAGGGAGGTGTCCTGCATATCAATCACCATTCTGGAGACTGACTCTGAGTCATTTTACACAAGCTTTCTCTAGCTGGGGGCCACCTTCCTGCTTTGCTAACACTGTAGCTTTGCCTCTGCTGCCCAGGATCTTCCGGCTTGAGGATCTTCAAATCACAGCTTTCTCTCTTTTGCTCACCCTCCACCTTTCCAAGCATGATATCCTTCTCCAAGAAATAGCTTCTCCTGGCAACCGAAGCTTTGCCATCTTTGCCTCTAAATAGCACGCCGGCTGCACGTTTTCTAAGACACAACTTTTCTTTGGGAAATCCGTGGGGTCTTCAGCACTTTTCTTCAATGCCACAACTCAAACACATCAATTCTTCTGTCATCCTTATTCATCATCTAGCTTTCAGATGTATTGCAAGTGATTGAAAAGACCGTGGCCTTTATCAGTGCACCCTGGTCTTCTAAGCTGGCATCATTGCTCTTCAGTATCTGAGAGAGAGGCCCCTGACAATAATATTGCCCAATGTAATACATCTTCTGATTTCTTGAGTGCTGGCACCAAGGGTGTTGATGGTTGAGATCAAGTAACTGACAACTTCAGTTCTTTCTCCATCTACCATGATGTTCATTACTGGCCTGGTGGTGAGAGGACCTTTGTTTTCTTGGTGTTGAGATCTTTTGCAGTAAGTATTTCAAGTCCTTGCCACATTTGGCAAAGAAGGTGTGTCATCTGCATAACACAAGTAATTGATGAGTCTTGCTCTGATCTTGATGACCATTCCTCTTCTTAAAGAGTCCAGCTTCCTGAATTCTTTGCTCAACATATAGACTGAACAGGTATAGAGAAGGGATACTTCCCTGATGCACATCCTTCCTGATTTTAAATTACGCAGTGTTTCCTTGTTCCATTTGGGCAACAGTTTTTTTGATCTCGATAAAGACTTTGCACGAGCACAATTAAGGGTTCCGGAATTCCCATTCTTCTCAATATTTACCATTTGGTTATGACTCACCCAGTTAAATGCCTTAGCACAGTCAATGAGACACAATTAGACATTCTTCTGGTATTCTCTGCCTTCAGTCAGGAAAGTTTAAATGCGCATCCCCTTAATTTCACCCCCCCCCCCCCCCCCCCCCCCCCCCCCCCCCCCCCCCCCGTTATCCAAAGTCCCTGTGGTCAGCTAACCTGTTGAGCAGAAAAGCTGAGCTGTCCCTTTAAGCTTCCCCTCCCCCACTCCCCTTACCCTCAATTCTCTGGCATGGGGTTGAAGATCTTGGGGAATCTGCCCCACATCTGTGCATGATAAAGGCCAATTATCCAGCCACAACATGCCCTACACCCAACACACCTACTTAATTGGTGCTTTACTTTAGCTAATGTTTCAGATTATCTGGGCCTCCCAAACGCGCATGGAGTGGAAAAGGCAGAGCTCACTCTGGAGTGCTCTGGGATGCGGGACAAGTGCGTGAAGGCACCAGATGTGCCCAGAGCTGCCTGCGTGCGCCTGGGCACGGCCTGAGGAGTGAGGCCTTTAGCTTGTTAACAGTAACCAGCTTCAGATGCAGAGCATTTTGACCTGGCTTTTGGAAATCTTCTGAGCCGCGGGACTAGCGTGAAATGGAAGGCGCTCTGTAAATATTTGCTGAATGGCCGAATGTCCCCCAGGCAGGAGCTCTGGTGGCTAGGAGCATCGAGATGCTGGCTTTTGGTGCTTCTAGGATCTGCGAGCCTCAGCACTAGTCCTCACACAGTACCGGTGTGGCCTTCGGTCTTCCTAACTTTGGTCTTTGCACATAAAACAATTTTATAACTACAACAACTCCCAAGCAAGTAGTTTTTTCCAAGATCCAAGATATCTCTTAATGGTCAATTAAAATAAAAAATAATGTCAAGAGAAAAAAAAAAGCAAACCCCAAACAATTTCACGAGATTGTATTTATAAAGCACATTCCTTAGCTAGCAGTACTGACAACTGTAAGCTATTGAAAAGGACTATTGGGTTATGTGTGGGGCTGCTAACAAAAAACCTCTTTATTTACATAATGACTAGGGAGGATAGGAGAATTGATGCCTTTGAGCTGTGGTGCTGGAGAAGAGTATTAAGGGTACCATGGACTGCTAGGAAAACAAACAGATGCATCCTGTTGTTGTCGCCTGCAACTCATAGCGACCCTATGTACAACAGCCCTAAACTCCGCTCTGTCCTGTGCCAATCACACTGTCTCCGACACTCCCATCCCAATTATCCCAGTCACTGAATCAATCCACCTCATAGAGGGTCTTTCTCTCCTGCGCTGTCCCTCCACCCTCCCAAGCATGATGTCCTTCTCCAAGGACCGGTCTCTCCTCACAACATGTCCAAAGTATGTTAGACAGAGCCTCAGAATCCTTGCCTCCAAGGAGCCACCCGGTTTAACCCTTTCCAGGGCTTCAGATCTTTGCGGGAGCTGCCTGATTATAGTTCCAGAGAGTCCGGTGGATTTGAACTGCGGGCCTTTCTGGTTAGCAGTCTAACATATTCACCACTGCACCAGCAGGGCTCCTTAAAAAGGAAACAAGATAACGTATACTGCATTGAAACAGATGAGGGAGAGAACTGTTTAAAAGGGATAGATGATTAGGTATTACTGTCATGACAGGAGTCCAGAACAAAGACTGCACAGTGGAGTGGACTTGGGTGGAGGGACTGTAGAACAATGAAAGAATTTTTCATTTACTTTTCAAAGAGAAGAGCCAACTGGGGGGGAGGGGTGGTCAGGGAGAAAAGTGCAACAATGAACGAATGGAAATCCAAAGTCTTTGTACATTTTCATTAAAATTAATAATAATAATAATAATAAACCAAACAAGAGCTTGTTGTTGTCATTATTTGTCACTGAGTCACCTGTGACTCATAGCGACCCTATGGACAACAGCCCTAAAACCTGCTCTGTCCTGTGCCAATCTCATTGTCCCTGACACTCCTACCCCTAACAAGAGCTTAGCTTAACTAATAAAGAATGCCTGCATTGGGCATTGTACTCCTTTAAGAATTATCTCCATGGGGTCAAAGTAACAGCAGCAAATGGAAAGATGAGACTGAAAGTTTAGGGGGGGGGGAACAACACTGAGTTTATGTTAATGAGGGAGGAACCACTCAAGAAAGGAGGGGGAGAATGGTCAAAGAGTGACATCAGTGTCCCTGAAATGGACAAGAAGGAGCTTTTGACTTGGTGTTGCTTTAGTTGGATTTCTTTTTCAACAATAGCAAAAGTTATGTATATATCATTAGACTGTAAGTTAAAAATAGATACCCTAAAGAAACCATAACCACCACCCAAGCAGATATATGCACACCCATGTATATCACGACTTTGTTCACAATAGCAAAGAGCTGGAAACAGAAGCTGTGGTATATTCACACAATGGAATACAACTACACTGCATTGAAAAACAAGGAACTCATGCAATATTATTCAAAATGGTTGACTCTGGAGGACACTATGCTGAGTGGAATATCTCAGTCACAAAAGGACAAATACTGCATGGTGCCACTGTTGTAGAATGGGACTAACATCAGGGTTGGGGTAAGACTGAGAAAAAACTGGATAAATTATGTATACTGCATTGGAACAGAAGAGGGAGAGAATAATTTAAAAGCGATGCATGATAGGGTATTATGGTTATCACAAGAGCCAGAATGAAGGCTGCATAGTGGAGTGTACTCAGGGAGGTGGGAGGGGTGTGGGAGGGATTGTATACCAAAGAAAGAATTTTTCTTTTACTTTTCAAAGAAAGGCGGGAATTTGGGGGCGGGGCAGGGCTGCACAGGTAGAAAAGTGCAACAATGAATGAATGGAAATCCAAAATCTCGGTAAATGTTCATTAAAATAAAACAAATTTTTTTAAAAAACAGGACTGACATTTTGATTGAGGGAAGACTGAGAAGGAGGGGATAAATAATGTATACTGCATTGAAACAGATGAGGGAGAGAACTGTGTAAAAAGGATATATGATTAGGTATTATTGTCATGACAGCGAGTCCAGAACGAAGGCTGCACATTGGAGTGGACTTCAGGTGAAGGAGTGAATAACAATGAAAGAATTTTTCTTTTACTTTTCAAAGAGAAGAGCGAATTGCGGAGGAGGGGTGGGCAGGGAGAAAAGTGCAACAATGAATGAATGGAAACCCTAAGTTTCTGTAAACTTTTATTAATATTAATTAAAAAAATGTAAAAAATTTTTTAAAAGGTCCAAAGCTATATGCTTATATGTATAGCATGTTGGCATTATATGTTTGTACACACACACACACAGACACACACACACACACATGAATGTCTGTGTTCATACAGGAACACACGTTGTTAGTCTTGTTGAGTTGACTATGATTAACAGCAATCCTATCACAGAACCCTATTCATAGCAACACATGGGTACTTGGCCCTGCCCTGTGCCGGCCTCACATCCATTAACACGTTGCTGCAAATGACAGTAATACATCGAAGAAAAAAATAAATGTGTTTCTAAGCACGGTCGTCAAATTAAAAGTGTGCGGCAACGTGTTAAAGCCAATCCATCTTGTTGAGGGTCTTCTCTCTCACCGACCCTCCACCTTTCCCAGCAAAGACTGGTCTCTCTTGACAACATGACCAAAAGACATGAGAAAAAGTCTCACCACACTTGCCTCTAAAAAAATCTTGGTTTCACTTCCTTCGAGTCAGATTTGTTTGTTCTTTGGGCAGCCCTTGGGATGTCCGGGGCCCTCTGTCTAAACCACAGCTCAGAAGCATCTCTTCTTCTTTGGTGTGTCTATGAAGGCACACACTTTCTGAGAAAATATTTCTAAAGGAAACTACGAACCTCATCTCTGTGAAAGACTTGGAATTTGGGGAGAGGAGAGGAGGCCTACTGTGCACTGTTTACCACTTTAGAACTTTGGCATTTGATCTCACATACGCTGTTGTTCTTAGGTGTCAGACAGTCAGCATGAACTCATAGAGACCCTACAAGCAACAGAACCAGACTGGCCGTCCCCACACTGCCCCTCCCACAGCCGCTCTATCAAGCCATCGCCTGGGGGGCCGCCTTCTTCACTGACCCTCTGCTTCTCCAGACATGATGTCCTTCTCCAGGGACTAATCTCCTTGTTTCTAAGAAGCCCTCGGGACACATTTCTTCCAAACAGATCTGTTTGTTCTCTCAAAAGCCATGATATGTTCAATGTTCTTTCCCAACATCACCATGCAAAAGCCTTCACATCAAGAAAAGCCAGTCTCACCAAGCTCCTTCTAATAAGCACTATGACTGCAGTAATTTTTTAAAAGTTTAAAATAATTTTTTTTTAGAGAGAAAACAATAAAAAGACATCACCATGTGGTTTTGAATATCAATCTGATGCTGGAGGTGCCAAAACAATTTCCTTTTTCTTTCTCGGTCTTCTCTCGGTGTGTTTGCTTCGGGGCTGGTTGATTCATCCTGGAGACTGGCCTGCATTGCAGACATCCCGGTCGGAATTAATTGCCTCTTCATCTTGCTCCCCTATCATAGGATAATGGCTTGTTTATACGTCTGAGTCTAAAGACAGTTCTTCAGAGGGATGCAGCCGCTGGCTGGCACCGTGGGTGGTATCTCATAGCTCTCAAAAAACATTTGTTGGGTTTAATTGTTCTCAGTGTCTTTGACATCACCGGCAATCCACGAGCTCTGACAACGATCCAAGACCTCCTGGTCAAGACATGGGCCCCCAGAGATCCTGCGGGCAGGTCCAATGGCCGTCCTCCTGCTGAATAAAGTTGGACAATGAATAAGGAAGACTGAAGAAGAATTGATGCCTTTGACTTGAGATGTAAGGAAAGAATACTGAATGTTCACAGGGTGTCAAAAGAACAAATAAATCTGTCTTGGACAAGTACCGCCGGAGGGTTCCTCAGCAGAAAGACTGGGAGACTTCATCCCACATACTCTGGGTGTGTTGTCAGGACGGGCCAGACCTTGGAAAGAAGACCATGCTCGGAAAAGTCAGGGGTCAGTAAAAGAGAAGAAGAGCGTCAAGGAGATGGATTGGCACCATGTCTTCAACAATGCGCTTACGCCTGGCAAAGCCAGGGAGGCTGGTCAGGACTCAGGCAGGGTCTTCCTGTGAGGCGAGCCCTCTCAGCCACAGTTGCCGATGCCCGGGAGGCTTCTGCACTCAGGCCTTAGATTTTGTTATGTTTTGTTTTCCAAAAATGTGTTTTCATTTCTCACTTCTAGGAGAATGGAGGTGTCTCTGGTGGGGCAGGCACCTCTGGCTCCCAGGCTCAGGAGGGCTGACTGTTCCCCGTCTCCAGCCAAGGTCATCCTTGGTCATGTGAACTGCTTGAAATTGGCCAGAGTGAGAACATTTACACCACAGGAACTGGCGAATGCTACAATCGGGGAGGCCTCGCCCCCCATTTGGAGAAAAGCGGTTGAGCATTAACAAGGATACCAATGTGTCTACGGCATCAAGCTCTTCAGCCACTTTGTCTGTGCAGATGTTTTATAAAGCACCCGGTCCACAGTCCAGTCCTTCCAGTATCTGTCACTTCACCCACTTTCTTCAGTGTCCCATCTGGGTGTCTCTCGCCTCTCCTGACCTTCCTGGGCAGCGGTGGGTCACCAGCACACTGCCCTTCTGAAAGATGGTGGCTGTATCCATGACAGGCCCTCGGCCACCAGCTCTACTCCCTTAAAGGAATCAGTTCAATACGCGGCTTATAAAAATGTGTTTACATAATTTCTTTAAGATCTTTACACATGCCTTTACTTGGGAAAAAAAAATAAATTCCAGCTCCCCTCCTCTCTCTGCACATCCCAAACAAAGTGTGACCGTCCGATTTTTAACTCTCCAGCGCTCCCTGGGTCCCGTCAGGCAGCCACATGTGGACTGAGTTTCTGTTAAACAGGCTACAGTTTCTCATCTGTCCCTTTTGCCTTCCGGGCTCTCTCTGACTAGGGTGAGAGGCACACGGACCTTCCAAGCTTGGCTGCCAAGAGCCTCCAGCTGAAAGTGGTTCCCTTGGAGGAATGCTGGGGTACAGAACTGAGTTTCTCCTGCACCGTCTGAACGGATGGTCACGGACTGTGGTGAAACTCTGGGGCTGAAATCTGAGCTGCCGTTTTCAGCTTACACGGTGACTTCTAAGCAGCCTGGAAAGTGGGCAGCACTCATCTTCGCTACCCTCTTGCGTTGGTTCATTCTGTCACTTGGCTTTTTGCATTGTCGTTAGATGCCAGTGGGTCAATGCCAGCTCGTGCCCACATGTCAGAGTCGAGCTGCTCTGCAGGATTTTGGTTCTGAAGCAGACAGCCACACCTGACTTCTGAGGCTCTTTGGCATCTGACCACCAACTTCGCCACACCAGGTGGAGGAACATGGCTTCAAACCACCAACCTTTCCACTCAAAGTGGAGCCTTTAACCATCTGTGCTACCAGAAACCCCTTCTCTCTGGGTTGTTGTTCTTGTTCCGTCTGTCCTACCCGGCACCATTCCCATGATCAGTGCTCGAGCCCACGTTACAGACGTGGTGTTAGTCAATCCAGCTGAAGGCCCTTCTCTTTCCCTGACTCTCGTCTTTCTCAGCATCATGGTTTTTTCCCCCAAGTCTGGCCCTTCCTGACAATATGCCCGTAGTATGTGAGACAGTTTCACCAAGCTCTCCTCTAAGGAGCACACTCATTTTCATTTCATCCAAGACAGATTTGTTTGCTCCTTTGGCAGGCCACGGGATACTCAGTACCTTCGCCAGCTCCGCAATGAAAGGCCCTGATTCTTCTTTGTTCATCCTGATTCTTCATCCAACTTTCAGATACGTAGGAAACAATTGAAAATACCATGGCTTGGACCAGGCATATTTTATATTTTATTTTTAGCACTTTGGAGAGGTCCTCGAGTGCAGATTCTTCCTAACGCAACGTGTCTTGATTCTTTGCTGCTCAAACCATGGGTGTGGGTTGTGGATCCAAGTAAGATAAAATTGTTGATAATGTCAACCTTTTCTCCATCTCTCATGAGGTTGCCTGTTGGTTCAGAGGGGAATGTTTTTATTTTCTTGATATTGAGATGTGATCCACATCAAAGGTTGTCTTTGAGCTTCTGCAATAATTGCTTCAAGTCCTTTTTGTTTTTTTTCAGGTAACAATACATGAAGTCTAAGTGTTCAGTGTCTTCCCCTACTCTCGTTAGTTTCTGATGGTTCAAAACTCAGAGATAAAATGTTACTTGGTAGAAATGTCGTATGTCTCTCTATTGCATCGTTGACTGTATGGGCTGCTGCAAATGATTGGTTTGGGTGCTGCACTCATTTCCAGGAGAGGATTTAAGCCTCTTAAAGCCACAGAATTGAGGCTCAATGTCAAGAAGACAAAGATTCTCACCATTGGACCAATTGGCAGCATCAGGATAGATGGTGAAGAGATTGAGATTGTTCACAGCTTTAGTTTGCTTGGCTCCACAGTCAACACTCTTGGCACCAGTAGCCAGGAAATTAAAAGGTGCATTGCCATGGGAAAGTCTGCTGTTAGGGACCTCTCCAAAGTACTGAAGAGCAAGGATGTCTCTCTGGAGACTACAGTTCATCTGATACAGGCCATGGTCTTTGCAATCACTTGTTATGCGTCAGAGAGTTGGACAATGACTAGGGAGGATAGAAGAATTGATGCCTTTGAGCTGTGGTGCTGGAGAAGAGTATTGAGGGTACCATGGACTGCTAAGAAAACAAACAGATTCATCCTGGAGAGGGTTAAACTGCGCTGCTCCTTGGAGGCAAGGATTCTGAGGCTTTGTCTGACATACTTTGGTCATGTTGTAAGGAGAGACCGGTCCTTGGAGAAGAACATCATGCTTGGAAGGGTGGGGGGCAGGCGCAGGAGGGGAAGGCCCTCTATGAGGTGTCTTGATTCAGTGACTGGGGTAATCAGGATGGGTGTGTCGGAGACAGTGTGATTGGCACAGGACAGAGCAGAGTTTAAAGCTGTTGTACATAGGGTCGCTATGAGTCACAAGCGACTCCATGGCACATAACCACAACAGCAACAAAGCCACAGAGTGGCCAATCCTTACTTATTTAGTGATGATTCAATTACTCTGTGAATAAACAGCAGAGTATCTGGAGCATCTTATTAAAATTCAGAAATCACTTTAGTGGGATAGTTAGTTTGGGGACAATGGTCTTAATTCTCTGAAAGGAAACTAGCTGTTTGTGGTGCTGGAGTAAAGCAAGCCAGGACCTCAGTGGGAACTCCCTTTTCTGTTCCTAAAACTTGGAAGTGATTATCTAAGGTGCAACTATTGGTCTCTCCTCTTCTGGGCAAAGGAACGTGAAGAAAATCAAAGGTTCAAGGAAACAATTAGTCCACACAACTAGTGGATCACATGACCCCCAGCGAGACCAGCCAGAGACCAGAAGAACTAGATGGTGCCCGGCTTTCACTCTGATTGGGATCACAACAGAAAGTTCTACAGGGAGGAAGGGGGAAAACACAACACTGAAAACCATAGGGAAAGATCAGACACACTCATCTGACAGCATCTAGTCAAATTCCTGAGACAGTAGCCCTTAGACAGCCTGCAAGACCGCAAGTGCACACACCCCTGGGGGTGAACTTTCAGCCAACTGATAGGCCTATCAAGTGTACAAGGGAGCTTGTGTGGCTTAGAGATAAAGAATTGAACTGTCAGAGCAAAGGTTCATGGTTTGAATCCACCAGCTTCTCTGCAGGAAAAATGTGAGCAATCTCCTCCTGTGTGATTTATAGTCTCTGAAAATCTGCTAGGGGGTCAGCTATGAGTCAGTTCCAACTTGCCGGCTCACGATGAGAACAATCAAGTGAACAGTAACACCAGGGAGGACAAACTCATTAGTATAATCAATCATGTGGTGGTGGTTGTTGTTGTGGGCTATTGAGTCAGAACCAACTCATTGCTGACCTTCCAGCAGGTGTCCAGAGGCAGTAAATCCGACAGGAGGAGATGGCCCACCTTTCTCATGAGGAGCAGCTGGTGGATTTGAACCATGTTCCTTTAGGTTGGCAGTGCAACTCCTTAACATTAGGCTACCAGAGTTCTCTCACAATCAATCAGAGGAGACCAAAAGGTCAGTATTTGCTCCCAAGCAAAGCTCAACAGGCAGCAAGAGATGGGGAAAGAGGGAGCTGACTCGATGGCACCTAACACCACCACCAGCTCGGTTCGAGACCGAAGAAGCGAGGCTCTGGTGGCCAAGCCTTTCTCTGAAAGTGGCTCCCGGCTGGGTGCCTTGGTTAGAAGTGTCCGTTGTTCTGGTGAACACACAGAATTGGATTTACCTGCTTTCCATCCTTGCAATGCAGGAGACACTCCACTTGGGAGAAAGGTCAAGTTTGCACTCGTCTGCTGACAGTGGTGCAAGGCAAACAGGCAGGGCCAGAATGTAAATGAGAAGCTCTATTCATTCAAACTCAGTGGAGCCTGCATCACATTTCTCTATGGTGGCTGGTCAGATGCTTAGGAGACACACGGTAAAGAGTAACAAGCAGCACTGTGATTCTTCCTGGTGACTGAAGGGATCTTGGATTTACAACTCCTGCTCCCACACCACCCAGCCGCATCCTGGCTCTCCCCTCTGTCCGTACAGCTGGCACTCAAGCCTCTGAGGCCTGGTAGGGTCCATGAAAGCCCAAAGTCCCCTCTCCCAGTTCCTGACAGTGATACAGACCCACTAGTTGTCTGGATTTTCTGGTGCCTTCTGACATCTGTACGGCTAGATACAGGCCAGAGTTGAAGTACAACATGGCTTGTGTGCCGGAAAAGAACTGGTTTCTTCTTGACAGCTGCCTTTCCCAGGCTGGAGGCAAACTGGACAAGGCAAGCAGGAGCAGAGAGATGAGGCTCCACATCCCTTCCTAAGAATCCATTTGTTCTTTGGGGTCTGGATGGGCCTTTGTGGTCGACAGTACAGTCTCACTGTGGCATTACCGAATGAATCCTGCTGTAAAGTGTCCACTGGGCCTCCACCCAGCAGAACCAGACTTTCCTGATTGACGGTTCCTTTCTAGACCCATCACTCCAAGTGGAGCAGCCGGAGGCGGGAGGGTGCTGGGGTAAAAGCCCAGCGGGCAGCGCTCTGGTTGTTGAGCCTGTGGGAAGCCTACGAGTGAGTGCATTTAAGAACTCACTGGTCCTCTTTTGTAGGAAAGATCCTTGTTTCCAACAAGACTTATTCTTGAAGACAGAAATGCTTGGCTGAAAAAGCCCTATTTCCTCAGTTTCTGGTTAATGGAACTTAAAAGCTGAATGAGCTCCATCAGCCATACAACCAACTTCAGGGGAATTCATGAACAACAGAAATGAGGGAGGAGGAGGAGGAAGATGAAGAAAATAATCCAGTCACTATAATATGAAAATGACTAGGAAGGGAGCTCTGGTGGTTCAGTGGTAAGGAATTGTGCTGTCCACGCAATGGCAGGTGACTGGAATCCAGCACATGAGAAAAGATGGGCAGTCTCCTTCCATGAGATTAACTACCTCTCAAAACCCACTGGAGGGTCAACTATGGATTGGTTCCAACTTGACAATATATAACAACAACAACAATTCTATAAAATACTCATTCTACAAGAACCACAAGCCAAAGACCTTAATGCATATTATTTTAGCTTTCCAATGCTGCTGTAACAGAAATATCAGCAATTAGGAGGCTAGAGGTCCAGATTCAGGCACCAGCTCTGGGGGAAGGTCCTTGGCTCCTTTCAACATCTGTGGCCCAAGAATTTCTTGGAGATCTCCATATATCCTGGCATCAATCTCCGCCTGGGTGCAGCAGGTTCTCAGTACAGGGACCCCAGGTGCCCCTCCCAGCTCTTCTTTCTTGGAGATAGTAGGTCGCTCCCTCTTTACTGTTTCTCTCTCTTTTTATTACTTGTAAGATAAAAGGTGATGAAGGTCACACCCCAGGAAATTGCCCCTTGCATTGATCAGGTCAGGGTTGTGACCTGAGTAAGGGCATTGCATTATGACCCCCAAGCAATACAAATGATTGTCCGATCACATCATGAGGGGTGATGACATCATTGCATATAACTGTCAAACCAAGCTGAGTTGCCACACATTTTGGGGGTGGGTAGGGGGCCACAATTCATTCCACAGTGGGTCCTGACGGGGACCCAAGCTCATCTAGCCTACACAGGGTTTGCAGCGAGGACAGGTGATAACACCTGAACTCAGTAACCTGAACCCAAAGTGGTCTCGGTGTGTAAAATGCAAGAAAAGACACGTGAGAGGGCACTTCACGCCTGCAGGGAGGGGCGAGGCCGGTAATGCTGCAGGTGTACACACCTGCGGTATTACAGTCCTCGGCTGTGCACAACCACAACTGGTGTTGCTTTGTTCCTCATCATCAAGCTTAGTCTTTCCTCGAACTTCTTGGTCAATGTGACCAAGGGTGACAGAAGAACTGTTGTCTTTGAATTGTGGTGCGGGAGTACTAAATATCTCATCAACGGCCGAACAAACAAACATGTCTTGTAGAACGTGCAACCAGGATGCTTCTGGATCACTAAGCACATACTTTGGCCTGTTGTTAGCAGGGGCCAGTCCTTGGAAAGGAACATCATGCTTGGAAAGGTGGAAGGAAGAAGACCCTCACTGAAATGGACTGATTCGGTGATTGCGTCAATGTATTAACATACTTTGGCCTGTTGTTAGCAGGGGCTAGTCCTTGGAAAGGAACATCATGCTTGGAAAGGTGGAAGGAGGAAGACCCTCACTGAAATGGACTGATTCGGTGATTGCGTCAATGTGTTGACATACTTTGGCCTGTTGTTAGCAGGGGCCAGTCCTTGGAAAGGAACATCATTCTTGGAAAGGTGGACGGAGGAAGACCCTCACTGAAATGGACTGATTTGGTGATTGCGTCGATGTATTGAACTGTATCAGTGATGATACCGGATAGGCAGAGTTCAGATCCACTGTTCACAGGGTCACTATGAGTCGTAATAGACTTACCCACACCTAGAACATACACTAACTGCATTATATATTATAATGTGAAAGGCAGGCAACCATCTAAATGGCCCAAAGTTAATGAACTACAAATAATAAACCAAACCATAGAACAATACACAATGTTAAAGTTCAGGTAAATGCTTCCATTCATTGCAAACTTCCAGAAAAAAAAAAGTTTAATGACATTGAAAGATGTTCGAAGAAAACTAAGTGAAGAAAAACATATTGAAAAACAGTATTCTGTAGTAAGGTGACATTTTTGTTAAAATGAAAAATCCTAACTGGTATTTATATAAAAAGGCATCTGGAAATATGTGTTTGGAGGTGTTAATGGAAGTCGTTTCTGGATAGGTGAAATTATGTGTGATTCTTTCTCCCAATTCTGTTTTTTTATTTATATTTTCTGATTTTTGTTCTACAAATGATCATATAGTTTTAATAAGAAAGGAAAACCTATTTTAATAATGAAGTAAAGCACACAATAAAAGAAAAATAAAATACATTTTTTATAAAAATAAAATATACATAAACAAGGCTGGGAATGACATTTGTAACAAAGAAGGAACAGTATTCTGTACTGGAGATAGAGACAAGACACAGAACACGTACAAATACATATGAAATGGAAAATTCTTCAAGAGACATTCCAGTAAAGAAATATATCCCTAGTTTACACACATTTTAAAAATGAACAGTAGTATCAGGAATGAAAGATAGAAAGTGAATAAATGAAAAGGAATTGTACAAAGAGTACAGACAACCTGGCGATGTCTGGCTCTGACCTCTATCTACTAACTCCACACAGGGAAACTGTCCCCATTAACAATATCCATAGTACAAAACCAATTCCTTTCAGATTAGACATGGTCTCCCATGCTCCTACACCTACTAATCCCAACACCAATCTATAGGGTTCTAAACCCATTGCAACGGCCTTACAATTCTCACAGAACCATACTCAGGGGTTATGGGGTGTATCAGGGAAGTTGACAGGTTACAATTCAGGATGGCAGTAGGATACAGTTCCTCAGTTGAGACAGCTTCTTGAGTATGCTCACAGGCCTCCGACCCTCGGCCTGACGGCATAAATTGGTGTTACAGCATTCTCTTAGTCTTGCCAGTTTTGGCATCGTCCCTTAGTCCTCCAGCAACCTTGTGTGAAGACGCCTAACTCAGGCTTGAAGGACCAGCATTCCCAAGTCAGCTCTGCCTCCTGTTGGTCTCTGGCTCTCTGCTGAGGCGGCTGCTGCCCTCCGGTAAGTCTTGGTGAGACTGGTGCAGGAATCTCTGGTCCTAAAGGGCACATACTGCACGCTCTGCTTCCTCTACCCGGCTGGCAGTGCTATTCTCACCTTTGCTGCTAAATCCACTCAATAGAGCTTGGTGGGATGTGGGGAAAGGACCAATCCCATAATGATGACTTCACATGCACCCTGCTCCCACTCAGGTGGTAAAGGTCAAAGCTGATCACTAGGAAAACCATGCTAAATAAGAAACATTTGACATCACAGGAGTAACACAGCAACTTATAATTAGAACATGTTTTTAAGCTCTAACATTAAAATGAACATTTCTGCTTTTATTTAAGAATATTACATATTTCTTAATTCATTTAAAAAAATTTCCCAACAACCTCACCAGCATTTGTTATTTGCTGCCCTGTTGAACTTTTCTGTTATTGCTGCTAACAGTGCAATATCTCAATCACAAACAAGCAAATACTGCAAAACATAACTGTTAATAAAATAGGACTGACACAGAGAGTGAGGGACAGAATAGGAAAACAGGGGGCAGATAATGAACACTGCATTGGAACAGAAGAGGGGAAGAATCACCTGGAGGGAATATACGATTAGACATTGCATGTATGACAACAATCTGGAATAAGAGGTGCATTGTAAAGTGGACAGGTGGGCGGGAGGAAGGGGACGTGGAGGGAGGAAAATGTGCAGCAATGAATGAAAGAAAACCCAATCTTTCTGTAAACTTTCATTAAAATCACTATTTTTTTAAAAATTGTTTTAAAAACCCCAACATAGTATTCAAAGACACCTCCCAAATGCCCTCATCCAGAAATCTTAACATTAGCATCTAACTACCAACATCCTACCTTTTCCTAAAGAGGATAAGTAGGAACTATTTTATAATATTGTCATTATTTATTTTTCTGTCCTTTTCCCCCTAAGTGCCTACAACAGTGTCTGACACACAGAAGGCTCTCAGCAAATATTTCTTTTTAAAAAATTTTTTAATTTTTATTGTATTATTTTTTACGTGTACCGTCAAATCAGATCTGACTGGTACAGGAGAAGATTGCCCTCTCCTTCTCCAGCAGAGCATCTGGTGGATTTGAACCGCGTACCTCTGGGATTGAGCAAATATTTCTTAAACGATAGAAACATACAGTAAGTGTTGGACTGCTGAGGGATGAGGAGGAACAGTCTCCTCCCATAAACATTTACAGCCTCACAAACTCAATGGAGGATCACCCAGACACGGAAAGACACGGAGCACTGGGGCGGGGCTCAGTTTTCCCTGGGAGATATTAGAGGTGTTAGATGGTGTCCCCAGGTCTTTCCTGTCTCAGGCCACGCCTACTGCCATTTCACCTGAGTGACAGCTTTCAGCTGTTTAATATTGTTGGATTTTGTTTCTTTCCTTCAAAACTTTCTAGACATTGCTCCATTGTCCTCGCTGAAAGGATTTTTCTCGGACGCCTGACTCATATTCCCCTTGCAGGCCGTTGCTGTCTAATGTCTGAACAAGTCTTTGTTTATCCTCCAAGTTCAAGAACTTAACCAGGATACACCTTAATGTCAATCATCAGATATCTTCCCCTCATGCCCTTTTGATCTTCATTTTGTATTTTATTTCTGATGCTCTATCTTTTGATGGATATACACATATTTTCCCATGTTATTTGTTGAGTGTCTTATCCAGAAATATCAATTAACATTATATTCAATCATTTTTGTCATCCATGGCTCTCAACTCTTTTAATTTTTGCCTTCTGTCTGTGTTACTATGGATTTTTTAAATCTATAAAAATTACCATGGGTAGTTTTAGCAATTCTTCTGTGATAATAATCTAATTTTCAATATCTCTTGATTATTCATGATTCATTCTAATCTATTGACTAAGTAATCAGTTTTAGGTTTTCTTTCTTTCTGAATGGGTTTTCTTGTTCTGAAATATTTTCAGATCTCTATTACTCTATATAATTCCACCAGTGAAGCCTGTGTCATATTTTGAATTCATAGTTTTATTATCACATTGTTCTGCTGTGCAGAGCGATTGCAGGCAGTTCCTAGAATGTGTTTTCTTTTTTTGGACAAAAAATTAACATGCCTTTAATAAAAATATTATCCTTTCCATTTGATTTATATATCTGATTTTTAATCATTTTTGTCTTTATGGTGATGAAATGCAGTAATATAAAGTTGTTGTTTGTTGTTGTTATGTGCCGTTGAGTCGTTTGCGACTCATAGCGACCCTATGTACAACAGCCCTAAACCCTGCTCTATCCTGTGCCAATCGCATTGCCTCTGACACACCCATCCCAATTACCCCAGTCACTGAATCAATCCACCTCATAGAGGGTCTTCCCCTCCTGCGCTGTCCCTCTACTCTACCCAGCATGATGTCCCTCTCCAAAGACCTGTCTCTCCTTACAACATGTCCAAAGTATGTCAGACGAAGCCCCAGAATCCTTGCCTCCGAGGAGCAGCCTGGTTTAACCCTCTCTAGGATGAATCTGTTTGTTTTCTTGGCAGTCCATGGTACATTCAATACTCTTCTCCAGCACCACAGCTCAAAGGTGTCAATTTCTTTAAAATGCTGCTGTTTGCTTATTTTCTGAAATATATAAAGGCTGTAATATGAACACATCTTGATTACTCCTCCTGCAATGCCAGTTTCAAAGTTTTGTAAACCTTCCTCTATATTTTCCTGACTTTCTCACATATTCGGTGATGGTCATTCTGCTCTAGTCTCCGGGAAACAAGGGAGTCATTCATATAGCAGTGGCGAGGCGAGGCTCTTCGTCCGTGTGGGCCAGCCACTTTCTCTCACTTTCCTAACTGTTACTGTCTGTTAGCATGTGTTCACGTGACTACGTCTTAGCGTCTTGCTCACATTTCGTGGGTGCAATGATGGACACTCGACGCACGCTGGAATCGCAAGCGGTTTTCCTTGGTACCCTTCTCACATTCCCTGGGGCCCTCTGGCTCTGGGCTTTCGTGTGTGGTGGAAGGATTTGGTACTTGTCCTCTTGGCCTCTACCTGTGTAGATGGCGCCGTGGGGGCAGGTCTTTGGTCTCGGCCAGTAGACTTTTCTTGGAAGCCCGGCCTCTGCTTTCTCTTTGGAAGCCTTACTAAATGTCACCTATCAAGGTCCTCTCCAACCAGCCAAGGTCGTGTCACACCCCATGGGGCTTGGCTTCCTGTACAATGGCAAACCTGGGCTGCCTTTCTTCCAGCCACCAGGGTTTCAAGGTGACATTTAGGACCTTCCACACTCAGGCAGTGTGTTTCCTGAGCTTTTTTAGTGCTGCTTACTCATGCGTTCTCTCTAAAGAGAAGACCAAGGATGTTCAGAAATCCATCCAATCTCTTCCTTTGTTCAAGGAAACATGCTTGCACCCGGGGTCTACTTTACATCCAAATTTTCTGGTTCTTTCTAAATCCAGGACTTTCTCAGACATCAAGCTACGTCCTTATTTCTTGCAGGTGCCCCTGAGTTGGCCCTAACTCACCCCGTCTCCCCGTGCAGCCGAATGGCCAGCTGTCTTCTTGTCTGCTCGTTGGCAGCTACTGTCTCAATCCGTCTCAAAATAAATTTGCAAAACTTTCTGCTTTAACTTGGTTACTGCTAATGTTTGTGGATGTTTACCTTTTGGTTTTGTTTACTCTTTATCATTATCATTTAGTTAGGAATTGGAAGGACTGGTATGCTATCTTTTCAACCAGAAATCCTTCCTTTCTCTCTAAAACAGAATATAGTGAACCTAACTCTCTGATGACACATAGGTCATAGTCACTGTGGCATTTCTTAGCTATGGCTGCAGCCCGGGTATGGATGAGGACGTCATTGTAGTCACTGTGGCATTCCTTAGCTATGGCTGCAGCCCAGGTATGGATGAGGACGTCGTGGGAGACACTGGAGCAGGAGCCCTGCGTGAGGAGAGCTTATGAACTGACCAGCACTGTAGAATGAACATCTCAGGTTTGAAAAGCAGACTGGGGGTTCCAGCCTAAGCTCTTGACTTTCTTTAGCTGTCTCTTCCACGGGGGAGGTGGCAAACCAAGGCCAGGGTGTGCAGCCTGCTGAGGGGTTAGGGCAGATGTAACCCCACAGGGCACTCTCCACTCAAACTATAGCATCGCTGCCAGGAGGGACCCTGGTCATGGGTGGCACAAGAGGAAAGGGCAACGTCTCCACTGGGCCCATCAGTCACATGTGAGCACATCACTAGCTGAGGTCAGGCTCCACGTAATTTCTAGTGGGGTTCTGTAAGCCCCCAACCTAGGACAGGTGAATTTTGAGGAGACGGTGGGGAACAGACTAAGAAAGGAGGCTGTGGGAGGTCAAGAGGTCAGGGAGAAAGATGGACAGAAGGGAGAGGGGGGCAGTCAGCTGGTAGATATCAACTGGAAAGGCTGTAAATGAGGAGGGGGAAGGGCAGTGAGAGAGAGAGTGAGAAAGAGAGAGAGAGAGAGAGAGAGCGAGAGAGCGCAAATGGCTCAATGGAGGGAAGAGAGTGACGGGGGAGGGAGGAGAGGTGGGAGGGAGGGATGGAGAACTCAGTGTTCTAGCTGGGAGCAGTCTGTGCCAGCCCACTGCTGTCCACCATGGTCCTCGTTCTCTGCCCGGCCCTCTGGCCATCAGGCTGTCTTTGTTAACAGTCCTCCAGCACCTCCTCTGTGGCCACCAGGATGCGGAGGTCCCCCATCAACTCGGAGCAGCCTCTTACTGGCACCACAAACAGCAAACAAGCAATGTCTCACTGCCCTTTTGTGTGGGGACAATGGGGCCCCAGAGAGAGGAGGAAGTCACAGGGACAATGACCTCTCCCAGCCACTTCTGCCTCAGCATGGCAATGTGGGGATGGCAGGAACCATAGTGGATGGAATCCAGGCCCAGCTGACCCAAGTGGTCATCTGACCCAAGAGCCTCTTCCGTAAGTTGTCGGTCACCTCTGAGCCACACCTGTCAGTCAGTCACCTCTCACCGCTCATCTGTGGGGTCTCCAAGCTCTCCAGTCCTCTCATCCCTCGTCCATGCCTGGTGTCTGATGAGTGCCTGCTTTGTCCAGCGTCTGGGTCTTGTGTTCTCCTAACTACACTTTTGTGCTCCCCCAGCCCCATCTTTCCCCCAGACATCTGTCCCCAGAGAGCACACAGCTGGGCTTCTTTAAGTGTGTCGTGAGGACATGTTGACACTCGTGAGGAGTTTGGTGGCCAGGCCACAGGGTAGCACCTTCTGCTTAATAAGAACTTGATGGGGAGCGCTGGTGGCCTAGTGGCAAGGAGCTGCAACTACAATCGTAGAGGCGCATGGTTTGAATCCACCAGATGCTCTGCCGGGGAAGGAGGGACAATCACCTCCTGTACCAGTCAGATCTGATTTGATGGTACACTTACACAAAAATAATTAAAAAAATAAGAACTTGAAGGCTATTCAAACAGCGGACTATTACACAACATTGTAAAACAATGAACTTGTAAAACACTATACAACACGGGTAAGCCTGGAAGACATTAGGCTGAGTGAAATATCTCAGTCACATGGACAAATACTGTACAACACCACTGTTATAAAACAGGACTGCCATGGGGGAGTAAGAGGCAGAATAGAAAGAGTGGGTGGATAATGAACACTCCATTGGAACAACTGAGGGGGAACCGAGAGGAATATATGATTCAGGCATTCTACGTATGACAACAATTTGGAACAAGAGGTACATTGCAAAGCAGTACTGGGGAGAGAGGAAATCGTGTAACAAGAATGAATGAAAACCCAATCTTTCTGTAAACTTTTATTAAAATCACTATTTTTAAAAAAGAAGAACTTGAAGATCAGGCCAGAGAGAGAGAGAGAGAGCAGATACAGGCTGGTAACCTCCTCTCATGGAGCTGAACTCCCCGGCACACGTCCTGAGAGCAGTACGCCAGCGCAGACATCCTCACTGACCCTATGACCAGGTCAGCAAGCGGTCATTCCAAGAGAAAGCTTCCCATGAGTTTAGCAGCTCTGTTGAGACTGGCCTCCCTCTGGCCAAGGGCTCGAATGAAGGCCTAGCAGAGCTGACAGCACTTTACTCTTGGGAAGCCAACCTCAATTTTTGGGGTCACCTTCTGAGTATCCCTGGAGATTACAGTCCACCCATCACCAGCCCTCTAAACCTCAAGGGGACAGCACTGCAGCTTGACGGGGCTGCTGAGTGTGGCGGGGGTGAAGGGTCCTCATGAAACCAAGCAAGAACGAAAGCACGCCACCCTTAGTTTAAAACACACTTCCACCTGGGTTACTTGCGACTGTCATCACATTTGGGGGTCTGATAGCTGAATAGACATGGATGGGTATTATGCTGGTGGGAGAAAGGTGTGGGGTTTACGAATCACCTTTCCCTTTCCCCTTGAGCAAAAATAAAATCCTCTTAAACCTTAAAAAGGAACAAACAGCTCTGCCTTTTCTGCTCTGGAGAGATGCTGTTGCTTGCAGCTCACGTGCGTGGTCGAAGCGCCCCAGTGTCGCCTGGCTGCAGTCTATGGAAACCTATTTCCACATCTGTAAACCACAAAGAAGGGAGCACTGGTGGCGGGGCCCACAGGGAGCCGCCCTGCTGACCTAGGCAGCTGCCCCTCAGTAGAAAGATGGGAAGTGTTTTCTCGTGTCACCTCCAGTCAGGGAAACTCACTGGAGGGTCAGCTATGAGCTGGTTCTAATTTGAAGGCAATGAGTTGGGGTTTTTTTCCCCATTTGATTCTGCAAAGCTGCTGAGTAGATCTGAACCACTGACTTCTGGCTTAGCAGCCGAGTAGCTAACCATTTGCACCACCAGTGTGGGGTCGACGTAGAGACTGGTCTGGTGCAGAGGGGCTGTTGGAAAGGCTCTTGAAGATGAGGTGTTGGAGTAAAGACTAAAGACCACACAATTGATGTAGACAGAGAGGCAGCAGATGCCAAGTCCCTGAGGTGGGCGAGAGCTGGACATGCGACAGCCCCATGAGCGATGGGAATGGATGAGGCCCTGCACACTAGGGTAGGAACCTGGGGTTTAGTTCTATGTGCAACAAGCCATCACTGGAGAATGCTGGGCTGAGTCACTCTCCGAGTCACAGCTGGAAAGAGGACTGGCTGCCAGGTGGGGCTGGAGCAGGAAGGTGATGTGGTGGGGAGAGCAGATGCTGGGATCGAGGCTGGATGGATGGTCCAGGGTGAGGCTGTCAAAGGGTAAAGAGTGGCCGGTGTGCAATACAGTTTGTATGGAGGAGGGCAGGACCCTTGGTGGGCTGCAGGCATAGGGGACAGGAGAGAGACACAGAGGGAAGCAAGGTTAAGAGAGGATTAGTCCTGGTTTGGGGTCTGAGTTCCGAGATAGAGAAGCAGAGATGGAGTGAGTGAGGGAATGATGCCCACAGTGGACACTCAAGCCCGTGCTGTCTGCTGCAGACTCACTTCCTCATGCTCAGCTCCCTGTGTGGGGCTCACCTGTCTGCTTGGCTGCCTGCCTGCCAGGTGAGCCCTGTCTCACACCCACCTCTGCCCACATATCCAAAGCAGAACATCCAAACCCAGGAAAAAACCCTACTTTTTGAGGGAGCTCTGGTGGGCTAGCCCATAGGGAGTGCATTACTACCCCAACTCAAACATCTATCAATATTCAAATCCACCAGCAACTCCAGAGGAGAAAGGTGGACAATCTCCTTCCTTCTGGGAGATTTACAGCCTCAGAAAACCCACTGGAGGGTCAACTGTGAGTGGATTCTAACTCAACCTCAAGGAGTTTGAGTTTTCCTTCCTGATGAAGCCCCATCTCTCAGCAGCCTGGCCCCAGCCACGGCCCCTCATATGGCAACGGGCATGCCCTGCCTGCTTCGGTGGCCCCATATTCTCTGTGCATGTGGGGATATTTCTCTGAGAACAAGGCAACCCTTCGAAGACCCAGTTACACCCCCTGTCCCAGTACCCAGCAATCATTGACAGGTTTCAATGCCTCTCAGATGTTGCTCTTAATCAATCCAGGAGCACCCTTGCAGCTGGCCAAAAGTCAGAGCCACTGGTTTAGATAGCTTTGCTTGATCATTTACCAAATTAACAGCTTAAAAGTATTAATTGAGTTATTATGAACTAAGTCATTTTAAAGTATGAAGTGCTGGAATTCTTGTAAGGACATCCTGGAGCCAATATATCCAGCAAACCCATCACCAAGTGACCCTGGGATGGTAGATAGATGCAGAACCAGTGCTCAGCTGGGCTGAGAGTTCCTCGCTAATCTTTGGACACACAGCAAGGCAGACTGACCAGAATTTCCTTTGAAACCCACACTATGGCTTCTGCGTGCTCAATGGGAGATGGATGGTTTTCCGTGTTCCACACTTGCCGGTTGGGCTCTCACAACACAGAATCCTGGGCATTGCAAAGAGTTAACTTAATCAGCTACTAGCCAGTCAGGCTTAAGGGTAAGGAATTGCACTGGCAACCCAAAGGTACACAGTTCGAATCCACCAACTGCTCGGTGACAGAAAGCTGGACCATCTTCTCCTGTGCAGTTTACTGCCTCTGAAAACCTGCTGGAGGACCAGCTATGGGTCTGTTCCAACTGGATGATATACAACAACAACAACAGCAAAAACAACCAGTCAGAGTTTCAAGTCTACCCAGAGTTAAAAGCTCTGGGGATCAACTTCAGAAAAACCTGCTTGTAGAAAAGCAGAGCTCAGTTCTCCTCTGACACCACAACATCCCAAGATTCTCACCAGCAATTGTACTTACTGACCCAGGCCCAGAACACGGTTTCTGACAAGCAGACCCATGGCGCAGCACACACACACTCAGAGAGAGAGTTCCACAAACATCCTGACAGCTTTTTCTTCTCAGCGTGGAAAGCTCCAGTTGCCTGCCAGATTAGAGAAGTGCAGCTTGCTCTTAATATTTCAGTGGAGAAATAGAGCCCTAAGAATTGGAACTCCTTCAAAGAACATGTAAGTTCAAAAACACCTTCTGTCTGTATCACCAAATCTCCTTTCCATCCCCAGCACCCGCGAAGCACGAAGTGGGCTTTTATATAACAGCGATTCAACGAGCTTTCATCTTTACAGAGAGATGCAGCTGCTACCCTCCATTCACTCTCACCAACGCACGGTTATCCCCTGCGTGCTCCAAAGGGTTTTCAAAGATTTAGGAGGAAGCTGATTGCCAGGCCTTTCTGCTGAGGGGCTCTTAGGTCGACTCAAGGTTCCAACATTTCAGTTAGCAGCTGAGCCCGGTAACCCTTCTCATCACCCAGATTGACCTTGTCGAATTGATTCCCATCCATGACGACCCTTTAGGGCTGTGTAGAAATGCATCATAGTTTCAAGGCTGTGTCTCTTAATGGGAGCTGCTGGTGGGTTCAAATTGATGATCTTTTGGTTCTCAGCCCAGTGTTTAGCCTACAGTCCAGGGAGAACCTTGAGGGTTGGGCAGGAGCAGTGTCTCTGACAGCATGCCCTTTTCAGTACTTGCATGTGGACAGTGAGTGGCAAGGGCTTCAGAGGATGACAGAAGCTGGTAGACCCAGCTAAGCAGTCATCCTTGATGTAGAAAAGCCTCACTATTTGAAAAGAGGCAGAGAGGGCTGCTTGCAGGAGAAAGGAGGTTCCAAGTTTGAAGAGCCTTGCCTGGCATACAGCAGATGCTCATAAACGTGGCTACTACATCGTGACTTGGAGGCAGTGGTGGTTCAGTGGTGGGAATCTTGCCTTCCATTATAAATGCCTGGGTTCGATTCCCAGCCAATACACTTCATGTACAGCCTCCACCTGTCTGTCAGAGAAGGCTGACCTGCTGCTATGAACCCAGGCTTCAGAGGGGCTTCCAAACTAAGAAAAACTAGGAAGAAGCGTCTGGTAATATAGTTCCAAAGATGAGCCGGTGAAAGCCCTATACATCCCAACAGATCCACAAACGATTAAGGAGTTGGTATGGGAGGGGACAGTGTTTTATCCCAGAGAGCACACAGCCACCACAGGTCAGCAACAGTGAACAGCCACCATTAACATGGTGAAGCAGGACCTCATCGGTCACTGGAACTGTCCACGCTCAAGGGCCATGCCCATAAAGGAGAAGGCAGCGTCCTGACTGCTTCCTGCAGTAACGTGAGTCATGCCTGCAACTACTTACAAAGAGATTATTTTTGTCTTTTTTTGGGGGGGAGGGGAGTGTTTGTCTTTTTTTCCTCTGATTCAGCTTTTTGTAGGTGTACAACTTATTAACATCAATTACAGCAACTGGACTTTGCAAACCTCATACCCTTAATCAATGTGCTTTTCTCAGGTCTGTAAAGCGAAACCCAAAACTGTCAGGTCCAGGCGAAGGGGAAGGCGATATACAATAAGAGGTTGATCCTTATTTACTCAGTGCCATTAAGTGGGAGCCAATTTACAGCTGACCTGCCATTATGTTTCTGAGGACGCAAATAGCAAGGGCGGAGACTGTCCATCATTATACTTTGCAATTAGTTAATTACATGAATCAATGACAATTAGTGCAATAAAGCAACATGTATATGAATGATTGTTATGAGAAGCCAAAATGATTCGTAAACCTTCACTCAAATTAAAAGAAAATGAAATCTATATAATAATCCCCTTCTTTCTCCACCCTGCCTGTTCCACCCTCCCTACCCCTAAGAAATTTTTGCCTCTCCATCTTTTGCATGTCTTCTTTCCTTGTCTAAATTAAATCACTCAATAGTTTTCCTTTCATGATTAGCTTACTTCTCATACTCACTCCCTCATTCACTCATTGTTATTGAGGCAGAATCAACTCCCAGCTAACCCTTAGCACATTTTCAGAGGCTGTAAATGACACACCAAGAAATTGCCCATCTTTCTCCCATGGAGCAGCTGGTGGCCTCGAATTACCTGCCGCTGGGTGAGCAGCCCACGTGCTTACCCACTAAGCCACCAGAGCTCCCTAAGCTCCGTTCACATCGTCACACTTATCAGTACTTCCCTTTCTCTTATTGGCTACATAATATTCCACCGCACACAAGTTCTACATTTTATTTGACTGTTCATCTGTTGATGGGCATTTATGGTGTTCGCACCGTTCAGCTGTAGTATAAGCATTGCTACACAGACTTGAGTGTCTTCTTTCAAGTCTGTACCTAGGAGCGGAATTATTGGCTCATATACTAGTTTCATTTTTAAATTTTTGGAGACCACTGTTGTGCTCTCCACAATGGCTGTATCACTCAGCATCTCTTTTAGCAGCGGATGAAGGTTCTGATTTCCCACATCCTTGCCAACATCTGCTCCTCTGCTTTTCTGCTCGGTCCTTTACATTCACTTAACCCCGCCCGCCCCCCTCCCCCCACATGCCTGTTCGCAGCTGTGTGTGGACAGATGACCAGCCCCAACAAGCAGAGTGGGCAGAGGCCGAGGGGCAATGGGAGCAGAGGGCAATGATGGATGTGAAGGAGACGGGGGAACGTTTCAGGATGGCTAGATTTTTACAGTCTATTGATTTTGGAAACCCATTTGCAGAACTCATTTGAGGGCTAGCCCGGGAGCCTGTCCGCAGCGCAGCGCCTGGAAAAATGAAGCAGAACACTTGCTAATTCCTCCTGTGGCTCTGGGACCCCAGGCTGCGCCAGCCCTGCTCCTTGGAATCAAGCCGTGCCTGATCCTCTGCTCTCCTGGCTCCGGAAGAGCTGTGCGGGGCGGCAGTTACAGAAACAGGGTGAGCATGTGAGCAGAGCGAGCAGGCAGGGGGGCGGCCACACATGTCACCATCACACTGCACTCCAAGGAGCCCCAAGCACCGGGGGTTAGTGTGCAGCCGCTCACGGAAAGGTTGGCAGTTTGGTCCCACGCAGCAGCTCTGTGGACGAAGTCCCCGCTATCCATTCTCATAAAGAGTCAAAACCCCAGGAAAGCCTATGGGCAGTTCTGCTCTACCAAACAGGGGTGCCGGACACTGGAAATGGGCATCACCAAGACCTTTCAGTTCATTTTCTACATCTGCATTTATCTCTCTCTGCCATAAAAAGAATCTCTTGATAATAAGAGATGAACAGGGTTTGTTAAATCAGAGGGTGAGCAAAAAAGAGGAATCCAATGAGTGTAATGACATCGTGGTTCCAACAATGGGCTTGAACTTAGTAGTAACTGTGAAGAGGGTGTGGAACGGGCAGCATTTGGTCCTACCGCCTATCAAGTTGCTATGAGTCAGAATCTAAGAGTAGCAGGGTAAGTCTTAGGAACATTTTAGCCCCTGAAAGTGGTGCTGACCATAGCAATCAGACCAATTAGAGCCTGGTTAGGACAGATAGCTGCCCAGCCATGGATGTGGTCATGACGTGGTCATCGCTGCCTTCCTACGTGTGGCCAACGTCCCTGCTCTCCTCAGGAAGGAAGAAGACTGGACGGCAGCCAGAACCATCAGCTCCATTACAGCTTTCATCTGGGGACTGTGGTAACACGTATCAAATCAGCTGTGATTTGCCATCTTTTTTTTTTTTTTTATTAATTTCAATGACCATTTACAGAGATTTTGGAGTTCCATTCATTCATTGATGTGCTTATCTCCCCACCCCCAACCCCAGTTTGCTCTTCTCTTTGAAAAGTAAAATTCCTTCACTGGTATACAATCCTCCTGCACCACCCCCAGCCCAAGGATACTCCACTCTGCAACCTTCATTCTGGTCTCTTATGAGAAATATAATGCCCTCCTGATTTGCCATCTTAAAAGAGGCACTTTAATTTTCCTTGTTATTAGTTACCATATTTCATGCATACGATGCACTTATAAAAGTAACACACACACACACACGATGTGCACAATGCACATATTAACTAACCAGAGAAGGTTGCTGGCTTGCAAAAAACCAAATATCACATTTTATGTAAATGACTTTACATAAAATAAGGTAGTTTGTTAACTAGACAAATAGTTTTGACTATACACATGGATTTCACCTGATGAACTACACAGCAATCAGACTGACTACATCTGTGGAAGGAATTGTTGGAAAAGTGATATTAATCAGCAGTCAAAATCAGGCTAGAGGCTGATTATGGAACAGCCCATCAACTGCTCACATGAAAGTTCAAGTCAAAGCTGAAGAAAATGAAAGCAAGTCCACGAGAACCAAAATATGACCTTGAGTCTATCCCAATGGAATGTAAAGCCCATCTTAAGAATAGATTTGATGCATTGAGCCCCAGTGTCTAAAGACCATGTGGTATGACATCAAGGACGACATCCACGAAGAAGGCAGAAGAGATGAGGGGGGAGGGGTAGAGAAAAGACCAAAACAAAGACGCCAAAGCAAGGCGAAGTCATGCTGAGGGTGAGAGAGCCGAACAGAAGACTTCAAAGGCAGCTTGAGAAGAAAAGCAAAATATTCTAGGGAACATGCAGAGAGCTGCAGTGAGGAAACCCACAGGGAAGAGCACGCTCTGTATTTCTCTCACTGGAAGAACTGAAGAACAAACTCAAGCCTTGAATTGCAACCCTGAAGGATTCTGTGTGCAAAATCTTGAATGATACAGAAGCATCAAAAGAAGATGGAAGGAGGCGAGCTCTGGTGGCCTAGTGGCAGGGAACTGCACTGCAATCCCAGAGGTGTGCGGTTCAAATCCACCTGATGCTCTGCTGAAGAAGGAGGAACAATCGCCTCCTGTACCAGTCAGATCTGATTTGACGGTACACACAAAAAATAAATAATTAACAAAAAAAAAAAAGAAGATGGAAGGAATACACAGAGTCTCTGTATCAAGAAGAATTAACCAGTACTAAACAGGAGCCCTGGTAGCACAATAGTTAAGCACTTGGCTGTGAATCTAAAGGCTGGCTGTTCAAACCCACCAGACACTGTGCATGAGAAACATTTAGCAATGTGTTTCCATACAGTGCTGGAGGCTCTACGGGTGGGTCCACCCTGCCCCACAGGGTCACCAGGAGTCTGAAGTGACTTCACAGTTACAATTTTTACCATATTCTTAAGTCCTTGTGTGGTGTACTCAGCGACTAATCAAAAGGTTGGGTGTTTGAATCCGCCCGAGGGCACTGTGGAAGGAAGCCCTCTTTCTGGTTTATTGGTCACAGACGCCAAAGGTCTATGAGCGCAGCTCTCCTCTGAGGGACGTGGGATCGAGCGAGTGGTGAGCCTATAAGCAGTGGGCTTTTCTGTGCAGACGCCACACACACAGGACCGTGGGGAGGTCGCAGGGAGCCGTGTGGGGATGTGGGGGGGCAGAGCTCAGTTTCTGGAGGATCTCAGCAGGAGCCAGGCAGAGTGCCAGCTTCAGGGAACAGAATCCTGTCCAATGACAGGAAGGTCTATTTGGTTGTTCTGGCCCGAGTGGCCAGGGCCCTGGTGGACACCAAGCGTCTGGTCTCACCAATTCTCCAGATGATTCCTGTGGAGCAGAGAAGCCTCCACATCCAGTCCAGGCCTGATTTACGAGCCTCAATGGAGGCATACGCGTACCCCGCTCCCCAGCAGCCTCTGAGGGTGTGAGGGCCGAGCCCGGCACAAGGTCACTGACCAGGAGATCTGGGCAGCCCGGGGGGCAGCTAGCCTGTGTGGTGCTCTGAAGCAGCCCAGCGTTTCTACGCAGATGCAGAGAGCCAAGTGTGGACACAGCCTGCAGTGGCTCTTCCGACTGCTGGGGCTTCCAGGGGCACAGTGCCAGGTGCCACATTTACGGAGTGACCCAGAACGTCAGAATCAGCATGCAGCCCGGGGGGCCTGGCCCCAGCTCAGAGCGCCACCAGTGCGAGGACAGTAGGAAGGGCAGCCAGGGTGGCAGTGGGCACAGAAACAGCAGCTTCTGAGCAGAGACCAGGAAGCAGCCTTGGGTGTGTGTGTGTGTGTGTGTGTGTGTGTGTGTGTGTGTGTACGCGTGCTCCATTCCCCATCCCCCATGCCACCTCTATGCCGCTCTGAGAGGCACTGCTCTTGTCAGCACAAGTGCCAATCATTGCCAGATCCTCCTTGGAAAGCGGATTTCCAAGGGAAAACTTGTGTCATGGCACAAAGATGGCATCTAGAGATGCCTTGCTTCCCTGTAGTGCTGTTGTCAGCTGTCGCTCGAGGTGCGCCTGATTTACGGAGACCCGTGTTCTCGGCCTGTGCCTTGCTCACAGCCTCCCAGCAGCAGGCTGGGCATGAGGTGCACTGACTGGGAATGGAACCAGAGTCTCCTGGGTGGAAGGTGAGAACACTGTCACTGAGCCACACTGCTCTCATTTCTCAACAGCGGTAACATTAAAGCTCTAATTTCACTTGCCCGGCCTTTCTTCCTAGTCCACCTCAGACGAGAAGCTCTGCCGAGACGTGTCCGTCGTCATCGAGCACACGAGCTTCCCTGACAAATGGCTGATGGCTGGACACGAGGTGCAAACGAACAAGCAAGGCTGATGTCATGCAGTGGCCTCTGTGACCCCACAGGGCAGAGTGGACCTGCCCCTCGGGTTTCTGGGTTATAACTCTTCATAGAAGCAGCTGTCCCACTTCTCTTCTTCACTCACGGTGGATTCCAACTGCTAACCTTTGGGTTTTTTTTATTATTAATTTTAATGAAAGTTTACAGAGACTTTGGATCTCCATTAATTCATTGTTGCACTTTTCTCCCTGTCCATCCCTCCCTCCCCCCAGTTTGTTCTTCTCTTTGAAAAGTAAAAGAAAAATTATTTCATTGTTCTACAATCCCTTCCCCAAGGTCCACTCCACTGTGCAGCCTTCGTTCTAGACTCCTGTCATGACAATAATACCTAATCATATAACTCTTTTAAATAGCTCTAGGCAGTTGAATGCCTTAATCACAGCACCACCAGATCTCCTTATGCTCACGAGGTGCACTGATGGTCAATGAAACCACGTCTCAGGGTTGGAAGGCAGGAAGTATACCCCTGAGCCCCCATTGTACTCATGGCCGTGTGCCTTCGACTTAAATCCAATTCATAATGACCATGTGACAAGTGGAACCGTCCACAGGGTGTCCCAGGCTGTAACCCTTCCAGCAGTGATTGTCAGGTCTTTTCCCTGGGTAGATCTGAACTGCCAACCTCTCCGTTAGGAGTGGAGCACCAAACCCTTGTGCTGCACACACGCTGTGTTTTATAATGACAACTGTCATAGGTCACAGCACTTATCCCACTCCCTCCTGGGCTTCCCATGTCCACTTCGCCTTCCTTCCTAACCCTTCCTGCCTTCTGGACTTTGTCCTTGGGCACCATAGGATGTTGCCATGAAATTGGCATCTCAGACATTGTGCTGTGTGTGAGAGACTGACCACTACTGCCAGTTGCTGACCTCTGAAACCTCCTTCTGTTCGAGACGGCCCACCCTCCCTCCTCAGACTGTCAGAGTCCGAAGGACACTTGCTGAATGCTCCCGGAAGTGCCCTGCAGGCTGAGACACGGGCGCCGACCTTCACGGCCCCCTTCACCTGGGTCAGACCCACGCTGCGGACTGGTCTGGCGGCCTTCTCAGCCGCCCTCCGAGCCTGCTTCGTGTTCTCACTGGGGCTGCTCCAGCACACCTCTCCCTGGCTAATCCCACCTCGGCCTCAGCTTCTTGGAGGACATGACTAACACAGCAGGTTGAGCTGCTCTGGGAAGGTGAGGGTAGGCCAAGGCTAAGAGGGAGGGGATTGGCCAAGTCAGAGGTGCCACGTCCTCCCAGCCTCCAGGCCTCAGGGTCAGCCCGGAAGCTCCCTCCAACCCCACTCCCTCCCTCACTGTTGCCAGACCTTGTCCATCATGTCAGCAACAACACCAGCAGTGAGCCCTTTTCTGTCTATACCACTAGCATCTTTAAAAAAAACCACCAAATATGTTTTATTGTTATTGTTATGTGCCGTCAAGTCGCCTGCGACTCATGGTGACCCTATGTACAACAGCCCTAAACCCTGCTCTATCCTGAGCCAATCTTATTGCCTCTGACACACCCATCCCGATTACTCCAGTCACTGAATCAATCCTTCTCATCAAAGGCCTTCCTCTCCTGAGTATTGTAAATACAGTAAATGTATACAGAGCAGATCAATTTTTCATCCAAAATGCATATGTATTGCATCGGGTGACGTCACTTGCCCTAAGTGATATAACTTTGCTGATCCCTGCCCGTGTTTCCCACGTCCATTCTTCCTTCTTTTCTAACTCTTCTTGCCTTCTGAAGTTTGTCCTGGGGCTGTCTCTTTTATCTTGAACGGCTACTTGTTCTAAAGAGTGCGTACCACCTTGGTGTGGTTCATCTCTTCATGGATCTGTCTACTCGTTGGCTGAAAATTGAACCACAAGGATGAATCTAGTTCTACGTGTAAAGGGTTCCCATTTCCTTTTAGACCCCTACCCTGTTACCATGTGTAAAAAGAGCATGAGCTGCATGAGGAAAGCCACATCTGATTTTTACCAACTACACAATGGGGAACTGTTCCCCTCAACATCAACAAAACAAACCCAGTTCCCATGAGGTCAGACATGTCCCCCATGCTCCCACGCCTACTCCCCCTACTACTCTAGTGGGTCCAAAATCTGAGGCAATAGCTCACGGACCACACAGAACCATACTAGGAAAGTCAGAAGTCAGGAAGATATAATCAGTCAGGACAGCTTCTGGAATGTGCTCAAAGCTGCCTCAGCCTTGAGCCTCGTGGCTTTAGGCCAGACTTACACGGCTCTCAGTCCTGCCAATTATGGCTCTCACCACCCTTCACCTCCTAGCTGTGCAGCAAACTTGGGCCAAGGCTCCCAGTTCTGGTTCTATGGAGAAGCCGTCCCAAGGCCTACACCCTCTCAAGTCAGGTTTCCGCTTCTCTGCTGCCGCTGCTTTTGCTTCTGCTCCCACAGGCTCTGGTCTGACAGCTGTAGGAATCTCTGGACCCAAAAGATGTGCTGCATTCTCATGCTGTTTCTTTGCTGGTGGTGAGGTTCTCAATTCTGCTGCTGGATCTGCTCAATTTACTGGTGAGACTAGTCAATCCTTGTGGGTTGGTGAGACTAGCTAGTCTCCTGTGCACAGGCTAACACACCCTATTCACATATTCCCGCTCATCTACGCGGCAAAGTGGGCCAGTGGCCAGGAGAGCCATGTGAACACTAAACTCTTAACACCACACCCTGTCGCCATCCTCCTCCTTCAGCCCTGCAGCCCTGGAACCTCCCAGAAGCCCCAGTTTTTATATTCCTGCCTTGACATCTCTAGGGCAGCTCCAGTGCCTGGGGGTACCCCAATACTTTAGCTAACATGGCCTCTACCCTCAGGGCATTGAGATGGGTGGATGGATGACAAATGAAGGGTCACTCCCTTCCCAGGGAGGGCAGTGACGAGCACTGTCAGTCCTTGGAGGGTCCAGACAAGCATGGAGACTGCCCAGGTCACCGAGGATGTCAGTGGCAGAGCTGGAAAGAGAGATTCATTTTTCTTGACCCCTGCAGAATCAGCACGTTTGCCATGAAATAAAGGGGCTTCCAGCCTACAAGGACATCAAATCCGACAGCTCCGTCTATTCAGACAGCTCCCCCTGCTCAGGTTCTGTGTGTCCTCCCACCTGCATGTGCACAACAACCTTACCTTTCTGTTCAGAGCAAGGCTCACCTCCTCTGGGAAGCCTTCCCTGATCACCTCTCCCCCATCCCAGGTTGCCACGGGGTGTTCAGGGCAGCATAGCTCTTCAGGAGCCCCCGACCATACGCACTATGCACCTTCCACAGTCATTCTCTCCAGTAACCTCCATTTCTCGTCCTCACTTAAGGACAGGGGCTGTGTCCTTGGACCCTTCACATTGTCCCCACTGGACAAGTCACTGCTCCACAAAACCTTCATCGTTTGAGCCTCAGAACCAGTCAGGCTGACCCAGTCCAGAAACTGGGCCAGGCACCCTCTCCTCCACCTCCACGAGGGACGCCTCCTGCTCCAGACCCAAGACTGACGGCCCTTTTGCTTTGAACCGTTTCTCATTAGCCATCTTTGCCAGCCCAGCTTTCAACACGAACGTAGAGAATAAAAGCCCATCTCTCACGTGCTCCCAAAACGATCCGCAGATTTGAAACAGCAACAAAGACTGGGAAGTGGCCACAGGCATTAAAAAAAAAAGTCGACGAAGATTAATTGCCTCTGGAAATAGATGATAATCATCGAGAGTGCAGTGAAGCCTCCCACACTGGTGGGGAGCACGCTCAGAAATTCCACGTCTGCCGTCCAGAAGAGCGGCCCGAGGGGACACGGAGGGTCTACGACGAGGACTTGGGGGTGAAGGCTGGTAATAGTACCTGGCTTGACTTGGGAAGGTCCCTGGAGAGGCTGGCAGAGAAGGTGACTTGTCCCCTGAGAGTTGCTGAAGGGACTTCGTCAGGGCTGGGCCGGAGCACATCTCAGAGCAGGGGTCATTGGCTTAGCATGCTGACCTCGAGAGTGCAAACAAGAGCGAGGGAGGGGACAGAGGCCCGGCTTGCTCCGGATGGCTGCCAGCATCTCCTAGAGCCAGCTTCCCCTAGCCCTCTGCTGCTGGGCCTGGCCTGCGCGCCAAGGAGAACCAGGACAGGAAGCAGCAGCAGGTCCGCAGCTGGGTGCTGGAAAGCTGGCCAGCAGGAGGCGAGGGCTGGGAGGAAATTTGTTTTGGATGTGGGACCCAGATGGAGCAGGAGAGAACAGGAGATAAGAAGATGGCCTGATTTAACCAGAAAGGAGGCGGGCATTTAGGACCAAGCCTGTTCAGTCTCCCCGGCCATCACCAGGCTGCAGGAACCACCTTGGCTCCACTGGCAAGCCTGTTGCCCAGCCCGGCCCAGTGACTGATGAGTAGTGGCTTCCCTGTCCAATACGGTGACCGCTGAGCATGGGAATCGTGAGTGGTTCCAGTCAAACTGTGCGAGAAATACATGTGGCCTTTCAAAGAGTTAGTGCAAAAAAGAGAGTACTACAAAATCTCTCATTCATAACTTTCACATTGACGATGCATATTGATGGAGATATTTGCATACTGTGGGTGCCCCCCACAGTGCTGACAGTCACGCCTCCCAGAGTGACCGTGAACTGGGCGGAGTCATGAGATTTCCCAGGAGGAGGCTGAGTCTCTGAGACCAGGACAGAGCCAGGAGGCAGAAAGCTCCTTGTCCCTCCTTGGAGCTGTTTCCAAGCCAGCTTTCCCTGTGGGCAGTTTCCCCTGAAATGAAGCCTCTCCAGGGCCGCTCTGTGGGAACGCCGCATACCTGGGAGACAGAGGGAAAGAGCCCCTCTCTGGCTACCCCCTCCAGTGTCCCCTTTCCTAGAGCGGTCGGCACCCAGAGACGCGTGGAGGAAGTGGAGGTGAGCCTGCTCTAGGGAGGGAGCCTGGTCCAGGCAGGGGGTTGCCCATCACGGGGCGGCTCAGCAGAAGGACTATGACACACAGAAGTCACTGCTCCTCCACGGAACACCGTGGCCGTCAGGCTGCAAACGTGCTCTTCCTGGCCGCACTGTGTGTCACTGGGTCACTTCCGACTCATGACATCGTGTGTCACGTGACTGTGCTCGCAGAGTTCTTAGTGATAAGTGTTGAGCTCTGGTGGCCTAGGGGGTAAGGAGCTGCCCTGCCAACCTTAAGGAAGGAGGTTTGAATCCATAATCTTCCCTGAGGGAGAAAGATGGTCAAACTTCTCCCATGTTTTTGTTTTTACACACAACTGAGTCTAAGTGTCAGTTGGAGGGGCCTCTGGCTTCTGGAAGAGAGGCCAGGACGGAACGCTTGGGCGCTTGTGGCTTTTTGCCACAAGTGGGTGTCATCAGAGCAGACTTGCCAGATTAACTGGGGGTCTCTGGCCCAGAGGTTGTCAGGATTTGGGCGTGCCAGAATGGTTTAAAATACTGAAGGGCCCTTGGGCCTGTTTGTCATTGTTTTTGTTCAAACATTCTTCTAGGTCGTATAACCCTGGTATCTCCACTTGCTGTACAGAGGTAACTTGTGGTTGCTGTGAAGCTGAACACTGATGTGTCAAATGCGATTAACAGTTACCCATGGCGGACAGTGTTTGGTGGAGCTCCCCGATTAAAACAAGCTCGGAAGCAGGAGTGGCATCCACTTCCGAAATAGCTTGCCTGTGGAAACCCTATGAATCTGGAGAAAGGATGAAAGTCACAAAAGTGTTGAGGACTTTTGTTCATAGGGTCGCTATGAGTCGCTCACAACTCGACGGCACTTAACAACAACAACAACTACTCACAGTGACTCTACGAACAATGGCTCTGAATTTTCCCTATCTCGAGCCAACTGCACCGTCTCTGACACATCTGACCCCAGCATCACAGGAACTCTGTCAATCTATATCACCCAGAGTCTTCCTCTCCTGTGCTGCCCCTCTTCCTTTCCAAGCATGATGTCTTTCTCCAAGAAATGTCCCCTCCTGACACCATGCCCAAAGTATGTGAGATGGAGCTTCAAGATCCTTGCCTCCAAGGAGCAGCCTGGTTTCACCCTCTCCAGGATAGGTCTGTCTGTTCTCTCAGCAGTCTATGGTATGCTCAATACTCTCCTCCAGCCCACAGCTCAAAGGCATTGACTCTTCTTCTGACATCCTTAGTCACTGTCCAGCTCTCTGATGCATAGCAGGCAATTGATCTTGCTACGACAATGACTTGGTCTTTTATGGCCTTTGGTTTAAAACACCGTGACTAGGACCAGGTGCATCTTGGCAATTCACAGCCTCTGGAAACCCGCTGGAGGGTCCTCTGAGTCAGTTCTGACTCAACAGCAGTGAGATACGAGACAGCCAAGGCTTTCTTCTGAGGCACGTCTAGAAAGACCCACGTTCTCCAGTCTTTTCATCTGCAACAAGTGCATACCATGTGCATACCCAGCATCCCACTGGAACAAAACTCAGCTCATTGCCATGGAGTCAAAACGGACCCCTACACCCCTGCACTGGGCTCACGTCTGTGGAAATGAGAGCCTTTAAAATCCCAGCAAAGGGGTGGGCAGAGGCTTCAAGGGCCCCACAGACTCCAGAAGGTGGAATCTGGTCATGAGTTTGGGTGTCAGTTCCTCCTCTCCTCCACAGGGGTGCAGGGTACATCTGAGCCCAGTCCTGGAGCCTCTGAGGGGGACAGAAGAGCCTACCCTCCTTGCCTCAAAACGACCACCACTTGAGAGTCAGGTGGCCCCGTCAGCACCCAAACTCAGACACTGCCTCTGAGGCGCCACTGGGCCATCTGTGGGGGAGGGGAGGAGTCTCCAAGGAGATAACTGGCTGGGGAAGGGGAGGAGGCCTCATTATCTCCCATCAAAGACATCAGCAGGACAAAGACGTGCCTGTGTCACACACCAGGGAGAAGGAAGATGGGGCGGCATCCATTCCACGTGCATCCGAGGCCTAGGCAGAGAGGGTCCAGCATCCCCGGGCACAGCTGGGGCACAGCTGGAGCACAGAGAGCAGGGGGCACCTCCTATACTCCAGGCTGGATTTCTCAGCACTAATAGCAAACCCCCCTGAATCTGAGCACGCTGCAGAGAGGAGGCCTTGAGGTGCCCCTGGGAGCTCCCTAATCCCTGGCTTCTGGCCTCATCTCCTCAGCCTCCTGAGGGCTTAATCCAGTAAAGACTGTGACAAATTGGCTCCAAACGCAAAGGCATTCCAGCCCAATCTAATCCGTGTGGCATTTTCATTCTGTGGCCAAACCCCAGGGCCCAAGACAGAAAGCTGAAGGCAGTTGTCACTGGAGTCAGAATGGCTCCCCAACAAGGCTCAATCCAGACTCCAGGGACTGAGGGAGTCACAGGACTGTCCCACCGGGATGATGAATCCAACCCCTATGAACAGACCCCCATGAACAGACACCATGAACAGACCTAATCCTGTCCTATCCTGTGCCATCCTCACAACCCCTGACACACCCGAGCCCATTGCAGCAATCACTATGTCAATCCATCTTGTTGAAGGTCTTTATCTCTTTCACTGGCCCTTTCCAAACACGATGTCCCTTTCTAAGGAACAGCCTCTCCTAACAACATGCCCAGAATAGGAGAGGCAAAGCTTCGTCATCTTTGCCTCCAAGGAGCACCCTGGTGCCACCCTTTCCAGGACATATCTGTTTGCTCTTTTGACAGTGTTTATTCAGTGTTCTTCTCCAACACCACAGCTCAAAGGCATCAATTCTTCCTGTCATCTTTACTCATGGTCACAGATGCATCGTGTCTAACTGAAAAGACCATGGCCTGAATCAGGCACACTTTAGTCTTCAAACTGACACGATTGCTCCTAAGTAATTTGGAGAGGTCCCTGACAGTGATCTTGCCCAAAGCAATGAGTCTTCTGATCACTTGACTGCTGGCCAAGTGTGTTAATTATACCAAGGGTGTTAATTGTGGAGCCAAGGAAAATTATATCACTGACAATTTTCCAGTGGTGAAGACTTTCTTATTCCTGCTGGTGAGATGTAATCCATATTGAGTGCCGCTGAGTTGGAACCAAGTTGTAACTCATAACCTATTGGGTTCCGAAAGCTGTGACTTATGCTGAAGATGACTCTCATCTTTTTCCTGCAGAGCTGATGGTGGATTCGAAGTGCCTTGGGGTTAGCAGTGCAATTAATTCTCTAGGAAATTGGCAAGAAGATACCTAACACCAACTAAAAGGGAGTGCTTAACAAATAATGGCTAACATGGAGAGAGTGAGAATCCCAGAAGAAACCAAACTGAGGGTGGAAAAGATGCACTAGAAATTCCATGCACTTGCTCAGCCCAGGCCCGCACTATTCTAAGGGAGGCCCCCCATCAGAGCCTCTCTCCTCTCTTGTTTTCACTGGCATGCGAGTGGTAGGTGGGAAGGAAGCTCACAGACGCTGGGCCCTGAGCAGAGCCAGCACTGAGAGCAGGGGACAGAGTCCTGACTTCCACTGCCAGCCCAGAAGCTTCCCAAAGGGGCTATGAAGCTTGAGTTTGTGGGGACCCCCAAGCCTGGGGGTGGACTCCTGCTTTTAAGTGAGCAGAGTGGGGTTCACCCAGCTCCCAGTCCGATGGTGCTAGCCAAGACCAACAGCTCAGGGCTTTTCAATCGGCCTCTCAGTGTGGTGCACACACAGAGGTGGGCCTGGGCCCACCCAGAGGTACAAGAGTTACAGCACAGCACAGCGGTCACTGCTCTGTCTCTGTAGGGGGGACCACTCCAGGAGGGGACACTGACAGGAACTTCAGTTTAGCTGCTGGACCAAGGGAGGGGAGGACACCGGAAGCTCTGATGGATTGAAGACTCCAGAGCGTTGTGTTGGAATTCCCCCTCCCCACACCTCTTTCCTTCTGGAGGAATATGAGCCCTGATGAAGGGATGGCGTACGAAACTCCTCTCATTCATTCAGTCACAGGAAAGGCATGCCCAGGAGAGAGCCAGGAGCCCCCCAACATGCAGAGGCATCGAAAAGCACCTTTGGATGTGGAAGAAAAGCAGTGTGTGGAGCCCTTCGAGCAGGGACCTTGCAGGAGCCCCCACTGCACAGGGCTCAGTTTGGACCCTGGCCCCCTGCCGAAGGGCTGGGGTTTCTTTCCAGAGGTTCCCAGTTCACTTCCTTCACTCAATGCTGTCGAGTTGGAACCGACTCATAGCTGACCCTCCAGCAGGTTTTCAAAGGCTGTAAATCTCACAAGAATAGACTGCCCATCTTTCTCATACAGCTGGTGGATCCAAATCACATTCTTCGAAGTGGTAGCACAACTCCTTACCCACTGGGCCACCAGAACACCCTTGAGGGAGGGAGAGGTTCCCAACACCACTGAAATGGCTTGATTTGACCCAAATTCATTCAGCGTTTAGTGCACACATTCACTGGGTGTAGAACTGGTCTAGTTGTTGTGGGGACCCTGGTTTCCTGTGGATGGAAGATACTGAATCAATGATGCTGGTATGAATCAGCCCCAGTTACACGGACTCAGGAACAGGATCAATCTCTGGGCCACAGGGTGTGGCCTCTGATTATCACAGAGATGTCACAGGATGAGGCTGCATTTCATCCTGTGTGCGGTAGTCACCATGAGCTGGGATCTGACCTGACGGCAGCTGACAGCCACCATGTCCATGGGGGACCTGAGGGTGAGCCTGGAGGTGAGACCTGAGGTCAGATGACACCAGTGAACTCGGGGCTCAGAGACTTCTTGGAGCCCACTGAGAACTGTAGCCCCTTTCTCGACCCAAATCAGTGCACACTGACACCATGCACACAAGCCAAGAGCACGGTCTGCAAACCTCAGTTGTTATTAAGTGCCATTGAGTCGACTGAGTGGATCTGAGTCCTGTGCCGTTCTCATCATCTCTGACACATTGAAGCCCACCATACAGTTACAGTGTCCATTCATCTGACGGAGGGTCTTCTCCTCCTTCACTGACCCTCCACCATCCCAAGCATGGTGTCCTTTCCTATGGACTGGTCACTTCTAACAACATCCCTATAGCATTTTAAAGGAGCACCCTGGCTGTTTGCTCTTTTGACAGTTTCATGGGATATTCAGTACTCCTCTCCAGCAACAGAGTTCAAAGGCATCAATTCTTCTTCTATCATTCTTTTTCACTGTCAAACTTTCAGATGTCTTCCAAGTGAGTAAAAAGATCATGACTTGAATCAGGCACACCTTACTCTTCAAATTGGCCTCTTTGCTCTTCAGCACTTTGGAGAGGTTCCTGACAACAGATTTGTTTTTTTCCCCCCAGTGCAATATGTCTTTTGATTTTCTCGATGCTGGAGGTCAGAAATTCAAATTTAGGGTCCCAGCTTTAGGCAACACACCCTCTCTGTGTCAGCTGTAGACGAAAACCCTTCAGCACCTGGAGCCCAGCATCGCCTGGAGCCTTCCATGTGCCTTGGGCTTCTCTGGAGTCAAGGAGGTTCTTCATGTAGGGACATGCTTCCAAAAGACACCCACTCCTCCTGGCTATTATTTCTTGAGGTTTTGAGCTTCTCCCCACCTTGGCTCACTTTCCTTCCTCTTCATCATCTCCATTGAGAAAGGTATTAGTGGCCACACCCTTGGGGAGCCCTGATTAGGCCTGTGTTGGGATTGAGGAGTGTTGTATTTCACCCTTAGTCCTCCTACAACTATTTGGTTGATCAGAACCTGAAGGATCGTAACACAGGGGCTCTGGTGGCCTAATGGTAAACCAACTACCAACTGCCAACTCACGGACACACAGTTTGCACAGAGGCAAACTCAAATCCATCCTTTGCACCAAGGAAAAAGGCAATCTCTTGTGTGACTTACTGCTGTGAAAATTCACTGGATGATCAGCTCCTGCGTCCAGCCACCTTGGCTGGAATTTCCCTCTGCCACCTGGTTCTGCTTTCCGCTGACAATAAGCTCATTGGAGGGTCTAATGAGGTTTAGACTCTGTGGCACATAGTAACAATGTATATGAATTGGGTGGAAGGGACACAATCCTAGTCCCCTTGGTTGGAGAAATTAGCCTCTTCTGACTGCTTATCAGGGAGAGTGGACTCTGGGTGGAAGCACTCAGAGGGTTGAGGATGCTTTGACACTGAAACGGAAGGAGGAGTGGATACACAAAGATAGATACATGGGAAGCTCAGAGATCAATGCAGTCCCAAGCCTGCTTCTCAGAAGCAACAATAGCAGCATCTCTGGCTTAAATCTCCACCAGGAGAGGCTGGGGCTCAGTACAGGCAGCACTGGCCCGACTCACAGCTGCAGACTCTTACCACACGCCCACCTTATAGCCATGCATGTCAACAGGTCAGCCTGCAGTGCAGAGCCAAGCAGGGCACCCTGTCTGGGGGAATGCGTGAAAACACACTACTTCAGTAAGAAACAAAATCTAAAAACTCGTGATGAGATTGGTGGGTGGCTGAGGGGGTGAAGGAAATAGAAAAGATCTGGTGAGGACCAGGAAAGATGGAGTAATTGTGGACATAGTTCAATGGCAATTAATTTTATAAAATATGATGAATAGGAATGATTGTATGAAATACATTGTGACAAAGGATAATGTGAAATTTTGTAAGCAAATGAATATAAAATAATTTTTTTAAAGTTAAAAACATAGTCATGATGAGACGCATGCATGTTAAAAGGTAAAACCATTAACTAAATTTAATTTTGTTTTTAAATCCATGCAACTCAAGGTAATTACTTTTTCCCAGATGCAGTTCTTCTCTCATTGCTTTGTTTTTCCAAACAGCCATGTAAATCTCCCTGGGCCTTTGGTTCTGCCCAGTGTGTGTGTCCATGGTGACGTTCGGTCACGTCCATGATGCTGATGGCTCTAACTTCTGTGACTGTTGATAGATGCCACCGAGTCGGCTCCAACCCACGGTGACCTTGTGCCTTCCCATAAGCCCTTGCTGTGCCCACTGTCACAGCCCCTGTGTCTGTCCTTGTTGAGGTAATAATTAATCCATAAGAATTCACCTTAGTGGAGGAAAAAGAGGAATTAATCTTGAAAAGACCAAGATATTGTAAAGTCAAAGAGTTCATAAATCGATTAAAATTATGATAAGACCAATAAGCTAGAATTTGTCTCTTCTTCTTCTTCTTCTTCTTCTTCTTCTTCTTCTTCTTCTTCTTCTTCTTCTTCTTCTTCTTCTTCTTCTTCTTCTTCTTCTTCTTCT
>NW_006399756.1:9417199-9478235 GCF_000299155.1 Elephantulus edwardii | reverse complement strand
TCTTCTTCTTCTTCTTCTTCTTCTTCTTCTTCTTCTTCTTCTTCTTCTTCTTCTTCTTCTTCTTCTTCTTCTTCTTCTTCTTCTTCTTCTTCTTTCTCTCTCTCTCTCTCTCTCACACACACACACACAAAACACTAGCTCTTTTATTTGATTGTTGTTCTTTCTCCTACTGAAGAGGCTTAGGGTGCATCTTCTCATGCACCAAGAGAAATTTCCAGGAGGGCGAGTGGTGGGGGCAGGGTGGGGGGAAGGAAGGAGAGAGAGAGGAACTTTTACAGGATTTTAATTCATCAGCAAGAATCTATTTCAGGTTTGGGAATTTAGGACCAGCATTCTCAGGAAACAGCTAAATCAGATGGAAGAGCACAGTTCACAAAGGCAATACTCTACAGCCTACGGTGATAACTAGTGATGGGTCTTAAAAACCAGTGAGCAGGCATCCTACATTCACATGGTTTCTCCCTTCCCAGAGGAAAGAAGAGTGAGGAGGCTCAAAGACTTCTTGTGGTGGTGGATCAACTCAGATCCCACCCATCGTGGATTCTCAGAGGCAGTAGATTATACAGAAGCAGACTGCTCATCTTTCTCCCATGGTGCCACTGGTGGATTCGAACCACATGTCTCTGAGTTGACAGCACAACTCCTTACCATTAAGCCACCAGTCCTCACTACCAAAGGCTTGAGGAAACAAGTAATCTAAAGGACTAATAGACCACAAACCACAGGCTTCACAATCCAGAGACCAGAAGAATTTGATGGTGCCCAGCTACCACTTCCATCTGCTCTGATTAGGACCACAGAAGACCCCCCCCAAGGCTGTGAGTTTGACCTTCACACCTAGAACTGAGCCCAGCCCTTGGCATCACCCTGCACCTAACCAGCAGACAGGTGTAGAGAGAGAGCACTAGGACCCAGGAGATAACAGTCACCACACAAGAGCCACCATGGCAGCCTGGGCCCCACAACAAAGCCCCCCAGCAGGAAGGGAGAAGGGTAAACAGAAACAAGAGAACAGTGGAGAAGAAGACTGTTGTGTTGTGGAGACTGCAGCTAATGCTACAAAACAAACAGTGTATAAACGGTTGAATGGAAAATTCATTTGTTCTCTCAACTTCTACCTAAACCACAATTTAGGAAAGAATCTGTTGTGACTCCTACTGTGAAAGTATGTGGGGTCTTGTCCCTCCTGGACCACAGATGATAGGAGCAGGTTCCCATGAACACCTGTGTCCTGGAAGACTAGCCAGCCAGAGACCTGCAGGGCCCCCAGATTTTCAGATGGAAAGTTATAACTGCTTTTCCCATCTTGGGGAAAGCCGGCAAATACTGGCAGAATTCAGGAAGATTCAAGGGTAACTCAGGGGAAAATCTCCTTCAGCAGAGCACACACTAGCAGCAGGTCTCCCACAACGCTTAGCCACCCCCTTATCCAAGTGGCTGAGCCCACAACACTCCTTGTGGGTGCAGGGGTGGGTCTTTGAAGTAAGACCCATTTCTCCAGGGTGGGGGAATAGATCGCCCTGGGCAGCTGGCTTTCACATATCCATCTTCTGACCCATGGCTCAGCCTCCACGAGGTTGCTCATTAACTTGGAGGAATGCACACAGCATTTAGGTGCTTTCAGAAACCTTGCCATTGTAACAGTGCTGATTTATGGTTCTGCCTTTTACAGCTCCAACTCTATTTAATTTGCCCTAAGAAGCTGGGGTCACTGTCCAACACAATGCACTGATTAATCACCGTCCTGGGCAAGGCACAAAGGACCAGGAACTGTGATGCCTTGCAGTGTTCTCAGTTCAGGCGTCCTGGGTCAGACGTGGTCAGCGGGCCTTGATTCAGTACAGCCCGGCATCATAAGAGCATCTTTTCAACTGAGTTGTTTGTCTTTTTCCTGTTGAGGTGTCGGGGCTTTCTGTCATTGGGGAATGTGTCCCCAAGCCTGTAGGTCCTTTTTTAACTCTTGGAGAAGTCTCCTGAGGCACATCCATGCAACAGAGTACTAAGCAACACTGAGGAACAATAGGAAATTTTTCAAAATCCTGCACAACACAGATGAATCCTGAGGGCGTTATGCTGAGATAAAAATACAGCCATCGCCTAAGGACAAAATATAGTGTATAAGATGCTAACAGAAGGTTTATATACAAAAGAATCTTTCTAGGATGTTACCAGAGATTGGAAGAAAGGAGAGAGTGAAAATTAGTCAATAGATAATATCGTTGTTGTGACGTGACTCTGGGTTGACAGCAGTCCTATGATGGAAACCTTGCTCTATCCTGTGCCATCCTCACAATCTCAGCCAGCCTCAAGCCCACTGTTCAGTCACGTGCCAGCCCGTGGTCACGTTGAGGGCCTTCCTCTCTTTTGCAGATCTTATTTTTCCAAGCATGACGTCTTTTTCCAAGGCCTGGTATCTACTGACAACATGCCCCAAATATGTCACTTACTAAAATGGATAAAGAGAGAGGCCGGACGTAATAAGGGGCTGGTCAAGCACACCACCAGTGAAGAAAGGGAAGACACAAAAGGGTCACAAATAATAGTCAACAGCAAATAGGCAGACAGGCAAGACAAACAGATAGGAATGGAAACAAGGATTACAGAGAACTATCAAGGAAGCTGGTTACATTGTGGCTAGCGTGAAGAATATTACGAAACAAAGTGTGGTTAGGTTGTGGCTATCATGATTAATATTATGAAACAAATCATGTATGGAACACTGGTTTGTTTTGTAAATTTTCACAGAAATCATATTTTTTTTAAAAAGACACATCTTTTTTCTTTGTATCTTTTCCTGGGCCATGGGCTGAGGAGGGCTCTGTAGACTGTACATCCAACAACTCTATGGCTGTGCCTTTTTAGACAACACTGCAGGTGAAAGACAGAAATCCACACTTCAGAGTAATCAAGACAACCAATGGGCAAACAGCTTGATGTCTTACCAGGATGGCTACAATTCAGTATATCTTCAGAGAAAAAATCAAGACTCCTTTCCTGCCCACAAGAGGCTGCCTCTTTACACTCGCTCATCTCTAATTTCTTCTCTCTCAGCTTCTCTGCTAATATTTGCAAGGGAAGAGATAAAACATGCCTTGCTTTGGAGCAAGGAGAAGCTGTCCTATGAACTCCGTAGGTGTCTTCTGGGCAAACATAAGGGGTGCAAGAGCAGGGATCCAGCAAGAATCAAGTTCCAGAGGCATTGACTGTTCCCTGTTTCCCACTGTGGCTGGCACAATTTATTTCTTACGTGAACAGGCTGTGGGCCCTCCCAAAGGCATTTTTAGAGGGTGGTAGTGTAAGCTGTGTGTCAGATTACTAACCAAAAGGTCGACTTGACCATGCACTCTGTGGAAGAAAGATGGGCAGCCTCTTCCTAGAAATGTGTAGGACATTGGGAATCTGCTGGAGGGTTACCATGAGTCAGAGCTGACTCCACAGCCATGGGCATGTGTATAAGGAGCAGATGCAACGTGACGCTGGTCAAGTCTGACCTCTACCTGATTCATAAAGCAGAACTTTCCCCATCAACAATATTCATAGCAGCAAAGAGAAGATAGTCAGACCTGCCACTCCCCAGGCTCCTGTACCTCTTTCTACCAATCATTCAGGTCTGATATTTGTTGTTGACTCACAGACTTTATCCACAGTTGTACGATTTATTGGGGGAATAATTTGGAGAATTGGTGAGACAAAGAATATCACACAATGCAAGTCCAGGTTTGGTCCAGCAGTCCCAAGCCAGATTAAGAAGGCACAATTCCTCAGTCAGTGACAGTCCAGGTTCAGAACAGCAGCACAAATGCAAGAAGTCTCTGGTTTCCTCAATCATCCGGCAAACTTTATCTCAGAGCAATTGTAAGTCAGCTTTTCCTTCAACCACCCATCAAGCAAAACATTTAACTGCGACCTATCTCCAAGGTTCTTCTGGTTACACCTTGCCACAGTCTCTTCATAGCGTTGCCACAGTCTCTTTAACCTCTCTCAACCACCATCACCAAGGTACCTCACTCTCTCTCTCTTTTTTCAAAGAAATTAACTTACATTTTTATTTAATAGTGAACTTTCAAATAGGAATAACATTTCAACTGAAGTTTAAAAAAGGTGCAATGAATAATCACAGACTCTTGTTATCAATATTGCCACTGAAAAAAAGACCTAAGTAAAAATGGCTAAAAAAAAAAAATGGTGCTCAGGAAGTATTTCATATAGTATCGTATTGAAAAGCAATTAAGACAATTACTTGTCTACCCTAAAACACAGCTCAGGAATCACCTTTGGAGTTATTAATGTACATTTCGTCAAAATTAAAACTGCATTTTTCAACCAGAAGCTTCACCAGTTCATCCGGCTTGGGTCCTTGGCTCTTGCTGCTGTCTGGCCGTGCTGGGACAGCCAGCCTCAGGCCCTCACACCTCCATTCATGCTGTCCAGACGGTGAACTTGCCCTTGACCAGGAACTTGCCCATAGCCAGGAGGGCTCCGTGAACACACAACTTGAAGCTGCCACCACACCCACACATCCTCACTCTCTTTTATATTGGTCCCATAGCTGTTGATGATTTATAAGACCATTTGTCTGCAGTTAAAGTAGCTGGAGACCATGCTCCCAATGGGGGCTAACACAACGACTAGAAAAGCCAATTTTCAAGGGTTCTGACACTCCAGCATGCTGTTTTGCTCTTGTTTCTTGTTTTGGGGGTATGATGGTTAAACTGTCCTCTGCAATCCCAAAGGCACGAGGTTCATATCCACTAGCTACTCTGAGGGAGCTTAAGAAGGTCAGTCTCCTCATGTGTGATTGACTGCCTCTGAAAACACACTGGAGGGTCAGCTTGGGTCAGTTCTGACTCAATGGCACCCAACAAGAACAGCGATTAACCAAAATGCTAGTGGTTGTAGCTATGCCAGGGGCTCCGGGCATGAAGAATTTAGTGGTCTACTCTGATTAAGGTTTTTGTTGCCTCTTGACTCAAGCCCAGCTCACAGTGACTCAGAGATGTAGTATCGGCCCCATAGGCTCTCCCCGGCTGTGGTCGTTAGGAAAACAGATCGACAGGCCTTTCTTCCGTGGAGTGTGTTGGCTGAGTGTCAGCATTGCAGTTCTTGCCTATTTTGCCCCCTGGCTTTTCTCAGCCTAGGAAGCAGCATGGGCCTGTGCTGCTGTACCATACGGGCTCTTGGGGAGTCAGGACCAGCCTGACAGCACCTACAAGGGCATTTCCAGGCATCTCGCTTCCTCCTTTACCGTATCTAAGGGGACAGCCAAGCTCTACGGCGGCTGAGAAGAGACTTCCGTTTCCACCACATTCACTCTCACCTGCTGACCATCTAATTATTGGAATTTCACATTTATGACAGTGGTAAAAATCTAACTGTGCTGTACATTAATGGAATCCACCCGGGAATAATGGGTGCTGCACATCGGAAGAGAGTGACGCTGGCTGTGTTGACTGAGGTTAGGTGTCAGCGTGACATGGTCATGGTCAGTGGTTTGGCAGTCATGTGACCGGGCAGTCATGGAAGGTGTCATTTGGTGGTTCTGTCATGGTCCTTTGTTTTGTGATGTGATGTATTCAACTTCCATTCTTCCATAATGCCAGTTTTCACAGAATGTCCTTGGAATCTATCACCGGGCTGATGGCTCCTGGCTGAGAATCATCCCAAGAGAGGGGCCCTTGCCTTCTACTGACCGGGAGTGACCAGGGGAGGCTCAGTGGTTCCACACGGATGAAGCTTTATTAAGCCAAAGCAGCTCTTTACAGCAGATGCAGAAAAGGCCAAAACCACATTCCCCCCCCCCTGGCAAAGGTTTTCCTGGGGCTCAGAAAGAATTTCAGGTGAAGGGAATCGTGTTTATTCCTGGAAATGGGCGAGGTTATGGAGATTAAGTCCATCATCCACAGTCCTTTAGGATGTGGTTCTGATGCCCCTGGAAGGACTTGTGCTCTCCAGCGCTCCCTGGTGCAAGCTCATCCAGCAGGCGTTGTCACAGGGTACAGGGCTGCCCAACATCTGGTTTTCAGAGAAACAACTTGAGGAACATGGAGTGGAGTTGAAAACAACTTACTGAATTTTTTTTTAGAGTGAAAAACAACTTATGGAAACATTTAGTGGTGTGATAAACAATGTGTCTTTCTGTACACCTGGTGCTTATTTCTGACCCCTGCTTTGCCTGTGCTTCACCTTGAAGCATAGATTCTCCCTACACCCCAATTTTCTGGTTTAACATCAATAAGATGTAGGTCTCTGGGCTTCACCTGCCCTACCTGTCTCCTGACAGTGTCACTAAGTGAGCAGCGAAAGACCCTATCACTACTACTTACAAGGTTCAGATCTGTGGTCCATAGGGTTCCTGTGAGCTGTTATTGACTTGCAGACATGTGACAACAACAGTTATTAGGAAGAACCTCTGGTGGCATGGTGCATAAGTGCTAACTGCTAATTAAAAGGTTGGTAGTTCAAATCCACAGCCACCCCATGGGAGAAAGATGGGTAATCTCCTCCTGTGAAGAATTGCAGCTCTGGGGACCCGATGGAGGGCTGAATGATTCAGACGCAAACTCGACAACAGTGGTGTGTGTTCTTCACACTGATGGTGTCTTCTGGCTTCGTTTACTGGCCTTAGTAAAATCGGCATCCTCCCCTACGATATCCAGAGATTGTAGCTAAGATCACTAAGCAGATGTGTGTGGATTCTTTAATGGAAACGTTCACCCAAACCACAAGGGAAAACCAAACGCACTTCCAGCCTGACCCATGTGACACTCCACTGGGATCACTGGTCTGTAAACCTTTATGTGAGGAGATTGCCGGTCTTTCTCCTACAGAGCATCTGGTGGATTTGAACTATGACCTTTCAGTTAGCAACTCAACACATAAGAAAGAAATATAATAAACAAGCAAAGCATCAACATCCACTTGGATGCTGGAAGGAAAGTGGTCCTGGCAGGACTAAACCTCCCCAACTCGCCAAGCCTCACCCTCCTACCTCAGGGACAGCTCTGTCCTTAATCTTTACCTTCTGATATGAACATTCAAACAACAGCCCTTCAGACTGCCCAGGGCTGGGCATGTGTCCAGGAGAGGGGGCGACCCCCTGTCCTATTTTCCTGTAGGATGTTCCGTCACAGAGGCAAGCAGGAATAGACTTTCATGGGGGCACAGAGCCCACCTCCATAACAGCACGGCTTCTTTTGTGGACTCCTTACTAGTTTAAACCTTTAAAAGAAATAGTTCTGAAGGGAAAGCTTTGGGTCAACACACAGACATTTCATTTTTACTTCCATGAATACAGCCATTTACAGGGGGTCTCTCTCAGTGGAAAGGGCTCCCAGTGGCCTGGGCTGTGGCTGTGGCATGTGTGTCTGTGAGTGTGTCCTTAACCAGGGGTCCAGGGACCCCTGCATAAGGCAGTGCCCACTCCTCTCATTCAAAACATCCTTCCAGCTCAGGGGATAGGAAATCCTATCACCTCCAAGAAGAAAATGGTGAAACCAAAAACTTCCAGGGTTCAGACGTGGACCTGCAAGGTGAGGAGGGCCCTGGTCAGTGAGTCAGGAAAGGTGCTGGTGGGGGACCCCAGGGAGATGGCCTAGAAGACAGTGAGAGAGGCAGAGTCAGCTGTGGGACCCTCACAGACTAGCCTATGTGAGCCGAGGATCTGGAGACAAACTTGGAGGAGAGAAGCTTGTCTGGACTGATTTAGGATTCACGATGTGGGGGCTGTCAGAGAACCTCAACATTTGACAGAAGCCTGCATGTGGAAACATCCCCAGTGGGATTTTCCTACAACATTGCTTCTCTCCTCCCTCCTTCCCTCCCTCCCTCCCTCCCTCCCTCCCTTCCTTCCTTCCTTCCATTTCCTGCCCTCCTTACCTCCTCCCTTCCTACCTCCTCCCCTCCCTCTTTCCTTGCTTTTCCCCTGACCTCTCACCCCACTCCCTAATTTACATGTCTCTGATTCATTTACACTTTTTCAAAAACATTCTTTTCTACCGGAGTTTGATATCTTATACTGAACAATACCCCAAACCATGGCCATCACGTTGCTTCTACAGAGCAGGGCCGTCCCTTTGGGGTTTTGGCTAAGGCTGTGGTGGAAGGAGACTTGGTGGCATAATGGTTAAAGTGCTTGGTGACTAACTGAACAGCTGGCAGTTCAAACCCAGCAGCAGCTGCTGCTCTGAGTTGAAGTGGGTTCCGTGGCAGTGAGTTTGGTTATATAGACCATCGTCACTGGCTTTGCTGCTTTTGTCAGCTCACAAGAGCATGGCTGTGAAAGGCTCTTCTGAGCCTTGATACTCATCACCTAGGACACGTCCCCTCTTCTTCAGTTTACCCCTCTATAAGAATGGAGTCCTGGTGGCCGAGTGGGTAGAGAGGTGCACTTCTAACCTAAAGGTGGTGCCTCTCTGGTGGTTCAACTCCACAAGCCACTCCGACGGAGAAAGATGGGCAGTCTCCTCCCAGGTGATTTACATGCACTGGTCAGTCAGCTAGAGGTTGCTTCTCACTCCCTGGAGATGACTTGGTATTTGTGGGGTTTTTTTAACGATGGGTTCAATCTCCATAATAGTCTATGTGTTTCCTACTGCCAAAGGGGCCCTTTAGAGTAGTGAGAGAAGATCTTCACCCTGAAACCCACAGCGTCCCTTTTCAGCAGGAAGTAGCTAAGAGAATACGCCGTCCCCTTTTCTTTATGACTCAGGGTGAAGTCTCTCTCAGGGAGGAGTGATAGGGAATGGCAAAGGACACACTGACAAAGGAGATTAATCAGAACTGGCTTTGAAAAGTACTGTGGCAATTGGACAATTAAAACAGACATTCGGGGGGTGGGGGAAGAAGAACGAACTGGGGAGGAGGGTAGAGAAAACAGTGCAACAATGAATGAATGAGAACCCAAAAATCTCTGTAAATGTTCATTAAAACTAACAAAATTTAATAATAACTTTTTTTAAAAAAAATCTCACTTTTCCCCAGTGGTGCTTGAGGAGGCAGCCTTTTCAGCACAGATTCTGGAAGATGCTAGACTTTTTTTAATTTCCTGTCACACATGTTGTTACAGAAGAGAAGTGATGAGAATTTTAAAAGTCATAGAGACACTGCAAAGCAAATGGAACCAAATGACCATATATCCACATCATAGTTTAAAAAGCAGCTATAGATGATGGTGTGGTGCTTTCCAAGTCTCCTCAGTTCTTTGAGAGCTGGACAATGACTAAGGATGACAGAAGAAGAATCAATGCCTTTGAGCTGTGGGCTGGAGGAGAGTACTGGCCAGACCATGGCCTGCCAAGAGAACAGACAGCTCTGCCCCGGAGAGGTGAAACCAAACTGCTCCTGGGAGGCAAGGATTTTGAAGCTCTGTCTCACATACTCTGGGCATGTTGTCAGGAGGGCCCAGTCCCTGGAGAAGGACACCATGCTTGGAAAGGTGGAGAGGCAGTGCAGGAGAGGAAGACCCCGGATGAGATGGATTGACACTGTGACTATGGAAGTGGATTCTGATGTTTCAGAGACCATGAGGAGAGGGCAACATTCAGAGCCTTTTTTCATAGGGTTACTATGAGTACAGTCAACACAATGGCACTAGCAACAAGAAGCTATTTGAAATCCACTCTTCCCAAGAGAGTTAAGATGGTACTGTGTGGGGTTCAAGTGTTTGACTGCTAACTGGAAGGTCACCAGTTCAAATCTACCAGATACTTCTTGGGAGAAAGATAAGGCATCTGCTTCTATGGAGATTTTCAGTCATAGAAACCCTATAGGTCAGTTTATACTCTGTCCCATGGAATTGGACCTGATTCCAATGCAACGGGCTTGCAAAAACATCTTCCAAATTATCTTCCAAAAACATTCATGCTCTTATACTCATGACTTCAAATGGCCTTAGTGAAAACCAGCAGAGAAAGGCAGGCTTCTCCAACAACCTCTCCAAAGCATAAATTCATTTATAAAATTAATAGAAAATGAACGAGTTCTTACATGCAGTCATCCTGCAGCTATGCTACATTATTTCATTGTTGAAGACTTTCAGAAAATTAGACACCTCTGTAGCAAGGAAAATGAAACTCTGTCTCATTTATCAGAAGGATCAGTAGCAACTGAAATAACTCAATCCAGAGGAGAGGATTAAATTCTAACCTTTCCAAAAATGTCATTTAAATGAAATGCCCCTCAGAGAAGCCTGAGATGTGCACAGAGATAGGCCCCCAGCCTGCCTGCCCCCTCCCGGCCGGCCTACTCCTGCCCAGCCCTGGGTGGGGATGTCTTCCTTGTCCCATGCTTGTCTCGCTTCCAGGCTGGGTGACAGCTAATAGCCAGCAGCTCTGAGCCTGGCCAGTTTGAACTAGTTTAAGATGACATATGTAGTTGCCTTATCACACATTTTGATAGGTTCATGACTCCCCTAACGGATAACCAAGAATATCTTTGGTATAATTTTAAATGCTCAGCTTCCTGCTTCCAGCACCTATCAACCATCTCAGTCTAATTAAATTCAAAAGAAAACTTCTAGTCTGATGCTCCCCAAGACTCCAGCGCCCCCCATAAGGCCTGCTCCCAGGAACCTCCTCCATCTGCTGCTCTTGTCTGGACTGGAGCGACCGCACCGCGGTAATTCTTTGATGATGGATTTCCCTCCTTTATTGCTCAGAAGAGTCTTCGCTTCAGCATCTATTTGGCACGTAGGATGCACTTGACAATGAGGCACACAAACCAGCCTGCAGGCCTGGCCTGTGACTCCCTCCTCAAAATGATTATGAATCTTCTCATAAAATGTCCAGGAAGCACCCTTCTGCCTGTTTACCTTTTAAAGGATGAAAATCTATCAGAGCAGCCGCTGCCATCAGCCTCGCGTGTGACAGAGCCTGGCTGCTCCGCGGGGTTTCTCAGCTGCAATCTTTATGGACATCAATCACCAGCCCTCTCTTCTATTGTGTCACTGAGCAGATTAGAACCCCCAACCTTGAGGTCTGCAGTTGACCACAAGCTATTTGTGCCACCTGGTAGCTGCCTCCAGCAAAGCCAATAAGTGCAAATGCAGACACTGAGTCGCCGAGTCTGTGTGACTCAGTGAAATTTTACTAGAAGGGAACTTAGCAGCACAAATTTTATTTGTGAATCAAAAGACTGAGAGGGGGCATTGCAGTTCCTCAAACAGGCTGTGTCGTTCCGGACCTGAAGACCTTGACTGGTTTCTCATCACTCTTGATACACATTCCAATCATCTCTTCCCCACAGAGGTCCTGAATAATGCAAAGAAGTTAATGTGCTTTGCTACTAACCAGAAAGGTTAGAGGTTCAAGTCCACCCAGGGTGCCTTAGCGGGCAGGCCTGGTGAGCCATATCTGAAAATCCAGCCATTGGAAACTTATGGAAATAGGAGTTAGGTACATGATCAGCATCATGGCTTTGTACACGCAGAAACTGATGACTTGATGTGTGTGTGTGTGTGTGTGTGTGTGTGTGTGTGCGCGCGTGTGTGTGTGTGTGTGCGTGTTCTCACTGTCATCATAGTGAAAACTTTGGGTAAACAAAGCTAAATTGGAGCTGACGTGGGGGTAACTGGTTCAGAGTCTGGGGAGAGAAGGTGGTCTTAGACCCCACAAGGAGAAATTCGAGCATCATAAAAGGACGTCTCATTTCTGGAGAAATCGCCCAGCACGCTTCAGAAGGCTTGTTGGTCCACATGCAGCCACCCCACTTGCAGTCCAGTGCAATGAATGTGCCAGGTGTCTGTGGTGACCTGGGCATCGGGCTGGGCAAAGCTCTGTGCCAGGGTGTCAGAAAAGTCAAGTTCAAGAGCCAGAAAAGGGTATGATACCCTTGGAAATGAAACCCAAGCCAAACCCCCTGCCTTTGTTGTTGTTGTTGTGTGCTGTTGAACTGGAGCTGACTTATAGCTGGCCCTCCAGTGGGTTTCCCGGGGCTGTAAGTCACAGGGGAGAACACTGTCTTTTCTGCCTCAGAGCAGCTGGTGAATTTGAACTATGTGCCTTTAAGTTGGCAGCACAGCTCCTTAGCCACGAGGCCACCAGAGTAGATCTGACTCAGCGCCGAACAGAAGTGTCCGTAAGGTTCCCAAGGCTGCGATCTTTATGGACAGGATCTCCAGTGACTGGTGGGTAAGGAGTTACACGGCCAACACAAAGCAGGGGGTTTGAATCCACCAGCTGCCCCATCACAGAGAGATGGACAGTCTCCTGCCATGCACGTCACAGCGCTGGAAAAGCTGCTGGAGGCTCAGCTATGAGGGGGTTCCGCCTCTACAGCTTTCAGAATCTATGCAGGCAGACGTCTCTCCGTATCTGCCTCCTGCACCGCGGCTGCTGAGTTGGCCCACAGATCTTTGGCTTAGTGACCTAGTGCTTGATCCCGTGTCCCCAGAGTCCTTTCTTGAGAGCCTCAAATCACTGTTGTTGAATCAGAACTGACTCATAATCAACACATTTACAACTCCAAGCTGACTCACAATCAAATCATTTTGGTTGAAAATCCTCCAGCAGGTAAATCTCATGGGAGGAGACTATCCATCTTTCCCCCCTGGGGGATTCGAACCAGGAGAGGCGTGGTGTAACTCCCTACAGACTGCGTCAGAGCTCCGCCCTTGGATCCTGTTGTTGTCACTGAATGCCATGCGGTCAAGCACGACTCATAGCGACCAAAAGGCCTGAAACCTTTCTATAACGATCACCTTTTATTAAAGTTCATAGTTTCCAGAGGCATGTTGTTTAGGAAGGGGATGGCTCTCCTGCTTCCAACCTTGGAGACAAGAGGACTTTATTTCCAAAGTATATGGGGCAAGTCCCATAACAAAAAAAGTCAACAGAATGCTTTCTCTTTTGTGGCCTTCAAGCCAAAAGCCCCGTGATTATCATCATGGGCCTGTGTCTCCACCCCATGGAATGACCAGGAGGCTGTGTTAGAGCCCCGTGGCCATGGACGGGACTCTGCAGTGCCATCTGGCCTGGCCCAGGCAGGAGGGGACGTGGCTCCTTGGCATGTTCATGCCAGCCTGGGAATTGTCATCTCCCATTGAACTGTCCCAGACCACACTCTGCACAGCCAGTTGCTGGAGGGTCAGGGATGCACTCAGGGACAGAGGACAGGGTGGGAGAAAGCTTCCCTCTGGGCCTTTGGGTCACAACAAGATGTATCATCAGAGGAAGACAGAGAGTGGGTGTGTGCCGAGGGGGCACCGTGTCCCGAGCAACTGCGTGAGACAGACTACAGGACACAGGCTTGGCGGTCAGAGCCACTCACAGATGCCTGGGACAATGGCCTATTCAGGCGGGCTGCGAGGGTCATGAGAAAAACCCACATTCCCCGCTGGAAACGAGTAAACAGGCAGCTTGAAAAAGGCTTCAGCAGACAGGTTCTCTTTTTTGACAAAAACGCTCCAGGATCCTTAATTAGGATTTTGAAGCGCAAACATAAGGAAAGCAGTAATTATCCTTGTCTGGTCCCCCGTGTCAAGTGCAGGAACGCACCGTCCTGGGCAGGGATGTATTTGGCAGGGAACTCCTTGCTGGCAGAGCGGAGAAGCTAAGAGAGCGTCTGCCGGTCTCCAGGCCCGAGAAGGACAGGCGGCAGGCAGACACTGAAGCAGAGTGTGACACTTGCAGCCCAGAAGAGAGGGTGCACCCGGGGGCCCCGAATTATCCCAGCCATTCTGGGCTCCACTGACCCTGTCCAGCCAGATGGCAAGGAAGCTGTCAAACGTCCTAATCCCTCACCTCCAAGCTCTTTTTTCTAAGTAGCATACGTCCACAGGACAGGAATTAAACCCCAACAATGAAAGTGGAACACACTCCTGTTAAACCCTTTTGGGGAGTTTGTGGACACAGAAGGTCAAACCAAAGGTACTCAGGTCCACAGGCAAGTGGGGTGCATCTGCCATGACTCTGGGGTACAGTAGCTTACACACTCTCTGCTCCACGCTCTGCCGTTATGGGGTTTATCAGGATAATCTACAGGTTCCCCAAATGAGACCACATTGCCATAGCCAAGATGTTTAGACACTTAAGTTCTATTCAGTATTTGTGCTTTAAAAACTTAGGGCATTTTGACTGGGGAGCATTGAACCTTGTCAAAGTTCTTAGGGAATGTTGTTAGACTTTAATCTCGTGCCTTTGGGAATTCACCCCATGGAGAACATTCACCTGCTGTGCTGGCGTTGCCACCTCTGTACCTGAGGGTGGAGGACCATTACCTGAAGTGTCAGGTAACCCACAGGTGAGAGAGAAATCCCCATCTTCCCTCCAGTCTCAGCCTTTCTACGTTTTCTCGGTAAACATCCCTGAATCTGGGTTGTTCCAGCAAAGGGTTCTCCAGCTCAGTTTCAGATCACTGAGAGAAGCCTGGCATTCCTAAAGTTCACACAAACACAAGGGCACTTTATTTAGCAAACCACCTTGTCCCTCCCACTGCAAGGGAACAACCACACTGGCCTCACTGTCCACCTGCAGGGACAGGCCATTTGGCCTTCTCCCCAGAACCTGCCTAGGTTTTTCCTCTAAAGTGTTGCCAAGGAGGTGTTTGTAATTTTCCAAAACTCAGCTGACAGGAATTACCAAAATCCACTGAAGTAAACGAAGTAAAAAACAACATGTAGGAGCCGAAAACATTCCAAGTGGCCACAGTATTTGTCACGAGCTGGCTCTCCACAGAAGGAACAGGTACATAAACGTCTCCCTTCACTCTCTTCAAACCAGACTAACTGCTGCCCAGTGGAATCCAACTCCAAGTGACCCTGTAGGATAGCAGAGCTGCCCCATAGGACTTCCAAGGCTGCAATCTTTAGGGGCTCTGCTGGCTTGGTGGTGAGGACTTGTTCTGCCAACTCAGAGGTAAGTGGTTCAAATCCACCAGCTGCTCTGTGGGAAAAAGATGAGCAATCTCCTCCCATGAGATTTATAGGCTCTGAAAACCTGCTGTAGGGTCAGGTACCCAACTCAACTATCCTCAACAATAACCCCACCAATCTTGACGGGAGTAGGCTGCCAGACCTTTGCCCTGCACGGCAGTCTATATATTCCCTTCCTTCACACACCGGCCACTCAGTTACTGACAGGGCTAGGTTACCAGCCAGCTTGAGGCCACCAGCTGCTCTGCGGGAGAAGGATGGGCAATCTCCTCTCCTGCCATGAACTGCCTCTGAAAACCTACTGGAGGGTCAGCTATGGTGAGTTCTGACTCTATGATACACAACAACAAGGTTCCAAAGACCAGGTCATTATTTGAAAATAGAGAATGACCACAACAGATTACATCATCACGTAAGTGTCATACCGTATCATTGTATATCTGTCCAGTTACATCACTGCCCACTGTCCAGTTACATCACTCCATCACCACCAAAGTGTATCAACACGTAATGGCCAAATGAAACGGTTACATAACTGCAAACCCACTGGGAATAATGGCCCACCCAAGGTGACATCTGACCCCAACCACCACAGCCAGCATCACTCACCTCTTACCGCAATGTGTGCTACTGCCAGGCAGATGCTGGAACGAGCAAAAGAGCCAGCTAGTGAGTTTTTCACCATGGTCGTAAATATGAAATGTCAGATAACAAGATAGTCGCTAAACAAGGAGGGGGTGTATGTCTCGACACTGCTTCACGGAAGTGGAAATGAAATACGTTGCAGTTTGGTTTTAAGATGGTAATGTGAACTTTGCTGGCCTGAGAATTGGTCTCAAGTAAGAATCTAACAAGAAGAAGAATCTATCAAGAGAAGAGGAAGCAGTTCAGTTTGGCTTCCAATCTTTATAAACAAAAGCACATTGCTGTGCACCTCTCCTGTGATTTAGTACATTCTGACGCGTTGTGACCCGTTTGCCCTGTAGCCTTTCACCAAAGATAAAGTATTAAGAAAGTGTTTTGGAGCAAGAATGAAGATCAAAGTGAGGACGGAATTATTAGTGGAGGGACAGGTGCCTGGAGAAGTTGTCCTAACTCACTCTCTGGCCGTCCTAGACAGAACAGAAGCCATCCCCGGGCTGAGGCTGGCTCTTCAGAGGATGCAGGGCCAAGCTAGGGGGTCTGTGAGCGCTCTCTGCTTGTCGTGTGGCCACGGAAATGAACTTCCCCTCCGACCCCGAGTTCCACTCTCCATCTCCGTGGGGTTGCATGGTCCTTCTTGAGGTGACCTTTGCACAATCTCTGAAGCATGCAGACACAGGTGTGGAACAAGGACACAGCACCATTTACTGTCCCCGGCTGCCAGCTCGTGGACACCACAGCGGCCAATGCTGTGGTGAAACGTCCTTTGCCTGAAAACGTTTACTGACTAGAAAATAAATCTCGTTTGGTAAACTCAAACAAAACTCTAGGTTATGAGGGAAATATGCCCCTTTCCACCCATCATCTTCCTGAAAACCGTCACTTGGAAAACTTGCATAAAGAAATGGAAAGCTTGGGAGGCAAGGGTGCCTTCTAGGCCTTGGGAATGGTCACTTCTTCCCCTTTTCTTCCCATCCTGGGCACAGATGGAGTTTGAAGCGTAAACCAGACCACAAAAGTACAGTTATAGCTGATACTATTAGAAATGCATAAAAGTGAGGAAATTCAGAGTTATGGTTCCCACCGCCACAGTAACTCAAGCACACCGTGCAATCTGTTTGTAGCATGCACTACTGAATGTCGTGTTAACTTTTATGGCCTCTATTACATATGTGTGATGTGAAGAGGTTATGGGGGGAGAGGGAGCCATAATTCTGAATTTTCTGATAGTTATGACTTGAAAATGGCTACTCTCGCGCGCTGGATTTCCCTGGGCCTGGTTGAGTCTGTTCTGGCTGCATTGTGGGTTCTCGGGACTCTCCCGGTGGAGTCTTCATTTCCACGCCCACGCAGGCCAGGCCCATCGCCCCCAGTTACCCCGGTAAGTGCAGAGCACAGCTCTCCCAGAGGATCTTCACGGAAGCAGACAGCCTCACCTGCGGTGGGTTCAAACCGCCAACCTGGAGGTGGCAGCCCAGCGTTGTAATCACTGAGCCACCAGGGCTGTTCGTTTCAGTACTGACACTGACTGTTTATTTCCGTCTGATAGTTTTCGTTCTGTACCGTCACAGGTAGAGAAAGGGCCCTGGCAGCAGTAACTAGGGACTTGGCTTCTCACCAAGGGGCCAGCAGTTCTCTCTGAGGGAGGAAGATGTGGCATCTGCAGCACCTTGGAGGCCCTGGGGGAAGTTCTTTTCTCTCCTTTAGGGGCATCATGAGTCAGAATCCCGTTGAACTTATGGCAACAGGATGGGGCAGGAAGGTGGGGGCAGCTGCAGAAGACAGAGGAGAACAAACGTCTTTGATGTCCCCCTCTCCCCAGTGGAAGGGTTGCTGCATGTACACTTAATCACAGTGAACAGTAGGTCATGACAGACACACAAGAGCAGTGTTCTCCCACAGGGGCCTTGGACTTTGTGGCGTGGTGGGGAGAGCAGGAAAGGAAAATCTGTTGAGCCCAGCTCCACAGCAGTTCAAATCCACCAGTGGCTGTAAAGGAAGAAGGGGGCAGTCTCCCCTCAATTAGAAGGCACAGCCCCAGACACTGATGGAGGGTCACAACAGGTCAGAATGTACTAAATCACAAGAGAGGTGCACATCAATGTGCTTTTGTTTATAAAGATTGGAAGCCAAACTGAAATGCTTCCTCTTCTCTTGTTAGATTCTTACTTGAGACCAATTCTCAGGCCAGCAAAGTTCACATTACCATCTTAAAACCAAACTGCAACGTATTTCATTAACTTAGCATGGTTTTACCCCTGTGGGGACAGGAAGGCATCTGCAGGGCATCTTGGCACAGAATTCTTCTTTCCTGCTTCCTAAAACTCAGGCAGGTGTGCCAGGGGACCACGGCTCACGGAGACTGGGTTTTGGAAGTCCTGGAGCTGAGAGTGCTGGGAACTGCAGCCCTGAGACTTTGTGGTCGGTGAACCCCTCCCTGGGGGTGCACTGCCTCTCATGTGCCGGTCAGCGTGTTCTGTAACTCTTCACCTCCATAGTTCATGTAGTGAACAGTTGGTGGACTGCAGTACGCTGTGTTTTCACTTGTGTAGTCTGTGCAACAAGCATGACAGTAAGCGGAGCAGGCAGCCTGTTACATACGGTTCCTGAATGAATAGCAACTGCAAGAAACAGTCTGTGTAAACACACACACACACACACACACACACACATGCATACAAATATATATGCACGCACACACATATGTATTGATCCACCACTCAGGTGTCATCTGTCCTAATACAGTTATTTGTATATTACAATATTGTTACAAGACATGTTCATATTTCAAATATAGCAGGGATGTCCATGGACATGTTTCAGAGGAACTTCCTGGCCGAGAGGCTAAGAAGAAAAAAGGTCTAGTGGTCTAGTTCATAAAATTAGTCAATGGAAACCCAGTGAATCACAACAGGATATTATCTGATAGAGTGCTAGAAGCTAAGATTCTCCATTTAAAGTCACCCAGAGCTCCAAATCACTGGCAATAAAGAGAGATGCAAATCAAAACCACAATGAGGTACCATCTCCAATAACAGTGGCAAAGTTTAACAGGGCAATAGATGTTGGAGAGGATGTGATGAGAAAGGAATTCTTATACATTGTTGGTGGGATTGTGAAATGGTGCAACCATTCTGGAAGGCAGTTTGGTGCTTCCTCAGAAAGCTGAACATATGACTCAGCTACTTGGAATATACCCTGAGAAAACGAAAACTGAGGCACAAACTGAGATTTGTACACCAATGTTTATAGCAACATGATTCACCATCACAAGAACATGGAAACAGCCCAGATGTCCAATCACAAATGAATGGATTGAGAAATCATGGTACATTCACACAATGGGATACTATGCAGCACACAGGAGCAATGATTTTGTAAATTATTACCTAACTTAGGGGAGACTGAAGAGCTTTATGCTGAGTGAACTAATTCTGTCCCACAAGGATAAATGTTGTATAAAACCACTATTGTAGAATGAGTATAAGGATCCAAGAGGGGTGGGAGAGGTTGGAAGCAGAGGGATGAGGATGTGGAGGCAGGAGGAGGAGATTAATCACGAGGCTGTGCAATTTGATGGATGGGAGAGTGAGGGAAATTGACAGAATTTGCTCTTGAAAACAATGTATTCGAATTTTGTAAGTAAACTAATAGAAAATAAAAAATAAAGAATAAAGTCACCCAGAATGCACAGTGGTCACAACTGGTAATGAAAATAGCATCAGAGATTCACCTATTAACTACCTACAGGCCTGGATGGACTGCCCATTCTTGACCAAAAGCAGGAGAAGAATGAGATCATGATCACATGCCAGGGCCTTCTCCTATTAAACAAGTTGTCGTGGTGGTGGTGGTGGTGGTGTACTGTAAAGCTGGAACTGGCCCGTAGCTGCCCCTCCAGTGGGCTTTCAGAGACGGTCAGCCATGCAGGGCATTGCCTTGGCTCAACTAAGTTTTTGGAAAGAAATCCCTCCCACATAGTTTTTCCTACATTTAATCAAATTCTAAGTACAAATACTAAAAACTCTGTTGCTGTTGATTTGAACCCGACTCACAGCCACCGTAGTGCAGTGTTGGAGAGGAGCCTTGCATATTCCAGACTTCCAAGAGAACTAAAGGATTTGTGGTGGACTGAGTGCGGTCAGAATGTGCCTTAGAAACAAAACTTGTGTGATTTTTGCCTCACATGCTTTGGGTATGTTGCCAAGAGGGGCTGGACCCTGGGAGAGGACATCATGCTTGGAAGGACAGAGGGCAAGAGAAGACGACAGAGGCCTTCCCTGCAGTGGACTGACACAATGACCGCACCAGGCTTGAAGCAGAGGCCACAGGGCTGCCTGTGAAGGTGACGGAGGCCTTCCCTGCAGTGACCTCATGGGGCTTGAGCACAGCAGAGGCCGTGAGGCCAAGGCCAGGCAGGCTTTCTGTTGGGTCTTTATGAGTTAGACTCCACTGGACAACAACACCCAACAACAGCGTAAGGTGAACATCAACAGGGGTGGCCTCACTCCTTAGAATAACCGACCACATAAGGTCAAAAGATCAGCATTTGCCGGAAGACAAAGCTCTGAAGGCAGGAAGAAGGGGAAGGATTCATGTGAAGGAAATTTTCAGGGAGGAGCGTGAGAAAGCCTGGCCGCATTTTGAACACTATCATCGAGGCTATAATCATACTGTTGTAAAACAAAAGGTGTATGAGTGACAGCATGAAAAGTCAATGGGTTTTACAAACTCTCACTGAAATCACAACTAAAATATTGTTTAGGTATTGCGCGGGGCCAAGGAGTCTGTCAGCAATGCCATCAACAATGAGGAGAGTCCCCGGCTGGTCCTGCACATCCCCCACCATCGTGACCTTGGAGCCCCTTGTGGCAGCCACTGAATGAAGCATTTCTTCCTCCCCCCCGCCCCCACTTGCTAAAGTGTTTTTTTTTAATTTTTTTTACTAGTTTATTTACAAAATTCTAATACAAATTTGATCAAAATCTTTCAATTTCCCTCACCCCACCCCAACTATCAAATTGTACAACTCAATGATTAATCCCCACTCCCCCCAGCACATCCACATCCCTCTGCTTCCAGCCTCTCCCACCCCTCCTGGATCCTTAGACTCCTTCTGAAATAACTGTGTTATACAATATTTATCCTTGTGGGACTGAGTTAGATCACTCAGCATAATGCTCTCCAGTCCCTCCCAAGTTAGAGAACTATTTACAAAGTTATTGCTCCTTCAAGCATCTCATTGAGGGACTTCCCCAGGGACTGGCCCCTCCTGGTAACACTGGAAATGCCATGGAAAGCCAGAAAAACCAACCACTCTCTTTTGGAAGAAATGTGGTCAGAATGTTCCCATAAAGACTGCCCCCGAGAAGACCCTACGGGCCACTTCTCCTCTGTCATCTGGGGTGGTGAAGAGGATCGACTGAAAGAACTCAACGTTACACACGGACTCCACGTGGAGAGTGTGGGATTTGCTGTTATTGTTGCTGGGGCCATCAAGTTGCTTCCAGTTCACAAGGATGCTGGAAACAAGATCTCAGCCCTGTCCGGCCCTGTCCCGTCCACACGAGCTCTGCAGTGTCTGGACTCGGCCCCTGCGCCCATCTGTCCATGTGAAGTGCAGCTCTTTTGCACTGATCTTCCACGTTATCAGGCATGAAGGTGTCTTTCTCCGAGGCCTGGTTCCTCCTGGCAACCCGTGCATAGTATGTGAACTAGGAGACAGAACTACCTCCCTTCTGGGTCTTCTTCCCTCCATCACATCCAACTGGTTGGGGAAAGTTCTGCTTTTCTGTCCTGTCCTTCCCAACAGCAGCAACCAGAGCCCCAAACCTGTCGCCAAGATACGGAGTGAGCCCAGAGAGAAAAGCATCTTCCCTCTGCCCGTGAAATCCATTCTCCACGCCGAAGCGAGTCCCTGGTGTCCAGCCCACTGCTCCTCACTCTCCATTCTCAGTCCCGGCTGACAGCTATTATGCAGATCCCTGAATTCATAATTCAAAATAAACCCATCAAAACATTTGCTTGGACTCTCACCCCATTGTTCCCCGAGTGGAAATGTTAGGACACCTCAGCAGAAGAGTTAAATATGGCAGACACAAGTATTCCCACAGCCTCTCGCCCCATCAACATCCCAATCCCATTGAGGACCTTTGGGGGGCTGAGCTGCCGCTGGGGGCTGGGCTCCTGCAGGCTGCCCCTTGCCGAGCCCAGGGCTGGCTTCGCACAGACCAGCTGTCTGTTGCCATGGCGATTTGGTTATGGAAGGGCAAGGCAGGGCACCCAACCCAAGCGCTTTTTTAACCAAACCACATGCTTATTAAAAGAAAGGAGAAAGTTTCCATTAAAATATCTGGGCTGATTACATTTGGAAACTTAATAACATGTGTTGACTCAAATAACTCCCATTGAAGGGATTCCCAGCAGGGCTTAGAGTTCGCTGGGGAACGAATGGAGCTTGGCGTCTTAACCCTGTTTAACATTTTAATTAAGAAGGGAAAATTCAGTGTCATTTGCTTTTCTGCCGTCTCCAAGAGAGGCAGCGAGCATGCTGGAGAATTCTCCCAATCATGAGGCGGAAAGGAACACATTAGCTAATTAGGGAAGATGCGTGGCGTCCATATACGTGGAAGAGAGGACACCTCTTTGTTCCACCAGCCAACTTTTTGAGCACCCTCTTTTTTCCAGATGGATTTCTTAGATGAGCCCACCTTCTCATTTTTCTGATACTGTTAATTGAGAGTTAAATTGTCACATGAGTCTTTTTCTACTACACAGCAGGAGAAAGGCAAGGGCAGAACCACAAAGCTAGGACCCTAAGTCCTACGCTTGGTAATTGCTCAAAATATAGGACTGATTAGGCAACTCAGCCCCCAAATCTTTACTTCCGAACAAGAATTCAGAACTCCTCTGTCCCGTGAACATTAGTCCTCTAGCCAAGTGGCCACCTGAGGGTCCCGTTTAGAAGAAAATGTGAGCTTCCTTGCCTGGCAAATGAGCTTGTGAAACGAAGGTTTTTAAAAGCACAGAGAGAACCAGGGACGTGGAAGCTGGGGCAGAGGTCCCATCTATACACCCTCGGCCAAGCTGTCCAGGTGTCCCTGTTTTAGAAGGAAAAGCAGGCCCACAGGAGGGGCAAGAGAAAACTGCGTTCACTCTGGGCGTAAAAAAATCTTTAGCGAAATTCCCAGCTCTGAAGTAGCAGGCGCAGCCTTTCTCTGTGTTTTGTATGGCTTCACTTTCAAGTACTCAACCCTCTTCCTCAACCCTCTCCCTCGCTTTCTATTCATTCAAAGTGTGAACCTTCCTTGGCTGCTTCTAATGGACAGTCCAGTACTGCCCAGCAGAAAGTGGCTTCCTGGGAATGAGGTGGGGGTCCCAGGGATGCAGTACCCCGTGCCTCCTCTGTCCTGAGAGGCTGAAAGGGGTGTGGAACAACTGAGCTATGTGTTAATTGTGTTAAGGCGCTTTCTCTAATGAAATAGTGGCTTTCTCCATAGCAACGGTGATTAAAAGATGCAGAGCGCGGGTCCTCAGGGCCTGGCTGTCTGGGACGTGACTGCCACTTTACGGAACAATTCAGTCCAGAGAGAAGTTTATTGTGAACATCGGGCCTAAGCTGACCACTCGGGCCACACTCCCCAAAGCCTCTTTATCTCCCTCTGAGATGTTTTCAGGCTCATCTGGGAAAAGGAGTGAGGGTGCTTGCAGTCTGTCCAGGGGGCAGTAAACGAGAAGTGTGTGGAGCTGGGGGGTGGGGAGGGGTGTGTGAGAGCTGCCCTCTGTCAGCTCAGGGGCCTGGGAGGAGAAAACCAGTTTCCAGCATAAATGTGAGTCAGCTTTAAGGCCCCTGTGTCCTCCATCAGGTACCTTACGGAGACCTCAAGCAGGTACGATCAATCCCCTATGCATTTCTGGGCACCTTTATTGACGCCCAGAGTGTCCCTGTTTAATACAATGCCAAGCAATAAGGAGACTGGCGTCATCTGGACTAAAGCCGGCGGACCGGGTGAGAAGAGGATCCTGTACTGAGCGGCAGTGCGGGGAGCCAGCTTCCATGCCCAGGGGTCTCCCCACTGTGGCTCCCCACAGGGTCAACCAGAAGTACAGAGGCCTGCTGCCCCTCCAGACTTGGCAGCAAGACCCCAAATTTACACAGCACCTCATGCTTCCATATTAGGAAAAGCAGATAGATTGCACATCAGATATATGAGCTCAACATTGTCCCAAAGAATTCCAGGTAGTTTAAAGACATGCTCTGGATGTTGAAAAGAAGCTAAATCGAATGGTAATGCAAAAATCACGGCTGAAGCTTGAACATATCAGTAACCTGCTCCCCCCGTGCGGTTCAACAATAGGCCCCTCCACCCCCACCCACTGCTGGTTTATCTTCCGGTTCACGACAACACTCCACCAAGGTTCTCAGGCAACACTCCGGTAAGTTACTAAGGATGGAAATCTTTGTGGGAGAACATTGTTCATCCTTCTCTCAAGGAGTACCTAGTAGATTTGAACAGCCAACCTTCTGGTCAACAGACCAACATATCACAGACTCCACCAGCAGGGCCCCTTCTGTGTACGCAGCTGGGCACAGTTGAGTCAGGACCGCCCGGTCGCTGGCCCTCCAGTGAGTGTCCAGAGTAGTTGCTCATTCAGGAGAAGATTGTCCAGAGCAGCTGGGGCATGAGAACTGTGTGCCTTCTGTATAATACAGGCAGATTTAAATGTATTAAATGTATCCAAGTTAAGGGCCCAGGCTTTGGAGTCTAAGGGCTTGGGTGTGAGTCTTCGCTCACTGGTCCAGCAGCGTGGACTTGTGAAATCTCAACTTCTTCACTGGTAAAAAGTAGAGATGGGTGGTCTAGTGGCAAGAAGTTGCACTGCAATCTCAGAGGTGCATGGTTCGAATCCACCAGATGCTCTGCTGGAGAAGGAGGAACAATCTTCTCCTATACCAGTCAGATCTGATTTGATGGTGGTTGTTGTTGTTGTTGTTGTTGTTGTTGTTGTTATGTGCCGTCGAGTCGTTTGCGACTCATAGCGACTCTATGTACAACAGCCCTAAACCCTGCTCTATCCTGTGCCAATCGCACTGCCTCTGACACACCTATCCCAATTACCCCAGTCACTGAATCAATCCACCTCATAGATGGTCTTCCCCTCCTGCGCTGTCCCTCTATCCTACCAAACATGATGTCCCTTTCCAAGGACCTGTCTCTCCTTACAGCATGTCCAAAGTATGTCAGACGGAAATAATGAAATAAAATAATTTATTTCTTTTTTTAAAGTAGAGATGAGAATAGCATCCAATTGTTTGGAGAACTGAAGGAGAGAGTTATGCAAAGTGTTTCCTTTCTGGTGATAAATAATGATCAGCAGTATTATTACCACCCCAGAGAGTGCTCTGTGAGGACTGTATTTATCTCCTGTTGGTGGTGCCTGTCATCACTGGCCTTGACCCAGAGTAACCCGTGCATGGCAGAAGGAAATGCTACCCACTCCTGGCTCAAACCTCCGACCATTTGAAAATAAAACCTGGGTGATCTGTGGGGTTTTCACTGGCTCATCTTCAAAAGTTGATTGCCAGGCCTCTCCTCCTAGTCTGACTTAGCCTGGAAGCTCACGGAAACTCATCTACCCTCACAGCCACACCAGAGCCTCCACTGATGGACAGATGGTAGCTGTGAAAGAGACGCATCAGCCGGAGATCACACTCGGCGGAGAACCCACCACTGAACTACCACAGCCTTCTATTCGACGTCCCTGTCCTGTGACCTCTAATTACCAACCAGTGCTGCCAAGTTCATTTCCATCCACAGCACAATGCAAATTTGGGGGAACTTGAACTTCCAACCCTTTGGTTAACTGTTTTCCCCTCTAGGGATTCCAATCTCATTATTCTGATAAGCCCTGGCTCTGCCCGAGGACGGTCAAGGTCCTGCCGGAGGACAGCCAAAGCTGAGGACAACAGACTGGGCTGGGCCCTGCAGAAAAGGCTACTTACTGGACAAAAACGCACTGCAGAATATTCCAGACTGGGGGAAATGGGAGAGCGATACCAGGAGAGTCAGTTCTGCCACGCTGGGCTGACCCTGCAGGGCCACGAGGGAGACAGAGGACAGCAGGGTCTTGGGAAGGAGCCTCAGAAAACAGAACGATTCCAGGGGCAGCGCACTTTCTACTTTCATCAACAACATTGTAAAATGAACTGACTTTGAAGTGCTTCTATTTCTCTAAGAATGAAAATGCTATTTGTGCTGGCACACAACCTAATTTTTCACACTTTCAAGTATTTGATGAAAATTGGATAAAGGCCATGAATCTAAATATTTATAGTGCTGAGAAATCTGTGTGTGACTGTGATTTGTTTTCTACTTTGGAAAAGAATTCATTTTCATGATGATGGTGAAGAGGATGATGATGAGGGTACCAGTGCTTCCGTGGAGTGCCGGTGGCACAGTTCACAGAGTGCTTCCCGGATAACCCACAGGCAGTACCTCTGTCAGTTCAAATCCACTCACAGCCCCGAGGGAGAAAGATGGACTGTCCCCTCCCGTGTGAACTGCAGCCTTGAAAACCAGTGGAGGGCCAGCGCGGAGCTGGTCCTGACACCACAGCAATCAACCCACAACACATCGAAACCCTGCTTCGCCCAGCCCCACCCTCACCACCTCCTCCACGGCAAAGCCCGCTGCTGCAGACAGTTTCGATCTATATCAGTAAGGGTCTTCCTCTCCTTTGCTGACTCCCTGCTTTCTCATGATGTCCTTTCCCAAAGATTGGTTCCTCCTGATAACATGTCCGAGGTATGTACAATAAAGTCTCATGCATTTTCTTGGTTAATTTTCTGTGTCAACATAGCCATTAACCTCAGTATTAATGTAATTATTCTACACGTTGTAAATTCTAAGCTCTACGATGATGTTAATAAATCAGGATTACAATCAGATCTGTGAAGATAGGATTAATGTTATCAGATTAAGAAGCAGGTCTCCTTAGGGGTGTGGCCTGCATGGTATTTATGTCTGGACTCTGGTAGAAAGCCAGAGAGGTTTTGCCACATCTTACATCTAACTATCTGGTTTCTCCAGACTTAAATCGGTGGCCTGCTGAATTTGCTCTCATCAATGCCAAAAGCCAACCATCTGTGACCCTGTTTCCTAACAAAGGCACCTGGACACGTCACCTCTGAAACCTGAAGCCACCAAAGCCAGCGTGCTGATGACCTGGGCTCTGATGTACAAACCTGGGATTTAACTCTGTAAGCACATGAGTCATATCATAGAAATCTAGCTCTGTCTCTAAGAAAGTCAGAATGTAAATCATACCAGAATCATACCCATCTTTCCCCTGAGAAGCAGCTGGTGGATTTGAACCTTGTGCCTTCAGGTTGGCAGCTCAGCACCTTACTACCAAACTACCAAAATGAGTGAGTGTATGTGTGTGTATGTGAGTGAGTGTGTGTGTGTGTGTGTGTGTGTGTGTGTGTGTGTGAGAGAGAGAGAGAGAGAGCGAGAGCGCTTTATTGCTTTCACTGCTCCAGAGAATGCAGCCTAAAACAAGTCATTGACCACTACTGGCTCTATTGTGAGGATTTTTATTTTCCTGATGTTGAGTTATAAACCACATCAACAGCTAGAACGTGTTTTTCTCTTCTTCAGTATCTGCTTCAAGTCTTCACTTAGAGGAAGCATAGACATCTGCCTACTTCAGGTTGTTAATGAATCTTCCTCCAGTCCTGATGCCATGTTCTTTTTCACATAACCCACATTCTTGGATGATTTGCTCAGCATGCGTGTTGGATTGCTGGGGGCCATCGAGTCGACCACTACTCGTAAGTGACCCTATGAACAACAGGTCTGAACCTCGCCCTAACCTGCACCGTCCCACGCTCTGATATGCTTGGGGCCCGTGGTTAGAGTTACTATGTCAATCCATCTTGTTGCGGGTCTTCCTCTTTTTCATTTCCCAGCTCGATGTCTTTTTCCAAGGACTGCCTCTTCCTACAACAGAGGTCTAAGAGATGAAGTTTCACCATCCTTGCCTCTAAGGAGCACCACAGCTGCACTTCCTCCAAGATAGACTTGTTTTCTTCAGTCCATGGGATACTCAGCACTGTTCTCCAACACCACAATTCAAAGGCATCGATTCTTCTGTCATGCTTACTCGTTCATGGTCCAACTTTCAGACGTATGGGTAACAACTGAAAATACCATGTCTTGAACCTTAGTCTTTAAACTGATATCATTGCTTTTGAGCACTTTGCAGAGGTTTTTGACAGGTGATTTTCCCCATGTGACATGATTTTTGATTTCTCAACTGTTGTTAGTGGGGGCTGACTGTGGGTCCAAGTAAAACAAAATTGTTGATAATGTCAATCTTTTTCTGTCTATCATGATGCTTCCTATTGGTCTAGCAATGAGGATTGTTTTCCTTGGTATTGAGTTGTAATCCATATTGAAGGCAGTCATCTTTGATCTTTTGCAGCATTTAAAGGAACGTTGTGTCCTCTGTATAACGCACATTGTTGACATGTCTTCCTTCATTTTTAAAATTTTTTTAATTTTTTTTTTTTGGTATGTGTACCGTCAAATTGGATCTGACTGGTACAGGAAGAGATTGCCCCCTCCTCCAGCAGAGCATCTAACGGATTCAAACCCCACACCTTCAGGATTGTAGCACAGCTTCTTGCCACTAGGCCACCAGAGTTCCCTTCTTCCTCCATTCTTGATGCCACATTCTTCTTCATAGAGTCCAGCTCCTTGAATGATGTGTTCTGCATACACAGTCAATATGCATGTGAAAGGATGCAACCCTGACGCACAGGGCTTCCTAATTTTAGACCAGTGTTTCTTTGTTCTGTCTGTGTTCCTGACCCAGTTGTAATTGAATATGAGTATCTAAATGCCTCTGGAAACTCTCTGAACTTTGATAAATGACTATAGTTATAGAAAGGCTTCAGGCCTTTTGTTCAGAGGGTCACTGTGAGTCGTGCTCAACTCGATGCCAATCAACAACAGAAACAACAACAACCTCCAAAGGTATTTGCTCAAATAGTTGCAAGAGCAGCAAACCTAGATTAGGGAAGGCTGCCTTTGTTCCAAGAGTCGTTCGCATGTGCTCAGCTGTTAACAGAAACGCTGGGGGTTCAGATCCACCCAGTAGCCTCATGAGAGAAAAGACATGGTGATCGATTGCTTAGCATAAGGGTTACGGCCTCCAGGGTGCTATGGGGTGGCTCCACTCTGCCCGGTAGAGCTGCAATGACTCATAATCAGCTCAATGGCAAACACTAGTAGTAGACACATAAACTCACTAGGAAGACAGATTGTTCCCCTCAAGGACTCGTCTACATCCCTGAAGTCTGCTCCAAAACAGAGCCCCAGTTTCACCTGGGAGCTTGTGAAGAACGCAGACCTGAACACTTCCTCCCCACCCACCCCTGAGAAAGAATCTTCGCTTTAACAAGATCCTCAGGGGAATTATACTCACGTTCAACCCTGTGTCTTTAAAGGGTTTCCCAAAGCTGAATGGGACAGTCGTGCCATCACCCAGTTAAAGATATCCTCAGCTTCCCTTGCAGCTAGGTGTGATCACATGGCTTAAGTTTTGTCAGTAAGTGTGTTAGCAGGAGTGATATGCATGATACACACCGATTCCAGGGGTTGTCCTTGAAGGAGTTTATCATGCTCCCGTTTCTTGATATGAGCCAATGATGGGAAGTGGAGCAGTTATCTCAGAACAGGAAATGGAATTCCCTGAGGTGAAGATACCAAGTGAAGAAGGAGGGGCCCAGAGACCCAATGATTATGTAATGTAACATACCACACTAACAGGCTTCTAAATGACTACAACTCTCTACCTGTCTAGACTCCAAGCCATAACCTTTTACTGTCAAGTTGTCCAGCCTTCACATGCTTTTGAGGTAACTGCTTTTGGGTCAGGTGCACTTCAGTCCTCCAAATGACATCCTTGCTCTTTCACATTTTAAAAGAGGTCCTTTGCAGAAGACTTCCCAAGATAATACATCATTTGATTTCTTGACTGCTGCTTCAATGGGCCTTGACTATTGATCCAATTAAATTTGAACCCTTCACGACGTCAATCTTTTCTCCATTTCTCATCATGTTGCTTATTGCCTGACTGTGAGGGTGTTTGTTTTATGTTGAGGTGTAATCCCCACTGAAGGCTGTAGCAGTTTCACTGTAGATGCTGTTGTTGAGTGTTTCATTTCCTCATTCTCATCATTGTCCTGAGATTAAGTGAGACCCAGTTAGAGCAGGTAAAGTGTTCACCATGAATGTCTCTGGGTGAGAGATATGCTTTGGGTTTTTGGTACTATTCTCACAACTTCTCCATAATATTGGACCAGATGGATGGACGAATAGATAGAATCGTTATTTTAAGAAGGAATCTCTAGTTGAGGCACCCAGGCACTAGGCCCCAGCACTACAGTGGGTGCCAGTCTTCATTTGGTTCCCTGGGGTGGGTGAGCTGAGGACGACGCGTCACGTTCCCTCCTGAGCCCTGCAGAGTGTGTGTGACTGGAGGAGAGGAGAGCATTATGGGCCGAGGAAGTGCTCCTTGTAAGGGGCGCGTTGGGAGTGGCATCTAAGTGAGAGCCATCAGCACTCTGAGGCCAGATGCCTGGGGACTTTTATTAGCAAAACAGAATAACGGCAATCAGGAAAAAAAGCCCAAATATTCTGCACAGTTTAATCTTTATTTTTACAGGAGTTGGCAGGAGCCGTGAGGTCTGGAACAGCAGGGCTTTGAGGGAACTTTGTGTTTATTAAAATGGTCTGGACACCAGCTCTTATTACTCTTTCTCTTGCTTTGAAACAAGAAGGAAAGTCTCCTGAAAAACGGGCAGAGGCAGCCCTCCTGGCAACGCACTACTCTCAAACCTTCTTGTGCTCCAACCCCAAAATGTGTGTCCACAGTTTCCCTCCTTGGGATTCTAGGCTCCTAGCTCCCTAAAACATGGGGAGGGTGCTGAACCAAGCAGAATGTTGGGGCCCTCGGGGTGAAACGGCCGTGGCAGCAGTACCTGTAGTCATTGTACTTGAAGTGGGGCCAGACGCAGCCAGGCTTCCGGAAGACAACGAGAATCAATATCAGCCCAAGATAGACACCTGCGAGGTGGAGATCAGACATGCCTCCACTGTCCAACCTTGTTACTGGTGCTGGTGCCAGCTGTTCCTCCCATGCACTCTCTGCTTCTCGTCTGCTGTGAAGTGGCCCTGCAGAGCCCACGGGTCATATGAGCAGCTGAGTGGCTTACTCTGAAGCAGGACACAACTCAGAAACCAGAAGTGTGGAGGCAGCAAGTGGAGTCTCCTTCAGTGAGGACAGCCCGGCTCCTGTCGGGCCACCTGAGGAGACGCTCCCCCAGGCCCCTCTTGGTCCTGACGTCTGTTTCCACCAACCTTGCTGTTGGGCCCCTTCCAGACCTCTCACTGTCATGAATATTATGAACTCGTGACCAGTTACAGCTTTTAGGAGCTGTGTCAGCACACACTCTCTCTTTCTCCTTCACTTTTCTCTTCCGCTTCTTCCTGTTCTGCTTCCAACCGTGGTGGGGTTGACTATACGTAATAACCCAACTGCAGCTCAGTGTCACCGAGGTGGAACCGGCTCATAACTGACCCTCCATGAGTTCTCAGAGGCTGTAAGTTGCATGGGAGGAGATCGGCCCTCTTTCTCGCACAGAGCAACTGATGGGGTCCAAGAACCACCTGCCTTTGTGTTGACGGCACAATTCCTTAGCCCTTAGACCACCAAAATTCCATTTATATACATATATACACACTCCTGAATTTCAAGGCATGGCCCTCCTACCAGAGCCATGAACTGTCCAATCCCATCTCAGCAGGCCACAGACACTTCATTTACGTGGTATACATTGATAGCAGGGCAACAACCCGCCTCATTTGCATAACCTATTGGTAGGACGTAGTCTTTGCAATCACTTGCTATGCATCAGAAAGCTGGACAATGATTAGGGATAACAGAAAGAAAATTGATGTCTTTGAGCTGTGGTGCTGGAGAAGAGTGTTGAATATACCATGGACTGCTAGGAGAACAAACAGGTTCATCCTAGCGAAGGTGAGACCAGGCTGCTCCTCGTAGGCAAGGATTCTGAAGCTTCATCTGACAGACTTTGGACATGTTGTAAGGAGGGACTAGTATTTGGTGAGGGACATCATGTGTGGGAGGGTAGAAGGACAGCACAAGAAAGGAAGACCCAGAGACAATAAGATTGGCACAGGATAGAGCAGGGTTTAGAGCTGTTGTGTGTCAGAGATGGGCTCAAGTGTGTCAGAGATGTTGAAGACAGTACAAAATAAGTCAGGGTTCAGATCTGCTCTTTACGGGGTCATTATGAGGAGTACTCAACTCAACAGCACCTAACAACAACAACATAAAATAGGACACAGTCAATTTAATTCCTGTGTATTAGATTCATCAGGTGAGGTCCTTGTGTACAGTCCTCATTTATGGGTTTTTTAAAAAAGTTATTTGCGATAAATAAATTTACGCAAAATTCTATCATTTAATCTCCCTCATCAGCCTCATTTCTGTAACCAAGGCCACATTCTCCAAATTCCTGTCCTCCTTCGTTTCCAACTTTTGCATTCTAGTCACTAATCACTATTAACACATCTTGATCGCATCTTCAGTCCATTTCAGATTGAAAAAGTTCGTAGAAATCATCCATTTATTCATCTTTTGCTTTAGTGGTTAGATTGGGAAAACCTGTCGCTGTCAAGGACTTCTACAAAATGCCACAGATCAAGGATGTCCGTTTAAAGACTAAAGTGCACCTGATCCAAGCTACATTTTCCAATTATTTACTATGCATCTGAAAGTTGGATAATAACAAGAAAGACTAAATAAAGAACAATCAGCACCTTTGAATTGTAGTGCTGGAGAATTCTGAAAATCACACGGGTTGCCAAAACATCTCCAACAAACTCGGATGCTCCTTAGAAGTGAAGCTGGTGAACCTCCACGCCCACATTTGGGGCATGGTATTAGGAAGGGCCAGTCCTTGGAAAAAGACATGATGCTGAGAGGAAGACCCTCAAAGAGACGGACTGACAGTGCCTGTTACACTGCATTCAAGCATGGAGGAGATTGTGGAGACACGTACAGACAGGGCAAGGTTCCTGTAGTTCATGGGTTGCTGTGAATCACAGTCTATTCGAAGGCATCTAATAACACACAGGGTGCATGGCCAACTATTTTTCCAGAACAGAGCCCCAAACCCTCCCTGACTGTGATCAAAACTTTGCAACTAAGTTATGTAAAGTGGTGGGACGAATCCTGGGCTGGCTAAGCGGGAACTTATGTGGCGTGGTCACAGCGGGCACCCTCCTGGAGAGGCCTCTAGCCAGATCCAGTCCTTTGATACAAGAAGACGTCAGGCAAAAACACTCAGAAGAGCGGCGAGTCTCCCCCGGGCCAGCAGGCCATGCCCTCTGCTCACTGTGTAAGCACATCTGGGCATTCCCAAATGCAGGCTCCACATTCATCACAGACGTGAAATGCAAGCCCTTTTCAAGTCTAAATTCAAGTTTGAAATGTCACCTTTGATAGAGACAACATTTCTTCAGCAGAATAGGACACCGGCTGTCACCCCACTGATTATAATTTAGCGACCAGGACAGTGTTTTCTCAGGTATAGCAGGGACGCAAGGACATGGTGACATAAAAACATTTCATGTCCGGGCATCCTGCCTTCTATATGGAACCATCAGTCAGTAGGTCCATTTATCAACTATACTAACTAGCCTTGGCCTATGGCAGTAAGTAATAGTTATAATATTTTATTTATAAAATATATTGACATAGGCTCACGTATGATGCATACACATTTGGGTTTGATTCTCTCTGACTGCCCCCAAGAATACCAAACGACCTCTTTTCCACATAGATAATCTATAGGTCCCCCCAGACATTGTCTAAGGCCAGTGTGTGGTCGCAGGCAATGAGAGCTTTGGGGCTTTGTCCTAGGAGCCTGCCAAAGTGTGGCCTCGAGACTCCCTGGGAAAACGAGGTGCTGTGACCAGATGCAGTAGAAGGAGCAATGTGTGGCGGACACCTCACTCTTGGGCAGGCTCCAGGCAGTCCTGATACTGGTGCCTTACTAGGTAATCATGCCCCAAACAGACCACGGTACTCATGGTGTGCTGGTGTAACAAATACCACAAATGGATGGCTGGAACAAACAGAAGTTCATTTTCTTATCATTTAAGAGGCTGTTGTTCAATGTCAGCGTTTTGACTCTAGGGGAAGCCTTTCCCTCTGTGTCTCCTGGGTCCAGAAAGTTCCCAGCACAGGAACCCTGGCCCAAAGAACACACTGTACTTCCGGATCTTCTTTCTTGTTGGCACACAGACCACACCCTAGGAAACATCCCCCTACATCAGTTTAGCTGTGACCTAATTATGTGTCACATAATCTCAGAATCTATTGGTCAATCACATCTCACTTCATATCACCAGGGATGAGTACATCATTACATTATTGCCTCCACTCCTGATGCATTAATATCATAGCAGTTGGAATTTACAACACACAGGATAGTCACTTAAATATCAAGATGTATTTCCAACTTTTGAGAAAGTGCCATACTGCCTTCCATAGTGGTTGCACCATTTTACAATCCCACCAACAGTGAATAAGGTTCCAGTTTATCAACAACCTCACCAGTATTTATTGTTTGCTGCTTTGAATTTTTCTGTTCTTACTGGGGTCAGATGATATCTTATAGTTGTTTTGATTTGCATCTCTCTTAGAGCTAGGGATTTTGAATATTTCATGTGTTTGTTTGCCATCTGAATGACTTCTTTGGTGAAGTGTCTGTTCATGTCCTGTGCCCATTTTTCAACTGGGTTATTTACCTTTATCTTGTTGTGATACTTGAGTATTTTATAAATTCTGGATCCAAGTGCCCATCAATAAACTAATGGATAGAGAAGCTGTGGTATATCCACACAATGGAATACTATGCAGCATTGAAAAAACAAGGAACATATAAAATATTATATAAAATGAGTGACCATGGATGACATTATGCTGAGTGAAATATCTGTCACAAAAAGACAAATACTGCATAAGGCCATGGTTATAAAATAGAGCTGACATTGGGGTTGGGGATAGCTAAGAAAAGAGGGGATAAATAATGTACACTGTATTGAAACAGATGAGGGAGAGAACTATTTAAAAGGAATATATGATTAGGTATTCTTTGCATGAAAAGAGTCCAGAATAAGAGCTGCATAGTAAAGTAGACTTGGGGGAGGGGGATTGTACAACAATGAAAGAGTTTTTTTTTTTCAAAGAGAAAAGCAAACTGGACGGTGGGTGAGTGTTGGGCTGGGAGGAAAATGTGCAACAAGGAATGAATGAAAATCCAGGTTCTCTATAAACTTTTATTAAAATATCAATTTAAAAAAAGAAATGCCCCAAAAAAAAACATTTAAAAAATATGTTGAAATATATTAAGACCAAGGATTACAGCCCAGCCAAGCTGACATATTTTGTTGTCAGGTGCTGTCACTTGAAGACAATTCACAACCACCTTGTAAACAATAAACCAAAATCTTGCCCCAACCTACATCATCCTCAAGATCTCTGCCATGGCTAAGCTCACTGTGAAGCCACTGTGTCAGTTCATCTTGTCAAGGGTCTTCCTCTCTCACCATGACTCTCTCTCTACTTTCCCCAGCATGATGTGTTTTTTTACAGGCTCGCCTCATCTGACCACATGCCCAAGTGAGACAAGGTCTCATCATTCTGGCTGCTAAGGAGGGTACTGGTTGCATTTACTCCAAGACAGATGAGTCTCTTCTTTCTCCGGTCCCTGGCATGTTCGTTCTCTTTGTTATCACCTCAGTTCAGAGGCATCAGTTCTTCTTGTCTTTCTTAACCATGGTTCTCAATGACAGCTCCTTGAAAACCCTATGAATTATACACACACACACACATACATATACATATATACACATATACTGTTGTTGTTGTTGTTGTTAAGTGCTGTTGAGTTGTAGATGACTCATGGTGACCCTATGAACAAAACTCCTCGACAGCTGCATGACTTTCATCCTTTCATACATACATATACATACACATACATATATATGCATACACATATATATACACATATACGTATATATAGTGGTGGGAGTTTTTTATCCATCACAGCAGCACAGGAGTGGATGACCCAAACGTGGTCCATCCTTTCCGTGGAATGCCTCCATCACAGACACATGACGTTCTGGCACACGCTACATGATGGCCTTGGAAGCACTGTGCTGAGGGTGAAATTAATCAGGCACAAAAGGATAACTATTATTCCTCCCATTTCTAGGCCGTGTCACGGAGCCCTGGAGGTGCAGAGGTTAAAGGGGCTGTCTGTTAAGCAACAGCCAGGCTACTCCCCAGGAGAAAAATCCGACTTGTGAATCCACAAACTGTCTCTCACAGCCTGGGGACCCCTGAGGGTCACCGCGAGTCAGAATTGACACAGCAACAACAGGTTTGGTTTCTGTTTTCGGATGAAATATCTACAACAGGTAAATACATAGAGACAAAAAGAGATAAGGGTTTCCAGGGACCTGGGGAGAACTCAGGAGTGTAGGTTATCGCTTAATAGACAGACGGCTTCTATTTGGAGGGATAAAAAAATGGAGGCTAAACCAGCACAACTGCTTTCTGGTTGATTCCAGATCAGCTTGTGGGCTGAGCGCTGTAGCGTTGTCAACGGTGGGTTTCGAGAAGGTGGGTCACCAGGACTTTCTTCCGAGCCCCTCTGGGTGCACTTGAACCTCCACCCTCTGGATTAACATCTGGGCATGTTATCACAGTCTCAAGACGGTGACAACCGAAGCCCATGTGTTCTTTTCTGTGGTTTTGTGGTTCTGTGGTTCTGACTGTGCCCTCCCACTGTGAGAGATGGAGTTGCACTTCTGACAGGCAGTGACTAAGGATGGCAGAAGAATTGACGCCTTCGAATGGCGGTTCTGGAGAAGAGTGCTGAACGCCCCATGAACGGCCAGGAAGACAAACAGCTATGTCTTGGGGGAAGGGCAAGCAGCGTGCTCCTTGGAGGCGAGCATAGTGAAACTGCGTATTGTGTTGTGTGTTGTCAGCACCATGGAAGAGAAAATACGTGGTTTTTCTCTTCCATTTGAGAAGAGCAGTCGCTAAATGAAACATCTTCTTGGTACACCTGGACTGGCCACACCCCTGCTAGATGCCAGCCTGCCTTCCTTCCCTAAATCGGCTCTAGGTCAGAGGTCAGCCACTTTGATGGCCCTCAGTCAGGGGCCAGCTCCTCTCCTAACAACCTCCATGACCCTCACCGGTGCGCTCTGGGGCCAGTTCTCGTCCTCCGAGTGGTTTTGTGTCCTCTTTCGCAGATGGGAACCCCCCAGGAGCCGAGATTGTCACATCCTGTCCTCTGTGTTCTCATCCATGTACCCTTGGGCCCAGTCGCCTGACACACACTTCCTGTCACTGCTGGGAGAGGTCTTCCTCCATCAAAGGCCATTCCTCCCACCCTGTGACCTTGTTGCCACATTGTCCGTCCACTAGCACAGTGTCTCCTTCTCCTCCTCAAATGCAACCCCCAAAGTCGAGTTCCACACATTCCCCTTAGTGATGAAGACGGTGTCTGACGCACAGAGGGCGCTCAAGATTTTTGGGGTGGGCGTGTTAATGACTGAGTGAATGAACGACATGTATTTTTCACAACCAGGCATTCATGTTGAGCTTTCTAAGAGCGAGCAGAGTCACAGGCGTCTGGGGGTGTCATCCAGCAGCACCGCCACGGGCAACGTGTTAAATCATAAACTCAGTGAGTCGGAAGCTGACCCTCCAGCAGCTTTTCAGGAGGTTGAAAACGACAGGAGAGGAAATTGTTCATCTTTCTCCTGAAGAGCCACCGGAGGATTGGAACCGCCGACCCGCTGAGCCTTTGGGCTGGCACCATCATCCCCCGAGGATGGCACCACCAGGACGCACTTGTTTGCCTGTGCCTACTGTATTGTTTACGGTTCAAACCCAGCAGTGTGTCTTCCGAGAAAGAAAGTCAACGCAGCCAGCGGGCTGGAAACCCAAAGCGTAGCTCGGCTCTGCCCTACAGGTTTACAGTTAGAATCAACCCAGGGGCAATGGATTTGGTTTGGGGTTCTTTCTTTAAGGGGGGACATCCAGTAAATCCCTCATAAAGCATGTGCTCATGTGGTGTCTCTGTGACATTCTGGCAAGCTTCAGAACAGTGCTGATCACTCCATCATGGACACATAATAGACGCCCAGGCAGAGTGAACGTCACTGTTTATGTATCAGGAAATCCAAACATTCGTATAACTCACTTTCCTGCACCATTCGCTCTCCTGCCGTGGTCTGGGATTGAATCTACAGCATCCCTGAGGGGTTTCTGTGTGGGGCTGGGGCAGGCCCTGGGGCCACTCCTTCTAGCAATCAATTGCAGTGGCATGTTCCACGCGACAGGGCGTGGGTGCTTCCCTGGAAATGCCATGTGCCTTCAGTGCTAAGCGGGTCACATCCTGTTGAAGAGGAGCATCTCACAGGCTGGGCCCGTTCTCAGGCCCTCGCTAGCTTCAATGGAAAGCAATAGTCCCATGAAATCCAGGATGAGCAATTCAAGGCTAAAAACAGCAAATTAAAGAGAGAAAGGAATCTTCCCAATGCGTGCTCAGCGTGCCTCACCTGCCTCGCCTCCCCGCCATGCCCACCCGCAGCCATTCACCACAGAGAAGCCCTGCTGAGGCCCCTCGGACAGTTACTGTAAAGCCACTTCTGTGCTCTCCCAGCTTTTAACTTGCAGGGTTCCTTCCTCCAGGATCTCAATTAGGTGCAAGCAGACACTTCCCAGTGTGTTAGGCATGTGTGAAAATGCCTTTGCGGCCATAAGAACGCCTTACCTTACATGGAATGCATTTAGCAGGAAGAGTCCAAATTAAGTCAGGATTACACTGAACCCCTTTAAGAATTTCCAGTTCATCAAGGCACATCCTGGCCTTGGGGAGGGGTGTCCATTACCCTAAAACCAGACCTGCTCCAAGTGTCAGGACCATGTGTTCATGGCTCAGAAATTCCCCACACAGAGCCACCTTTGGGGTCCCTGTTCCTTCCTCACACTGCTCGCGGGGCAGTAGGAGACCATGAAGGTCCCTGTCCAGGCACGTCTGTCGACAAGCGTCCCCTCGACTCTGGTAACAGGAGGGAGTACATACACCTAGCTGTCTCCGGCACCTGCCCATTCCTATCCAGTGAGTGCGCACCAGGCAGATCAAAGGCTGCCTTACGGGAGACAGTCCTCACTAGGTCCACACAGCAAAGCAAACAGACTGCCCACCCTTCTGGGGTTATAAAGTCAAATGGTTTTATATACCGCCAATTTACAACTCCTCCTTATAGGCGTTTCAAGTGTTCTTACTGCTTCAAGAGTCTGCAGATTTCAGTGTGGTTCAGTTTGGACTCGCCTCTCAGGAATGCTTCCTGAACATTCCCACCAAACATGTGGAATTAACCCCGGGGGGGCCACCCCAGCCCAGGGTCCCACCCAGACCCCCACCCCCACCACACACTGCTGCCTCTGGTCAGCTGCTTCTTGTCCTGACTCAGAGGCCAGCTCACAGCATCCTGAAGGCTCCGACAGTGTTGGAATTTTCTAGAATTGCTGAGTGGGGAAAAATGCACCTGGCAAGAGTCTTGAAGATTTGAATCTATGGAGCTTCAAGAGGTTGGGGGATGGCTGGGGAGGAAACTGACCCAGAGAAGATCAAGAAATAGGGAAAGAGAGACCTTGAAAATGGAATTGACAGACGGAAGAGATAAGAAGTAAGGTTGAAGAATAAGTCACGGTATAGGGCGTATATAAGGATTTCAATTCACTGGGCAGATGACAAAGGTGGTCTAGTACTCTAGTGACTTATGTTGCCAACCAAAAGGTCAGCAGTTTGAATCCACCAGCTGCTCTGAGGAAGAAAGACGGACAATTTCCTCCCATAAAGATTTACACTCTTGGAAACCAGATGGAAGATTGCCATCGGCTGAAATCAACTGGAAGGTGGGTGGGGCAGGTGATAGGAAGCTGGGCGAGGAATAAGAGCAGATGGGGACCCACAGAGGAGGCGGGCTGAAGGACAGTGGCAAGAATCCACATCAACAGCACCGAGACCCCATGGCCAGTGAGGCTGGAAACACAAGGTGGCAGGTGGTGAAATCGCCACCCAGAAAAGAAGACAAATTCTGTGAGGACCTCCTCTCAGGAGGCTCAGAGGTGGAAGAATGATTCCAAGACAACATGTATCTTTTTAAAAGGCTAGGAAGGGAGCTCTGGTGGCCTAGTGGCAAGAAGCTGCACTGCAATCCCGGAGGTGCATGGTTCAAATCCACCAGATGCTCTGCTGAAGAAGGAGGGGCAATCTCCTGTACCAGTCAGATCCAACTTGACAGTACATGCACAAAAAATAATAAAATAGATTTTTTAAAAAAAAGATAGGAGACACAGGAACTACCAATTACATCAAAGATATTGGCCAGTGGGTCCAAAGAAAGGCCTTTCTGGGAAAACTTGGTGAAAACTTTGTCAAAAGGGGGCAGAGAGGAGGAAAGGCAGCTACTCTGCGCCCCCTGGTGGCTGCTGGGAAGCCTGACCTGCAAGGGCAGGAAGGTGCTTTCTCCACCTAGTGCACAGAGGTCAACCCTGCCAGCTGCACTCAGCACTCAGGCCGCCCCCGTTCTGCCCAGAACAAGCACACTGAGGTCTGGCCACCAACGTCTGAGCAGGTGACCCTGTCCCCTTCCTCGTTGGACCATGGAGCTGGTGGCTGAGACTCTGGCTTGGTTTCCAAGGAGCTGCCCTCTTAGAAGTTGCTAGAACGTGCTCTGTAAGCAGAGCATTCCTGACAATGGCCAGGAATCAGCTCTGCCGGCCTGTGTGTCAAATCAGGCCAGTTCAGGGGCTGGACAGCCACATGCACAGGACAGAAGCCACGTAGGTGACGAGGCTGCAGAAACACCCCCTGCTAACAGATCCCTTTTTAATAATCACAGTAGCAAAGCCATTTCCAAGTCTTATCTACCCTTCACATCCCATCCTCCAAAGCACCCACTAAGCAGCATCTCAAAGTAGCCCCCCCCCCAAAAAATATCACTGTTTCTCCTCTCCACAAAATCCTGACCTACTTGAGAACGCTGGGCTGTCAACCTGTGCCTTCGTGCAAAGCTGTGCCTCCTGCAGCCTCTGCCTCCGTGCGGGAGAGTAACACAGAGAAAGAAGAAAGGCAGGAGCCCGTGCGGGAAAGATGAAAACAGTCCGGCCATTATCAGTTCAGCTGTAACTGGAGATGGTGACCCGCTGAGCAGGGTAATCAGCGGGGCCCATGAAATGCTCGGCTTTTCCAGACAGCCTGGTGTTTCGTTTTGTCTCAAACAAAACAAACAGAAATGTGCATAATTGTACCGAGGCCTCAAACTCCATTTGTGTCTCTCATTATACCAGGCAAGCCCTGAATGGTGGCACCACCGGCTGGGGCGCTCGCCCCGGACTCCTGTGAATAATTGTTTATCCACATTCTATTAAAGAAAGGCCGCTGGCGGAGCGTCCTTGTCCTGTAACACTGGCGTCCGCTCCCTAAGCGGGCGTTGAAAATGGATTCTGACTCCAAGGTCTTAAAGGCTGGGTCTAGCATGTGAGTTTTCCCACTACTGTAATTTAACCCGTAATAGAACTTTATTGTTTTAATAAGGTCAAGTGGAAATATTTTAAATACACTGAATAGTTCCCTATAACTGAATGTAGGGGATCATTTTTAACTGTTTCCTAGGCTGCTCAGGGTTGATGCTGTGAATGTGGGCTCTCAGAGTGGCCTAAAACCTGCTGGTGCCTACGGCCTGTTCACATGTGCAGACACGGGGGTCCCTCGGAGTAGTCAGGCTCTGCCGCTTCTCTCTTCTCTGTGAAATTTTGTTAACATTTAGGTGGGTTACCTCTTTTTTGGTAAGTGTCTCTGCCATTGATTGTTGCTCTAATGCAGATGTCACCAGAGGATGGCTTTAGCACAAAGAACTGTGTTGTCTTACTGCTTGTTGTTGTTGTTGTTGTTAGGTGCCATTGAGTTGAGTACGACTGACAGCGATACTACGAACAACAGATCTGAACCCTGTCCTATCCTGTGCCGTCATCATCTCTGACATACTCAAGCCCATCGCTGCAGTCACTTCGTCACTATCTGGTTGAGGGTCTTCCTCTCTTTCACTGCCCCTCCGCCTTCCCAAGTATGATGTCCTTCTCCAAGGAACAGCCTCTCCTAACAATATATATAAAGTACATGAGATGAAGCTTTATCATCTTTGTCTCCAAGGAGCACTCTGGCTGCGCCTTCTTCATGACACATCTGCGTGCTCCTTTGTTTTTTTCTTTATTTTAAATTGATTTTAATGAAAGTTTAGAGACTGTGGATTTCCATTCATTCATTGTTGTAGTTTTCGCCCTGCCCACCCTCTCCCCTCCAGTTGGCTCTTCTCTTTGAAAAGTAAAATTAAAAAAATTCTTTCATTGTTATTCAACCCCTCCCTGTGAGTCCACTCCACTATGCAGCCTTCGTTCTGGACTCTTGTCATGACAATAATATTCAATCACATATCCTTTTTAAACAGTTCTCTCCCTCATCTGTTTCAATGCAGCATACATTATTTATCCCCCCTTTCTCAGACACATCTGTGTGTTCTTTCGGGATATTCCGTGCTCTTCTCTAACATCACAGCTCAGAGACACCCATTCTCATTCTGTCATCCTGAGTCGCTGACCACCCCTCAGCAGCATCGCAGGTGACTGCAGTCACGAGACTAGAACTCCCAGTGCAGGTCCCAGCTGCTCCTCCCGTGACATTCCTAGAGGAAAGTCCACGTTGCCTTTGGTCTCCACAGGCCCAGCGTTCCCTGGAGAGCTCCAGGTCTCCTGGCCTTCCCCGTGACAAAGAGCTTCCCAGGGTGGAGCCTGAGTCCACTGCTGATGACTCTTGGTTGACCTCAGTTTCTCAGTTCTGATTCCTCCTCTTTAATCCCTTCTGCCATAAAAGGTGCTCACCCCCTCGGGAAGGCTCCCTCGCACGGTATTGGGGCCATGGCAGAATTACAGGACCTTACTGTCCACCCTCAGGAGCTCTGGTGGTGCAACCCATAGACCTGGGCTACTAAGCCAAAGGCCAGACGTCTCTGGTGGTTCGAATCCACCAGCGTCTCCATGGGAGAAAGACTCCCGTGTGATTTTCAGCCTCAGAAACCCACTGGAGGGGCAGCTACGAGTCGGTTCCCACTTCATGGAAATGAGCTGAGTCACATTTCACCCTGGTCCTCTCATAACTGTTACAGTGCTCAAATCGTGGGAGATCGTTACACGGCCTCCACATTGTATCTTTACATACCTGTATCTGGAGGACACCACTGATAGTTGGGGCGTCTGCTCTGAGCATGAGAGAAGCCTGGAGCAGAACTCGTGTCTCCAGCCTCCTGGGACCTGTTCACGGCTCCTGGGGACACTGAGGCTCCATGGTGCTCGTCCACCGTCACACAATTAGCAAAATAATCCCAGGGTGCGAACGCCTCCTGTTTCCTTGGAAGCCAGGCCTCCTCCTCGCCTCCTGACTTGCATTCTCTTTAGACTAAGGTTAATGGAAGGACCAGTGGACGGTGAATGTGGTCAGAAGCCTGCCCCAGGCCTGCAGGCGTCCGAGCGCACCACTCACAGCCCTTCCGTCTCTCCTCCCTGCCCAGCCTGCCCGGCGCCGGTGTGCAAGAGGACACGGTGACGCAATGGGCACACAGCGGGGGCTGGGCAGGAGGTGGTGGGCATCCTCCTGTCTTCACACCGTTTTAGCTTCTTCGGCACCAGAACCCTTCAGGGACAGGGCTCCATGGAGGCCACACTACTCCCGTGGGCCACACGGGAAGCCCACAGAGGAACAAGCGACCGTCCCACAAGCAACCACTGCAACTGTCTCTTTACCTCCTTCTCTACCTCCCGTCTTGAGCCCTCATCTATCTGCCCTTGATGGTGAAGTGGCCGCAGGTAAGTGAGGGCAGCATTCTCCATGTCAGGTAACACCGACCTAGAAGTTTCCATCATTTAAAGGCAATACACGGGGACAAGAATGAGTAACGCACTGTTTGACCAAGGCCACGCTTTCCCCAGGCGACTTCTCTAAGATCAGCTCCTTTATCTCCATACATTCCCAGCGGTGTCTTTCTACCCCGACAGCATTAGAAATCCCAGCGACTCACCAGCTGCCTGGGAGGCCGGGCGCCTCCCTGCCCCTACCAGCCGCACACCACCATGTTCCTGGCCTTCTCTGCAAAATCTCAAATGCAAACTCATTGCTGTTGAGTCGGAACGAGTAGGCACCAACTCGTGGCAGACCCTCCAGAGAACCTCTAAGGCTGGATCACGTGGCAGGGGACTGCCCATCCTGTCCCCCAGAAACTCTCAGGAGCCACACTGCCAAGGAGACTCAGGTTTGGGGTTAGAGACCCAGCTCCCTGCAGACCAGGCCTGATGGACTAACTTGTAAGCTGTCATGGAACTGACCCTGACACCTGGTGACCCTCCACTGGGCTTCTGAAGCGGTAAATCTTTACAGAAGGGGACTGTCCACCTTCCTCTCATACAGCAGCTAGTGGATTTGAACTACTGACCTTTCTGTTAGCAGCACAACACACAATACACTACCCCATCTGAGCTTCTTTAGCAAATGAAACAGTGTTAATGATACGGTTCTCAAGAAAGAATACGATTAAGCCAGGGAGACTGGAGATTGTCCTCTATAATCATTATAGTAATTTGAAAACGGCATTCCTGTGGACATTTCCCATCAGGCTGAAGTCCCAGGGGCCCAGCATTTGACGGCCATCATATCTGCCAGCACCACTTGAGCTGCTGGAGAAGTGTCCGTAGCCAATGAGGTGGGGTCAGTCCAGTCCACCTGCTCTGGGCCTAAGTGGACATGTGTCTGCTGGCATTGTGGGAGATTAATTCTTTCCCCTATCACCTGAGCAAAATAAACAATCAGGACAGCTACACACCTGATGAAAATCCATTCTTTTTTTAAAAAAGGGAAATAATGAAACAGTAAGGACTGTATATAAATATTTCAGAATCAATCTTTGAAATTTTCAAATTGCTCTTTTAAAGAAGCATCCTCTCTGAAGCAACAATGAGAGAAGGATAGCAAAGATGTGAGGGAATCTTAAGTCCAAAGGACTAATGGGCCTTGTGAGCCACCGTCCCTGCCTCCCTGAGACCAGAAGAACTAGATGGTGCCCAGCAACCAACTGCTTGATCAAGATCAAAGCAGAAGGTCCTTGAAAGAGTGTGGGAAGTATGTGGGACAAAACTAAAAATCATACACACACACACACAAAATAGGAGCACACTGACCAGCCTGGTAGAGAGGCAGGTGGAACCCCAGGGACCACGACCCTTGGCCATTTCTAAAGCCTGTAATTGAGCCCACTCTTTGAGGTCATCTTTCAGCCTATAAAGTGCACAGCATGTAGCCAGGAGAGGCTATTTCCTTGGGAAGGGGACTCATCCTTGGAAAGGTGGAGGGCCAGTGAAAGAAAGACCAACAACAAGTTGGATCAACACCGGTGGACTCAAGTGTGTCAGAGATGATGAGGACGGCACAGGAAGGACAGAGCTCAGGTCTGTTGTTCACAGGATCGTATGATCCATACACAACCTGATGGCACCTAACTACAACTGAGAGGAACACGCTCTTCAGAACAATCAATTCCATGAGGCTGAAAGGGCTCTATTTGCTCCAAAACAAAGCTTAGAGGGCAGGAAGGGGCAGGAGAGGAGGAGTGGAAACAGGGAAGCAAGGAGGGAAGTGGAAAGATGCAGTCACGCTGAGTGGATGCAGCTAATGTCACAAATAAAACGGATGCAACTTGAATGGAAAACCATTTGCTCTGCAAACTTTCACCCAAACCACAATAAAAAGTTCAAGAACAAGAAAAACCCAAACTCAACTAATTTGCTTTGTAAATTTTCAAACCACAAATGAAAAAAGAAACCCCATGCCCCCACCATAACGGCCTCCTTTCTGAAAAGCTGTGAGTCGATGACACAGCAGCTACTTAGTCCCCAGTAATGGGGTAGAACTGGCCCATACACACTCATCACTGAACAAAGTCAAAGGAGGGGCTGCCTGCATGGCCGACAAGGGAGCCCAGCGTTGAGACAAGTTATCCCGAATGCTCTGCTGCGATAGAGCCATGGTGCCTTTCCATCTAAAAGCCTCGTGAAAGACGGGGCACATTCGAATGTTTAAACCATCTTGTCACAGCGCTATCCAGTGGCACTTTGTACATCGTCCACGACGGGAGCCAATAGCCGCAGAGGCCACTAGGCATGTAGAATGGGGTTTGCAAGGCTAAGTAGCTGAACTTTGAATTGTATTAAATTTTCTGTACAGTTAATGGCTACATGGTTGCATGCTGGGTTCTGTTGAGACAATTTCAACTCGATGTGACAGAATGGGGAGGCCCACGGGGTTTTCTGGGCTATTATCTTGGCAGACCACCAGGCCTCTGGCCACCGGACCTCCTGCCATCGGGCCTCTGACCACCAGGCCTCCTACCATCAGGCCTCTGGCCACTAGGCCTCCTATCATCTGGCCTCCTATCATCAGGCCTCTGGCCACCAGGTTTCCGGCCACTGGGCCTCCTACCACTGGTCCTCCAACCACCAGGCCTCAGACCACCAGGCCGCCCTCCTGCTGAGCTGCTGGGTCAATTCAAGTAGCCAATCTTTTTGGTTAGACCAGCGCCAGGTCTCTTAAATGTGATGGATGCCTTAGAGATGCTTACGACAAAATGCTGTTGTTGTTGTTGTTGTTGTGTACAGTCAAGTTGGAACCAACTCATAGCTGACACTCCAGAGGGATTTCAGAGGCAGGAAATCCCAGGAGGAGATGCCCATCGTTCCCCCGCAGAGCAGCCGGAGGATCCCAGTCACGTGCCTCTGGGTTGGCAGCACAGCTCCTTACCCTTGAGGCAAATTAGTCCATCATCTAATCACATAAAGACGCTAATAGTAGTAGGAATAGAATAGTAAGGAGCTCTGGTGGCCTAGTGGCAAGAAGCTGCACTGTAATTCCAAAGGCACGCAGTTCAAGGTCACCAGCTGCTCCAAGGGAGAAGGATGGGCAATCTCCTCCTGTGCAATTAACTGCCTCTGAAACCCCCCCCCCAAAATGTCAGCTATGAGTCGGTTCCAACTCAATGTACACAACAACAACAACAACCATGGCTAGAACAGTTTCATCAGCTTCTGTGTCTTCTTATTACAGTTTTACAAATACAAATCCTTTATCAAATTGACTTTTTGAATCCAAATGGATTCAATCGCGCCCGTTACTGGCCTTAAGAACGTTGTCCTACTCTTCCTCTTTCCCTGAATATATAAATTCAAACCCACTGTCAAGTCAATTCCTGCTAAGGGTCCTCCGTCAGCTTTCCACAGCTGCGCACCTTTCTCCCCTGAGCAGCTGGTGTATTTGAACTGCCAGCCTTTCAGTTAACAGCCCAACATGTAAAGCTTTCTCTTATGCCATCAGGGCCCATTTCTGTGTCTGTAAAGACCCATAGTCTTGGTTTTAACTGTCAATAAAATAACTTACGTCAGTCAGTAACCATTAGCTTCTAAACCGCAGTCTTGGCCACGTCTTGGTATTTTAAAGGACGCTGGGGAACACGGAGGCCTGTCCACTCGAAAAGCCTCAGACTCTGAATTCACAAAACTGAAATGTATTCCTCCTCCTCCACCCTCAGAAAGCTCCATTAGCTAAGCGGTGCTATTCAGACTCACTGAATACTGAATTAACAAAGTATGATGAATTGGGCTTCATGAAGTATTCATGAGTTCTCATTTAACGCTAATTAAATAAATAAAAAAAGGTCCATGTTAAATGATTTTTAAGACTCTGGCACCAACTGACAAAAGCATGAAAAAGCGAGGTTTGCAGGGAACATTCAATCCCAAAGCACACAGCGGAACGGCTGAAAGTCAGGGGCACGTTCAAGCTGGTTTGGGTTGGTTTATTTTTTGGGGGGGGATTTGCATTATGATGATTCCAGCCTGCAGCATTAAAATCAAAACATTAATGTAAAAGCAGAATTATTTTTTTCCCTTCTAGATTGAAGCAGTTTTTAATGATCAAAGAAACAAAATATGCACAGCAGTCACTGTGCTCTGCAGCCTGCGTGCCAGCCAAGTGGAGGGGCTGGTCGCTGCACTGAGGGCGGCTTCAATGCTGACAAACGCTGGCCAGAACTGAACACCTTCTTAACGAGGGGTCACTGCGAGGAGAAAAGACCCAGAACCCAGCTTCCTGCTGTTGTTAGGTGGCATGGAGTTGAACCCATGAACCCGTGAATGACTGATCTGAACCTTGCTCCACCTCCACCTTTACCCACCCTCACAGTCTCCTTCACCGTCAAGTCCTTTGTTACAGTCACTGTGTCACTCCATCTCCTTGTCGGTCCTTCTTTCATCCTCTCCATTTCTCAGCGTGACGTCTTCTTCCAAAGATTGGCCCCTCCTGGTAACATACTCAAAAGCAGTAAGAGTTTCATCTTCCTCCCTTTAAGGAGCACTCTGGTTGTACTTCCTCCACCACAGATGTGTCTCTTCTTTCGGTTGTCCATCAGATATCCAGCATACTTCTCCAACACCACAAGTCAAACGCATCACTTCTTCCTTCACTGTCCAGCGCTCAGATGCACAGATCTGAAAAAACTGTGGATCAAGCCCACCTCAGTTTTTAAACGGATATCCTTGATCTTAGTGAGAAACCCCACAGGGCAGTTTTATCCAGTCGTCTAGGGCAGCTGTGAACTAGGATTCATTAGCAGACACACAGTAGCAATAGCAAATAGTCGCAACAATGACATACGAGTTTTGTTTTTTGTAGCACTCCTATTCGGAATTGCATCTTCAATTTGCAGATGGAGAGAGAGAGATGAGGAGGAAACCAAACTAGAGGATTCTGCAAATGCTTTTAAAGCTCTACGTGAAAAATAATTCTTCAGCGTGTTCTATTTGCCAAGTTGGAATAGTGACTGGGACAGTATTTCCTAGAAAAGGTGGGGGCTGATGACACCAACTAAGACAAAAGCCCTCAGGACAGAAAAATGGAGTTTCACATTTAAATAAATCTGAGAATAGCCATCACATTTCAAAAGGCAAAAACTTAGCAAAATGAGTAACAGTGGAGGTATGACCCTGTAAACCTCTCCATTAACTCATCCTAAAGCCCTCAGGTCTATGAAGTGCCAATCTTTTGGAGTCTGAGCACCGTGGTGTGTGTGATTGAGGTGTTCAGTTATGGTGGGAAGTCAAACAGTACCTGGCCAGGGGCCCCCTGGAAGACAGGTCTGGCAACCTATTAAAAAAAAAAATCCAACCCAAGTGCCCATCAACAAATAAATGGATAGAGAAGCTCTGGTATATTCACACAATGGAATCCTGTGCAGCATGGAAAAACAAGGAACTCATGAAATATTATACAAAATAGGTGACCCTGGAGGGCATTATGCAGAGTGAAATATCTCAGTCACAAAAGCACAAATATTGCATAGGGCCACTGTTGTAAAACGGGACTGACATCAGGGTTGAGGGAAGACAGAGGAGGAGGATAGGAATGATGTATATTGCATTGAAACAGATGAGGGAGAGATGTGTTTAAAAGGGATAGATGAATGGGTATTCTTGTCATTACAGGAGTCCAGAATGAAGGCTGCATAGGGAAGTGGATTTAGGGGGAGGGGTTGCATAACAATGAAAGGCTTTTTCTTTCTTTTCAAGGAGAAGAATTAATTGGGGCGGGGAGGGCGGAGGGCGTGGGTAGGGAGAAAAGTGCAATAGTGAATGACTGGAAACCCTAAGTCTCTGTAAGCTTTCATTATAATTTAAAAAAAAAAATCAGCCACTGGAGACTCGAGGAGACCAGCTCCTCGGACACTCATGGGGAAGCCAGGAGGTGGAACTGACTTGATGGCAATGCGTTGAATTGGTTTTAACCCTTTCAATGAACGTATCTCGCTCACCAACATTTTCAGCTTCTCTGTTTACTTGGCAAACTGCTATATCAGTTGTATCTGCTGCCACCTAGTGGAGATGTGTGTAACTGTGAGAGTCTTGAGAAATGGGGTTTCACGCTTCTAATCATTGTACTGGACGGAGTCCACTGGGACAAGTGTGTCCCACATAACTCTATAAAAATGCAATGGGGGGGAATCCACACAATTTCTCTTTGATTTCAACATGTCTTCCATTACTGAAAACACAAAGTAGAAACAAGTAAAAATTCAAAGCAGAGATAATTTGGTCACAAAGAGGTAAGCCACCTTAAGCTTTCAAAAGAAGAGATTTCTCTAGGAAATTTCAGAGGTGAACAAGCTCTAAGAGTCCTCATGAACACAGAGGTCAGGATCTGCCACACATCACAGAGGGTTATGGAATCATAGTACCTCACAGAGCATGGTTATGCCTTTATATAACTACATCATTCTAACTGCCAGGCCACTGGGAATCAGAGCCGAGCCACGCTGACACATCTGGGTGGAGAAAGAGACACAAGGACAGCACAGCACTACCAGAGAAGAGGTTTGAAACCACCTTCCTCAAAATATAATAAACACACTTTCTGTGTAAATAACTCTCTCTTTACTGTCGAGTGTGTTCCCACTCATAGCTGACCCACCCCCGACCCCCACGCACCCTGATTTCCAAGGTTGTAAATTCCATGGGAGGGGAAGGCCCATCCCAGAGAGGCTTGATTAGAACTGTTGGCAGCACAGCCTTCAGATTAGTTCTGCAGCCCTGCTGACCAGGCCACTACAGCTCCCTCAGAGGATGCCTTTCTTCTGCATTTGAAGGTTCAGAATATATCAAGATGCTCACAATCTTGTAAAAGCAGACAAATAAGATTATGAAACATTTTAAACACGCGCACCCACGTGAGGCCTGTGAGACCTGGAGCCTGACAGAAACGGTCTTCTCTCACGTCGCCCAAGTTTTCTGCCCGTGACAGGTGCCGTCACTACTTTTCTATTGTTCTCCGCTTAGTTGAAACGATGTTTCCGACTTTCACAGGCCCCGGCATTTCCAGGCTTATTGTACATAGCAGTGGGAGGATATACACTGAGATGTGATCAGAAGTCAGCTAGTGATGGGGTTCTAGGTGATTCTGGGCTCACACATTCTTTTCCACGCACTCTGCAAACCACACAATCCCATCAAGAGTTAAGTCTCCTGTGTGCACCAGACGTAGGAGCACACTTGATGTGAAAAAAGGGCAGTCTAAGAATTTACTAGAGAGCTCTGATGGCCTGGTAAGGAGTTGCACTGCCAACCAAAGGTTCGAATCCACCATCTGCTCTGTGGGAGAAAGATGGACAATCTCCTCCTGGGTGATTTACAGCCTCTGAAAACTCACTGGAGGGTAAGCTATGAGTTGGTTCCAACGCGACGATACATAACATTAACAAACATTCTTTAGTGAACATTGTCTATTTAAGTAAGGAAAGTATTTGTTTCCATTCTGGCGGGGGTGGGGGGGGAAGGCAGTGAAAGAAGTCACTTGGGAAGAGTGCACTTTATCACCTACCAACCTGACAGGTCTTTACCATAGAGAGAAAGCACACTGGTGAAGGATTCCGTACACACACTGCGCACTACAGACAAAGAAGACTTGGCTTTTTATTTTTCTGTAAATTATGAAACTGAAGATATCCTTGGCGAGTGTTTTAAATTTCAAGCCAAATCTCTCTGAAAATCTGCTCTTCAGGGTGGGTGCTCTGGGGGGCACGGTCTGTAGGGAGCTGCTTGGCTGATGTGAAGGCAGCATGTCTCTGCCAGTCTGCACCCACCAGCTGCTCCTGGGAAGAAAGACAGGCAATCTCCTCTGTGATTTTTAACCTTCAGAAACACAAGGCCAGCTCTAAATTGGTTCTGTCTTGATGGCACTGGGTTTGAGGGGTTTCTGTTTGGTCATTTGAAAATGCAGTATTTTTCTTAGTTTTCCTTACATGAGTTGACGTCTGAAAAAAAGAAATCCACCAGCCTTTAAGTTCATGAATTGAATGAAGTGGAAACCAGTAACTGGAAAGATGCTTGAGCAATAAAGTCAGTATTTTCTCTCTGATTTCTGCATAGTCACTGAAAGTAAAATATATTCAAAAGTTAAAAAGATGACAAGACTTTGTCTCTTAAGTAGTCTCTTAAGTCTGTTAAGCAAAGTCACTGCAGAGGAAATCACCTTTTCTGTTGTTTCACATCCAAGCTTTATCAAACTAACACTTCAAAAAACATACAAGAGCAAAAAATATCGCATGAAATCAGACTTGCTTAGCCTTTGTGCCAGGCAATGGCTTCTTTTGGAAAAGAATGCTCACTCAATTTGCTTCTCAATCCAACATTTCCCCCTTGTTCCCATTTCATTAAGTTAGGAATGAGGGAAAGTCCGTTAACTTCTGAGTCAACTACTTGCAACATTCTCATCTTTACTCATCTTAAAACATACAAATAAATGTCCATAAAATCAAACCACACACAGCTCGGGAATCTGAAAACTGTTTATTTATGTAATAGATCTGATATATGAACAAACAACACAGAACTGAGATTTGCAAGACGAATAAAAAAATAGGAGAAGCCATTTTGAAAACAAACAAACAGCCATCATTTTTTTGGGTAATTTTAAGTAAGGGGGTAATAGATCCTTCTGAGAATAGCCTCTGTATAAAAGTGCCTGGGCTACATTTCAAAAATAAACCATGAAAATCTTACTGAACTGACATAAAGATCTTTAACTCAAGGTAGAAGCATGGGAAATCTCTTATTACATCTCTGGTCCTAAACCAGGGAGGCAGGTGCGAATTTGAAATCAGAAAGGGGTTACTATGTGTAGATTATGACCTCTCACTTTGAAATATTCTTAACATGTCTTTGAAAAGCTCTTTGTATCTTCTTCACATGAAAGTGAACACAAATCCTGATTTCTCAGTGACACTGCTTGTCAGCTGGTTAATTCTTTTTCTACGCTATTATCAAATATTCACTCACTAAGGAACCAGAAGACCCAGTCAGTAACTCCCCTGTGGTGAATCCCTGCTCACTGGGGGCAAGACAGGATTTTCAAAAGAACAATGCACAGTAGCAACTGAGTTAAGCAGATCTTCACACTCAACTCATTCTGGAGTTTCTTGGAGCCGATCAATTTACCAATCTACTACCCTCAGGAGGGGCACCCACTTCCTAAACAACGTGCCTCCGGAGACTATGAACTCTGATAAATGACGATAGTTGCGGAGGGGCTTCAGGCCTTTTGTTCATAGGGTTGTTATGAGTCGTGCTCGACGCGAAGGCAGTCCTCAACCCCCCTCACAGGCTGATAGGGTGGCTCCTAGCAGAGTGATGCATCGTTCCACTGTGAAGGAAACGCGGGTGGAACCTGCAGAAGACCCCAGAGTGTACTGACTCGGCCCTTCTCTTGGATTTGGCCCTTACAAATATTCTGTACACTCTCAGATGAAAATTGGCTGTTACAAAGATGGTAACCTCAATAACCTGGGAGTCCAAATGACGAGTGTACCAAGTCCCAAGCATACTAATTTCAACATTATGAAGAGCACACACAGGGTCCCTGGTGGAGCAGTGGTTATAAAGCATGGTGGCTAACCAGAAGGTTGGCAGTTTGAACACATCAGCAGCTCCGCAGGGGAAAGCTGCAGTTCCATTATGTCCTATCGGGGTCGCTGTGAATGAGAATCCACTCGGTGGCACTGGGTTTGGTTTGAAGAACTCTCAACATACCTTCTGAAATGTCTCTTAGCTATGCTGATAACTTTTTTGGTGAGGAAACAAAAGACCACGCAGAGCACAATCTACTTCCATTTAAAGTTTGTATGTGTATCAATTTTGTCTTTTCCATCTCTCTCATAATGTCCTAGGATTTCTGATTATTTTCACCCTCTCATTTATGTGAAAAGGATAAAAACTCTACCACCAAAGAATGCTGTCAAGAGTCTGACGGCGACTCCAATGAATGAGTGCTGTCCGTGGTCTTGGAAGACTGTCCTGCAGGCTGAATTCCAGAAGGCTGTGCATCTCATGTGGTCAACAAGTGTCTCTGCTCCTAGCCTTCCTGCAGCGAGCAAACGCCCCTGGGAGGTGCCTCAGGGCGCACACACACTGAGGCAATAAACTTTATTAGGATGCTGCATCATTGGATGGTTCCTTTTTTAGACATCATTGTTTTATAACCCTTCCTCATATGCTGATTAGCTGAGTTGTGGTGGAAGTTTACACCCACATAATTAACTAAAACAGTGGGATTGAAACTTCTAACCATTATAATATGGCCTGAAAAAAATTTAAAAATGGGTCCAAAACGGGGCTGAGAAGGGCTCAGTGGTCGCACATATGGCAACAGAAGTTGGGAACCGCTGCAAAAGGGAGCCCCAGAAATGCTCCTCTGTTCCTCCTCGTGTTTCCAAGTCGCTTCAGTCACAGCACCGGGTTGTCTGTGTCCCGTCCTGGTGGCCTGGGGCCGGTTCACCTCTCCACGTGGCACAGTGCTTATCAACGTGACAGGGTGGACAGGGAACTGCTGCTGTGGTGGGGACACCAAGGGGCAGGCTGCTCTCCATGATGGAGCAAACAGCAAGAAGTAGATGGTTTTGCTTGTGAACTAAAAACTAGCCCACTTGCCGGGACTATGATTGTGGCCAAGGACGAACCTGGAGGCCAGAGTCCACAGTGGGCCCCTGTGGGGGCGGACGGTTCCCTGTCAGCACTGCGGCCACTGCACTCCCAACACATACTCCGGAGCACACAGGCCACGTGGCCTCCACGCTGACCTCTCAATGGTTCCCACTGACGACCAAAGGCCGGTGTCCTGAGGCACAGGCAAGGGGGTGGGGCTTCTCGTCTTCACAGTCTATGCGGCTTAGATCAAGGCAGGAAACCATCATGAGAATAACAAAAATAAACTTAATTTATTAGATCTTTGGAGATGGAGCAGATACAGTGACTGCATAGGGGGAAAAGAAGTCCTGACAAGTGCATAGCCGTGAGCCTGGGGAGCTGCGCACCTGACAGGCCAGGACAGCTGTGCACCAGATGCATCAGGTCCACCACGCACCTGACGGGTCAGGACAGTTGCACAGCTGACAGGCCAGGACAGTAGCTCACCATATATGGGTCAGCATAGCCACACACCTGACGGGTCAGGACAGTCGCGCACCCGACGTGGGTCAGGATAGCCACACACCTGACGGGTCAGGACAGTCGCGCACCCGACGTGGGTCAGGGTGTCAGGTATCGCTGCTTTTCTTATTGTCTTGTAGTTTCTTTTTTCAAGTTCCTCAATGAACATGGTGCAGTAACACAATTTTATTATCTTAGATTTTCTGAGTGATAAAACAGACTTTCAAGTTTTTTCGAGACAAAGTTTTTTTTACAAACTCAAATGGGTCTGAGCCAAGTTTAATTTTTTCCTAACTTGAATTAAAAAAAAAGCATTATCTTCAATTTTAGGATCTAACATTGATGCCCTAATTTGACTTGCCAAAACTTTCACAAAGAAGTTTAGCACATTCTGCTCAGAAATCATAAAACAAGTCCCCAAACATCTGCCCCAATTAAGAGGCTGGATTCTAACAATTTAAAAACCTTACATGAACTGTGAAGTTTACAGACAGACTTTAGAAAAGCTGGCAAACAGTAGAAACGGCAGGCCTGGGTGCTGGACGGAGGGGGTGTCGAGGCAGTGACCACCCATCGGGTATGTGCCAGAGGACATTGTGAGGTCCCCGGGGAGACGACGGCGCAGGTGGCTTTCAGTTTCTGAAGAGGAGCATCCGCTCGGAGCAGCGCTGGCCCACCAGGCTGGCGTACTGCAGGACAGTGGCCTCCTCGCTGGGGTCCTTCTGCTGCTTCCTGTACACCCCGTAGGGCATGATGGCCTTCCTGTGCAACACCCGCAGGCGGTCAGGTGCCTCGCAGCGGCCCTCGTCCACTGCAACGGCAGAGAAAACAGTGACTTACACCCGCGTCCACTGCCAGCTCATCAAATCACAACTTCGCACACACACACCCGTCAATGTGCACTTGAAGGAGAAACACTGGCATGGTAATGAAGACGGCTACTTCACGTGACATCTGCAGGGACCTCTGGGAGCCTAGTGGTAAGGAGCTGTGCGGCCAACCCAAAGGTGCATGGTTCAAACCCACCAGCTGCTCCATGGAAGAAGGATGGACAATCTCCTCCCATGGGACTTATTGCCTCAGAAAACCCACTGGAGGGGTCAGCTCTGGGTGAGATGCGACACGGTGGGTCAATAGCTATTCTGCATGAAGGCTCTGGACACCTGTTGGGGCGGCTGTTTTTGAAAATTCCAAAACACACATCGCTGACTCCGTCACCGACCCACTAAATGATGCAGCAAATTAATGATATTAATTTCTTGACACATAAATGGGTGTCTTTAATGGTCTCAAATTTCCCATTCTGTCCCTCTGAGTATGATAAAGGGGCTTCAACATGACAGAGAAATGGAAGCCTGCAGACACCAGGCTCCTGCTAGGGCCTTTCCTCAAACCTAACTCTCTCCCCAAGTCCAAGCAGATGCTCCTCATTCCCATTCCTATGGAATTCTTGGAAAAAATTTCTATCCTTAAAAAAAAAAAAAAAAAGGGCAGCCCTAAATGGAATTCTTTTGTACTTTCTTCAACTTCCATTCAAATGCTGAGTGTGAATGTGGAACTCATCAAACCCAAAGACACTCATCTAGGGGTGCTGCTAATGGGGGTGCTGAGGGGCGCAGTGGGGGGCGGGGCTCCTGATCAGCAAGACAGAGGCCGTTGGGCAGGAGACACAGAGGAGATGGCCCTTCACATCCTAAGAACCTGAGCTGTCTCCAAAGCCTGTGCTAACCCTGTGTTCTGTAACTGCCGTCCCGTCCCCAGGGAACTTAAGCAGCATTCAGTAATGACCACAATAAATCTTCATCTCTTTAACTATCATGTTGTCTGTAAAAATTCAAATACAAAATTACACAAAATAGTGCTACCCTTCTTGCTACTACCACCTCTGCCCTCACACCACACCCCCCCATCCCACTCATGTTATTACAACTTCAGAAAAACACTCAGGGTTTTCGATGACTTTCCAGCCGGGCTTTAAAATCTAAAGAGCTGCCGCTCTGCGGGCACACGGTCTTAGAAATGAGTCCCAACGAGAACGCCCTCTGCCATTTTCCCTCCTCAAGTTTAAGGCAGTTGAGTTTCATGAAATAAAAACCAAAGGTAACTCTGGCTGAACATCTGATCACTAGTGATACGAACACGCTGTCAACCTGATGATGTTTTAATCTTCAAGGAAAACTCGAGTGGGCAACGCAGGCCTGCGTTTCCTCCCCCCACGTTTTTATTCTTAAGATGAACTGTGCAGTGCAGGTGGTTTCAAAGGAAAAGAATTCAGAGATCAAAGCTTGGCGCCTCCTTCTTATGGGGCTTTAACTCATTTGTTATTCTTAAAGAGACTTCTTAACTTCCAGGCTTTTCAGAAAATGATGAAACAGTGTATCTTCTTATTTCATCACTGTCAGTGTAGCATTATTATACAAACATGAAAACAAGTTAGTAGTTTCTTTTACAGTATCTTGTATTTTTATATTTGTATAAATTGCAGATGTTGTAAAGTTCATGAAAGTCAGATAAAACGGATACAACCAAAGTGTTTCCAATCTTGAACAAATGCATGAAAGAGAAAGGAGTAACAGAAATTCTACTCAGGAAGTTCAGAGTAAAATCTGACTTGGAGTATTTTAAAGAGGTAAGATATGGGAAGAGTAAAATCTGACTTGGAGTATTTTAAAGAGGTAAGATATGGGAATACAGTTATAACCTGTGGGGGAAGGTGGGGAGAGAGGGACTATTTTTTTTTTTAAAGGAGCGAAAATGGAGGGAAGGCCAAAGGATGGACGAGAGCATGCACAGTGGACATGACAGACCGACCACTTGGCTTGCCAACTCCTCAAACCCACTTGGTGGGATGGTCCAAAAGTGCTCTGGGAATTCATCAGGTAGAAGTATGCATTTTCATATTCCAAGAAATAAAGCTGCTAAGACGCTTCAGTCTTTGGAGAAGGACATCATGCTTGGAAGGATGCAGAGTCAGTCAGAGAGGAAAACCCTGGAGGAGATGGACTGACACTGGTGACTGTGACAGGGGGTCAGACGTGTCAGAGGCAGTGAAGTTGGCTCAGCACAGGGCAGGGGTCAGAGCGCTGTTCACTCAGTCACAGTCCACACAACGGCACGGAACAGCGAAAACACAACAAGGAGTAAAGTTGCTAGTTGTTGTGAAGTGCTGTGTGAGTTATCACTGTCATGTACCCCATAAGGTTTTCAGAGGCTAAAAACTGCCCATTTTCCTCCCTCAATGCAGCTGGTGGAGTCAAACTATCTGCCTTTCGATTGGCAGCACAACTCCTTAACTGCTAGGCCAGAGCTCCCTGGTTGTTTCAGAATATTTCCAGGAAAAATTAAAGCTAAGGAAAAATTTGAAACTTATTATGGAGCTCTGGTAGCCTAGTGGTAAGAAGCTGCATCACAATCCCAAAGGCACTCGGTTCAAATCCACCAGCTGCTCTCAAGAGGAGGTTGGGCAATCTCCTCCTGGATGACCTGGTGCCTCTGAAAACCTGCTAGAGGGTCAGTCAGGAGTTGTTTCTGACTGGATGGCACCCAACATGCTTGTGAACTAATCAATAATCCAAGCTCCATGGGGCTAGTCTGATACAGCCCACATATCTCACAGTCCACCCTGTGAAGTGTTCGACTCGGCAGTTGTCAGCGTATTTCAAGATGTGCTACCATTAACCAGGGTCACTGACAGGATTTCCTAAATGGGAAATTAGCAGGCTCGTCGCTCCTGCCAGCTCGTGCCACGTCTGTGGATGTGCCCACACTGGGCCTGGGACCTGTCACACAGTGCAGTCCTGGGGCATGTGGCTCTGTGTCGCCGGCTTTTCACCTGGTGCAGTGTTTGCAGGCCTGTCCTTCCTCCCTGGGGGGAACACCTGTGCTGTGTGGACAGAGCACGTGTTGTCCACTCACCGGCTACCGGACGGTGTGGATGCATCTACTCGGTGGCTCTGAGGAGCAGTGCGGTGGTTAACACTCACGCACACATCTCTCTGTGGATCGACGTGAGCATTCATGTCTCCTGCGTGGAGGGTGTGGAAATGCTCGGTCACAGGGCACCCGTGGTCTGGGGACTGTCAGACTGTTCTGAGTGGCTGTGCTGTGTTTTAAGGGGCCCTTCTGGCTGTTGTGCTGAGAGCAGACCAGCGGGGCGCGGAGGGAGCAGGGCACCACGGACTGGCTCTTTTGCCGTCTGCACGGAGGTGGTGTCCCCCGGACGACTCAGCACACAGCAGAACCTTCCCACGCTCACACAGCCAGGTGTCCACCTGCAGCAAATGCAAATGTCCAGAGTACATCGGATGTGGATGATCTTTAATTTGTTCAAGGGAACCTTCCAGAGGTGTTCTTCCTCTGCACCGTGGAGCAGGTCCACTTGAGGCTTTTCGGGGCACAGGGTAAAAGTGGGTGCCACAGCGTGCCCTTTGGGGCTCAGCCACACTCACTTCACCTCTGCTGGTCGGAAGAAACGGCATTACTTGGATCTACTGGGAAACCAAGGCTGTGGCCACTTCTGTGAACTTCTAGCCTGAACAGGGTTGCAGGAGGCCGCCGGACCACAGGGGGATGTGGGACCACAGGGGCACAGGGCCTCAGGCGGGTGCAGAGCCAGAGCGGACATCAGAGCATAATGTCCTGATTCCTTTTTTTTTTGTAATGGAAGTTGCGATACTTCCATTTAATTTCACTTTAAATTTGATAAAATTAATCAGTGGGAATGGGGGAAGGCAACCCAAAACTCAATAGACTAATAACAGATTAGAGAGAGAGAGATTGACAGTTCCTAAAGATCAATGTAAGGACATTGCCCATCTTTCTCCTGTGAAGCAGACTGAGGTCTGAACTGGGTACTTTTGGGCTGGCAGCACAATGTCTTCCCACGAAGCCACCAGACATTCCAGAAAGTTAGCATAGTAAGTAGTATGAAGAGTGGTAAAAACAAACATTGTTTTATAAAAAATCTGGATCAGATTTTATGGGGTTTACTTTTACCAAGTAATAAAATTAATTTTAAGAAACATTAACCTTGGCCTGACTCTGACATTTGTATAAAAATGATCTCAGAGTGGATCATAAATCTAAATGTGAAACGAGAGAACTTTTAGATGATACTACAGGAGAAAGAGCTTCAGGGCCTGGCACATGGCGGGACGTCCCTGGGCGTGCCAACCGATCAGTGCTCAGCTGCTGATGGAAAAGCTGGCAGTTCAAGTCCACCCAGAAGTCCCTCAAAAGGAAGGCCGGGCGATCCAGCCAAAACCTCAGCCCTCAGGGTTTCCAAGGCTTTAGTCTTCTCAGAAGGCTCTTCCTCCAGAGAAGCATCTTCCTCCAGAGAAGCTGCCGATGGGTCTGAACTGCTGACTTTCTGGTTCAAGGCAGAGTGATGAACCACTATGCCACCAGCGTTCCCTCACTAACCATCAGAGAAACACAGATGAAGACAACACAGAGATACCACTGCAGTTAGCTGCCATCGAGTCAACTCTGACTCACCACATCTCACAGCAACTCTGTAAACAGCTCGGTGCACTCTGGCCCTACGCTGCGCCATCCTCACCGAATCCACCACGCTCAAGCCGACTGTCGCTGTCACCATGTCAATCCGGCTCATGAGAAGAGGTAAAATAACAAGAGTGACAGCACTAAATACACGCTAGCAAGAATTTGAAGAAACTGGGTCTTTCATAGACAGCTAGTGGGATAAAATGAACATGCATTCTGGAAGATAATTTGACAGTTTCTTTAAAAATTAATGTGCACTTAGTTCATGAATACTTATCCCAGAGAAATAAATAAATCCAAAGACCTGCACACAAATATCCTTAACAGTATCAATTACAATGGTCTCAAATCATAAACAGCCAAAGGTGATTGGGTTAGCAAACTGGTACATCCAGACGGAGAGCTACTCCTCAACAAAGAAAAGGAACGATCTCTTAATATACCAAAGAGAGATGAGGAAATAAAGAGAGGAAGAACTCCAAGAGAAATTACTGACCCCGGCACAAGGCAGGGTCCGGCTCACTCTGCAGTTGGTTACTGTAGCACACAAGTCTCGAACAACCCCGAACCCAGTCTTTAACGGTACTATTTCAAGATTTTACTAATTTTCATAAATAAAAACAAAACCATGCCATCTTGTGTACAATAAGATCTATTCGGGTTGCATTTAAAATCATGTTTCTCACCACAACAAGATAAAGGTAAATA
>NW_006399756.1:9409100-9415882 GCF_000299155.1 Elephantulus edwardii | reverse complement strand
ACTATCTGCTTTTGATCCTGAAGATCATCAGGGGCTTTGCCCCTTTATCTTTAATCTCTTTTTTCATTTTTCTAATTACAACCTCCACACTGAAGACCAATCACCTGATTTGTGATTTAAGATTTGAACAACGGTACAAACCAAGTAAACTGGTTACTAAAGTTAACTGTGATGCCGTATCTGACCAGATGGCAAACAGGAGCTCGTTACTAACGCAGTGTCACCATAAATGGGGCAGACGGGAGCCATGATCTTCAACAGGAAAGAAAACAATTCTTGAGATCTTTCACTGTCCACTCCAACTGGACCATCACTGCTTTAAATGGCCTTAAAGGAGCGAGTGAGTGGATGCTAGCGGCATTTTCCAGGTACTAACACCTGTCTTTAGACATAAACCTGGATGTCTCCAAGGGTGCTCTTGGGGGGGGGGTGCAGTCCATGGGGAGTCCCCTGCTAATCCAGAGGCCACACCTCTCCGTCGGTTGGAATCCACCATCCAGGAGAAAGATGGCCAAGCTCCTTCTAGGCAGCGCACAGCTTTGGAGACCCAGTGGAGGGTCAGCTGTGAGGAGCTTCTAACCGGACAGAAATGAGTTTGCAGTTTAAAGACATAAGACTCAAGCACAGATGCTGCACTTTTCACCTTAAACTTGTGATTCCACAAAGGAAAATTTACCAAGAGCAAATGAAGCAAAGGTGTCAGGGGCAACAGACTGACCCCCATGTCTGGTGCTGTTGGAGGAGGACACAACAGAAGAAAATCAGTCAAACCAGGGGCCTCAAAACTGCCCCGAGGTTTCGGGTGTCAAAGCTCATGTACCCCCTTCTCGGCTTCATTCTCTCTCCACTGTGATTCTCTGAACGCCTAAGAGTGTGTGTACAGGAAATCCTTACCCAGACAGGCAGGCTAGCGGGAGCTTCCCCACCAGCCAGAGCACCGGCAGCCCAAGCCCACCTTGGCCTAGACTCCTAAAGTGTGCTCGAACTCGGGACATGAGATATGACACCTCTGCATTTTAATCCTAATCGGCAGCAGAAGTTATTAATGGTTACAGTGAATGTTTCCAAAACCTCTTATGTAAATAGCTGAGAGAAACCCCAACTCTTGCGTCCTTGTTGTTGCTGAGTCGGGTCAGAACGGACCCACAGCTGACCCTCCAGCAGACTTTCAGAGGCAGTCAGTCACAGGGGAGGAGACCGCCCATCCATCTTCAGCAGAGCAGCTCGTGGATTTGAACTGTGTGCCTCTGGGATTGTAGTGCAGGTCCTTACCACTGAGCCACCAGAGTTACCTACCTTGTTATGTCTTTAGGGGGGAAAAATAACAAAAATGTTATGATTTCATGACTTCTATCTGTTCTCCCAGTTTAGAGGCTGAAACGGAACAAGCAAGCAGTTCCATACTTGAAGAAGAAACAATACAGAAGATGCACTTGGCCTTCGCTTTATACTCTGTCCACATCACTGGGAAGAGAGTTGACCACGCTGGTCATTTGAGTCCTATAAGCCATCTTACTGTTAAGCTGTTTCTTGCTCTTTGTTATGACCCCTTTAAACCCAAACCTCCACAGCACCTGTGGGAACTATAGTCTGATGGTCTGCCACGGTTTTGTTCTTGGACTGTGCACCCCACCCTCAACCACCATGGGGCAGTAACTGCCTTGAGGGTGGGCACGGGTCTTACATGCACTGTACCCCTACACATCAGGGTACAAAGACACATGCGACATGTCTGTGACTCACAGGGACGATCGAATCTGCTTCTCGGGACGAACTACAGAGCAAACCTTCACAGCAAGTGCCCTGCTTCTTAGCAGCTTTCCTGGTAATTAGCAGCACATGGTTACTGCCCAATGTCTGAATCCTCAAATTAAATCATTCTTGGATTATCTTCCTTGGTTTCAGGATGTGTTATAAATGTTGAAGTTAATCCAATCGCCATGGCTTTAAACTGTGCTCCGTTCTGACCCAGTATTCGAAAGCTTCATGAAATGCCTGCTAATTAACCATGATAAAATTTAAGAAACTGACGCTAATGTAAACCACTCATCCCAACAGCTTCTTCTGAAGGTAAGGCCCCACGTGATGCCTCACAGTCTGGACAAGTCCGTGTCAGCTTCTCCGGAGAGGCTGAGAAGGCTGGAAACAAAGATGCTCGAGGCGAGTGCCCGCGCTCCAGACCTTCACGTGTTGGCAAAGCTCCACTGCTCTGTGACTCTCTCTGACTTGTACAGAGCGAGGAGACTGCTCCAACCTGACAATCCCAAGTAAGGTTCAATGCTTGGGCTGAACGGGGAGACACAGGTAACACAGCGATGAGCTACAAACTGCCCTCCTGTTGTTCACGAACAGTTTCTTCTGACCCTACGTTCAAAGCTCTGGGTCTGTTCTGTGGCTACTCAACTGGAGCACAGCGCCCACCTCCCCCAGGCACACTTCTCTCTCACGGCGACTCCACACAGAAGCTCTGCCACGTGTCCCCCAAGACACCATCCTTCAGCTCAGGGGCACACGGGGGTGTTTTTTAACCTCTGAGTTAGTGAGGGTTTTTTTTAAAAAAATCTTTCATTACTAGCTTCCCTGTCCCCTTTTGGTGCTCCAGAAAGTGGACTATGCTTTCATAAATTCGAGTTTGTTCGGATGGAGTCCACTAGTTACTTGCTGACCCAGCTTTCCTCAAAGGATCCAATCTCTTGGTTTCATTTCATTACACTGAACATCTCACATCTCATTAGAAGCAAAATGTATTAATCGTGAAGGTACGTGGAATGCCAGCATAAGACTAGGAGCTCTAGTAGCTTAGTGGATAAGGAGCCGCGCTGTCAACTCAAAGGCAGGTGGTTCGAGTCCACTCACCACTCCTCGGGAGAAAGGTGGATAATCTCTCCTCCTGTGCGATTTACAGTCGCTGAGACCCACTGGACAGGCAACTGTAAGTCGGTTCTGACTTAACATCACATAACAACAACATCATATGAATACTGGAGTTGGTTGTGAGTTGAATAAAATCATTTCAGAAACCCTCGGAATGTTAAAAGGTTAGTCTGTGGCTCAGTTCCTCCAAGAGTTAGCTGACCACTACATTTAATATCAAATTATTCCAGTTCCTAAATACTGTCAAGGAGCCTGGAAGATTTCTTTTCAAAGACAACTGTTAATGTTCTCTTATTACTGACCCACATCCTAAAGCATGGACGCTGTTGGGTACTGCAGAGTCAGCCCCACCTCCTATCGACTCTATGCACAAGGCCACAGCCTGGCCTGCATAATGCTCACAGGCTCGTCACGTCTGGGTCCACTGCTGTGGCCACTGCCCTTCCATCTCGCACACAGCGTCCCACTTCCGGGGAGGAGAGCACCCTGCTCCAGTACCGAGCTCTGCCCAGCCCAGCATGACGTCCTCCTGCAGGAATCGGTCCTTTCTCATACACAACCAGGTATGTGAGACGGCAGCGTCCCTCCTCCAGTCTAAGGATCTCTCTGGTTGCGCTTCTTCCCAGATGGGTCTGTTGGTTCTAGCAGGCTGTTTTGTTGTTGTTGTTATTGTTGTTGTTGTGTGCTGCCGAGTTAGAACTGACCCACAGTTGACCCTCCAATGGGTTTACAGAGGCAGTAAATCACACAGAAAGAGACTGCCCATCCTTCTCCGTCAGAGTAATGGTGGGTTCCAACAGTGTGCCTTTGGGATTGGAGTGCAGCTTCTTAACACTAGGCCACTAGAGCTCACAAGGTGTGAACAATTCTGCTTTTGTCTTTGGTCTAGCGGTCGCATGCATATCCCCATGATCTTAACTAGGAACTTGTACCGGAGGAAGGTGAGGACAAGCGAGAGCTAAGGACCGCTTGCCAGTGTCCAGGGGACCTGCCCGGGGCCCCCATCATGTCTGTGTACTACTGACCATGTCATCAATTGTTAGACACAGAGGGAGGAACTTTGTTGCCAAGCAAAGTTTTAAAAGTCTCTATTTTTACTGCTGCCTTCTAACATCAAAGACATTTTGAAAAAAATTTGTTTAAAAACCAGGAGGCATGGCTCTCATCAATGTTTCTAGAATGTTAATGCTTTCAATTTCTTGAAATGAAATTTTGGACCATTCTCTCAATACATAAAAATGTCAGGTTTTCATTTAAACTGCCTCCCACCCCCAACCTCCGGAAATAAAAACCAAACAAACACATTAAGATTCCACACACCAGAATCCCTTATACACCCATCCTGAAGGGTTGTGATAGTTGCTGATTTTGAAAACTTCATGTGTTCTACAGAGAGAGAGAAAGTGAGTCTGGCGAGCTATTAGGAAGCAGTAAGTGGGCTTTTCAAGCCTTGTGAGGAGGTCTCTGTCCGAGTCCACGCAGGACTAACAATTCTCAGACGCCAGCTCACGGTTCATGGGGGACTTACTGTGCAAATACCGACTGGTAAAAATTTACACACTTTTAAATTTTTTCTGCAGCCTAGTTCAAAAATATCCTTTTTTAAAACCCAAGCAGCTCGACGGTGGGTGGAGAGGCAGGGCCCTCGCCACCCAGCTTCGCGAAGGCTCTGTGTGTACCGCGGCCCACGGGCACCCGGCAGGTGCCTGCCCTGATGCCCACGAGGAAGGTGAGCTCGGCCGACAGGACCGTGGAGGAGGAGCCCAAGAGGAGCCCGGAGAGGCTGTCAGCTAAGCCACCCACCAAAGTGGACATGACACCTAAAACGGTAGCAGGAAAGGAGAAGATTTTGAAACAAAGGTGCCAACAAAAGAGGACGAGGAAACAGACTGAAGAGGCTGACAGGAAATGAACCAAGATTTACCTGCAGAAAATGGAGAAACTAAGAATGAAGAGAGTCCAGCCTCTCGTGAAGCAGGAGAGAAGGAAGCCCAGTCTGACCCGTATCTGTCCACCACGTCTCATCAGTGCTCCCTGGACCTCCCAGCTGTACAATCCAGAGGAATACGGGTTTCAACTAGTTCATAAATGCAAGCTCTTTCGTAGCTCTAGAAACATTTTTAAGAAGGAAATCCCACTTCAGCCAATTTTTAAGCGTAAATGCTTTTTTTAAAGAGGTGAGATCACTACTTGCTGGTTGGTTGATTGTTTGTTACAACCAAGAAATGTGGGATGTTAAAACTGGGGGAGGGCCTTTGGGTGTCAGCGTAACATTCCATGAGGGAAGGAGACCGTTTTTATACCCCATAATAGAGAGCCTACTTATTGTCAATTTGGAGTCACAGTCATGCATTTGTGACTTGAACATTTTAAATTAAGTCTATTTCCCCTTTTCCCCCCAGATATAGAAACTGGAATACTATTTAGTAAAATTTCTTCTTAAACATCACCACTCTCTCCTCATGGCTTTCTTCCCATCAGAACCATGTGGATTTTGTAACAAGTTTGGTCTTGGTAGTCCAGTTTTCCTAATAACTGTTATGTGCTGTGAACAGTTGAAAATTTGAATGTGTAGTGTGTGTGATAGTAAATTGTGAGTTAGAGGGATTTAATGATGTGACAGTTTATCAACAATTGAAGATAGTGGGACTTTTCTTATGAAAATTTTCCTCCAAATTTAAAGCTGCAAAGTCACTGGAATTTGGAAAAGAATTACAACTACGTGGGCTTTTTTTTTTTTTAGATTATTGGTACGCACATTAATGATTGTATATAGGTTGTTCATAATGTCTCTGGATTGGCCTTATAAAACAACCAATACCAATCATGAAAGAAAAAAACCACAAACACAAAACACCAAGAGCCATCACTGATCACTGCTGAAATTTATCTTAATAGTCCTCCAAGTTTTTATTAGAAAACACAGTTAAGAAAATGCTACATAACACTTCAGTCCTGTGTGTCTTTTTTGCTTGATGGCGCCCTGGCAACATAACAATGCAAACTAGAATGTGAGTGGGCTCCTGTCTATCAGGAAGTGTGAGAACAGAGCCGGGTTCAGAGCTTTTGTTCACAGGGTCGCTAGGACTCGTGCTCGACTCGACGACACCTCACAAGTCCAGAGTGGAAAATCTGCTTAGCACTAAACTACAATATGAATAAATGAGGAGAATCTCAAAGTAGGAAAGCAGACAGCGGGTAACAGTTACAATTTAAGTGATTAGGGGGAAAAAACAGAAGAATTTGGAGATGTCATTTTCTGTTCTTTCCATATGAAATGACATCCTTCATGTTCACCATACCTAAGAGTCACATTTTCACGGTCCTTGTATTTTGAAGTCTGTCTCTTTTATGACATGGAAGCCCAAATCCATTGTCACTTGTCAGTTCTTACTTAGCGCAAACCCTCCATCAGGCTACCAAGGAGGCAAAGCTGTACAAGAGGAAACTGCCTCATCTCATCCCTCAGAGCAGCTAGTAAATTTGAACCACCAACCTACCAGTTAGTGCACCCAGCACCACCAGGATCCTCAGACATTCAGTCACTATGACACTTGGTAACTGCAGTGTCTATTAGATGGCTGAATCCACATCCATCTTCTTGACTTTAGCAGAAGAGAAGATGTTTACTAAATATGCCAGCATCAATGTTTATGATCCAAGTTCAAAGGAGTGAGTCAACTGCCAATCTCGATTTCAAAACGATTTTAGACTCTGGTTACCACGTACAGTCTAACAGAGACAGTGGGCCTCTGTGTCCCACCACGTCCAGTGTAAAGATGAGAGGGGCCTCTGTGTCCTACGTCCAGTGTAACGGTGAGAGGGGCCTTTGTGTCCTATCACGTCCAGTGTTACGGGTAAGAGTGGGATTCTGTGCCCTATCACGTCCAGTGTTACGGTGAGAGGGG
>NW_006399756.1:9402283-9408942 GCF_000299155.1 Elephantulus edwardii | reverse complement strand
ACGGTGAGAGGGGCCTCTGTGCCCTATCACGTCCAGTGTTACGGTGAGAGGGGCCTCTGAGTCTTGCTCCCACACACAGGGCGGGATCTTCCAGTTCTTCACTAGTAGGATGTCAGCTGAGGGTTCTCACAAATGCCCTTCATCATGTTCCGAAGCCTCTTTCCAATTCCTCATTTACTGAGTTTTTATCACAAAGGGTGTTGCATTTTGTCAATGCTACCTCTGTAGCAAAACTGAAATGACATGTGCTTTCTCTTTGCCTTCGTCTTATTAATATGGTTTATGACGTTGATGGAATTTCTTATGTCAGAACATCCTTACAGATCAGACTCCTTGATCATGGTGCAGAAGTCTTTTAATCTGCTTTTAATCAACTTGCTAGCATTTTCATATGGTTCCTCCTGTGTGGGTTACTGCCTCTGAAAATGCACTGGAAGGTCAGCTATGAGCCGGTTCTACAAAACTTAACAACAGAACTCGGATGGTGCAGTGTGGTTAAGCGCTCGGTTGCTACCTGAAAGGCTGACAGTGTGACCCATCAGCCTCTTCACGGGGGAGAGAGGTGGTCTGCGCTGTCAAAGAGGCACCGCCAGGTTGGAGCAGCTCTATTCCGGCATTGGGGCCTGCTGTGAGCTGGAACTGACTTAAGAGTGGTTAATGTTTGTTTGGGTTCTGCAACTATATTCAAACTGTTTTAGTCTGTATTTTCATAATTTCTTTTTTATAATGCTGGTCTAACGGAATCAGTTTGTGATACAGAAATTTTTTTTATTTATATACATCTAACTACCAATTTAAGAACTATGGAAGAGTTCTTTTTTTATTTTTTTTTTTTATGGAAGAGCTGTTAAAAGTCATGTGAAAATGTTTCAAGTCCTTCCTGTGGCACTGATGGCTGCTGTTGGCTGTGACAGTGTCCAGTCCACTTCATGGTGACCCACGTGTGACCTTTGCCAGCATATCGCCAGGCCGGTTTCCAGGTACCTCTGGGTTGGTCTGACCCGCCAGCCTTTAGATGCTGGGCCGCTCCAGGACTTCTCTGGAGTTGGTGTGCTCCTGGCGCGTGGTGGTGGTGGGGGGGCGTCCTGAACTGAAAGCTGAAGGCCCCCTTTGTGTAGTAAGAGGATTTCACACGCCTCCTCCCGTAGATGGGTGACGGGAGCCCTGGTGGCACAGCAGTTAAAACGCTCCCTTGCTAGCATTGAGTTTGAACTATGAGCCCAGCAGCCGCTCCGGGAGGAGGAGGAGGCCGTCTATGCCATGAGGGGCAGCTTTGGAACCCATGGTCGGGGCTCGGCCCTGTCCTAAAGCCTCCCTGGAAGCTGGACCTGACCCAGCGACAGTGACTTTTGGTTTAGAACACGCCAAGAAGCCCTGGCCAGGTGGCAGTGAGTACTCAGCTGTGAACTGAAAGACCAGCGGTTCAGACCTGCCTGCCACTCTGTGGGAGAACAAGGGAGCAGCCTGCCTCCATAAAGATCGTTCAGTCCCAGGAACCCCAAAGGGCAGGTCCGCTCTGCTCCATGGTCGTTAGGAGGGAACTGGAGAGGAGGCCAGTTTTTGTCTTTATCAATGTCTTCAGTTCCTTCAGTGTGTCAGCTCCTCCTCTCAGTCCCAGGAAACAGCCTACAATAGGCCTGTACTGTTACACAGACCTCTGAGCTGAGTAAATAACCACAGAACCTTAACTTCAACTGCGGGCGGGCGGAGGGGTGTCGGGTTTCCAGAGGCTGCCAGCAGTTCAGATGCTCACAACAGGCCGCTGCTGCACTTTGAAGTCGCCCTTTGTTTCACAGACACCTACCGTGATCAGCTGGCCTTCTGAGGTGCAAGGCAACCGCTGACAGCTGAGAGGGGAAACAGGCCCGGGAGACAGAGCCCCACGCGCACTGACAGTCCTGCTCCGCTGACGCTGCCCGAGTCAGAATCTGGGTCACCGCAAAGTAAAAGTGGCCCCAGAGAAGAGAGCAGTTTCTCAGCTTGCCACTGAAACCTCAAATGGCCATGTCTCACAGCATGCCCAGAACATTCCAGAACATTCCAGCGTGTAACTGCATTTTAATTTCCTAAAACCACAGGCTACAAGTCTCATTACAAATTCTGTCTGGATGGTGATACTCAATACTGATCAAAGTCTGCAGTCTTCTCTTGAAAGGCTCCAAGGATTCAGTGCTGTCCGCACAGAAATGGACTTCTGTAAATGAGTCATACGTAAGGCATGACTCCTCAGAGCGGAAGCTGCTTGGGAAACATAACTTGCTAGATTACAGGGAAAATAACTGTCATTCAGTCATCACTCAGCAGGACAGACGACACACTTGACCAAGACCGTCAGCAGGAGACTGGAAGCTCCTCTCAGCATACCCCATCGCCATCAGACACTCATTAGTGCTTATTTAGGAAAATGATCTAAAAGGTTGTTCACTTGACTATCCACTCCAGGCATGATTTAGTCGGTCACCTTGTCAGTTTTGAAAAGCAGAGAGTTGTGGCATTTTTCAACTCCAAGTACTCTAAGGAGAAAAGCAACCTTTCCAAAAGATGAGAGAAGGAAAAGGGGACGGTGACATGTTCTCCGAGTTGGGGATCCAGAAACAAATTTAAGATCCTAACAGTACTTACTCCACTGGAAGCAGCTTTTAGAGTGCGCGGACGTGAACATGAAGTAATTCAGTCAGATTTTCACCACAGCTCCGCTCTGACTGAGAAAAACTAAAAGGAGAGTTTCCTTCCTGGAGTAAGTGGAGAATGAGTAAGTCTCTGCCTCTTCCTATTAGAGGACTTCACTTGGCTTTGAGACCAACATCAAAACCGACGGGCAAATTTAATGTTTATTTTAAGCAACAAGTATTTGCTTGTTCAATGATGTGTAAATATTCTTAGGATGAAATGTTCAGATTCTGATTAACGATTTAATCAATCATTTCAGGGATGGGACTATACAGTCCTGTTTACTTCATAAACGGAAATCTGGAGAGGGAGGCTAGGCCACACCCAGGAGTCAGCTGGGTTCCCGAGGCCTCCTCTTCAGACGCTAAGGCACCCCCATGTCTAAGAAGTCCCGATCCTAATTTCACAACAGCTTCCGAGGGAGATAGCAATACCTAACAACAACAAGTAAACCCGTTTCAGCTATGAAAAACTGTATTTGCAGGGGAAACCGGACATTTCAGACCCGGAGTGACCTCTGCGTTCCTTTCTTAGCCCGCTTCTACCCGTGTGGCCCTGCTACTCTCCTGCTTCTCCACTTCTGCTGTCTTGTGTCCCCAACCTGCAGCCCTAGATGTGTAACAAAGTGACACACAGCGAGCATGCATCAAGATCATGTCCCCTCAGTGTGAGCGCCGGCAGGACTCGGAGCCTCAGCAGCCCAGATCAAACACCAGGGAACGCCAACTCTAGCCTGGCGGAAAGGTACATGGTTGGCGGATACAAGTGAACCTGCAAAGATGGAAGCTGTGTGCAGAGGGAATCCATCAGAGAAGGAAAGTGCTGCTATGTCCCACTGAAATGAACAAGGGAAAAGTGACAGGACTGCACCTGTCAAAGACAGGGACCCTGACACTGCAAAGCCAGGCAGCCCCAGCAAAGTCCCCATCGCCAGGGCATTAGCACCCATCACACCTGTTTACACAGCCGGCCGCGTCCACTGAGAACCCCAGGGCTGCAGTAGGAGCCTGCTTTACACAGTGCGGGTACCTGGACCACGGGAAGGAGAAACAGAACATCCTTCCTGTGTTGAAAGAGAGCAAACCAAAGGCAAAAGCCGAGGAGAACCAGGCTCCTAAACCACAGGCCAGCAGGCCCAAGCAACAGCCTCTCCTTGGGGTCAGATGAGCAGTCTCCCCCCATAAAGACTCCTTCGGATTCAGCCTCCCGTCCAGAATCTAGAGCCAGAATCAAGGATGGCTGTGGGCCGTCTACACGCAGGTGTCACACCTGAGTCCTCATCTCAGTCCATGGAGGCAGGTTCACTGCCATTTGAATCTTAAAGGCAAGTGGTCGAGGCCTGGGAGATTCACACACTGCTGAAGGTATACCGAGCACAGAGGATGACGGAGCCAGAACCCAGGAAGCCCGGCTGCAGGGCTGTCCTCCTGGTGACTGGACCCAAATTGTCCAAGAGGCCTTGGGAGACAGAGGTGGAAAATCAGCTGGGGCTACACCAGACAAGGGGAAGAGGGACAGACAAGGGGCGAGCGAGACACAAGAAGCAAGCCAACGAAGACAAATCCCAAAACCCATGCCCACCTGCTGAGCTTCCCTGGCCCTTCCCTTCCAGCACTTTCTTCAGCCCACTCCTCAACACGGCTTCTCCACGTGGCTCCATCAAGCTGGGGCACGGTTTCAATGCATGGCCACAGTTGAAAAGGAATGGGCTTAATATCGTTCATCCTCAGAGCGTATAAAAATGTTAACCTCGGGGGAGAAGCGAGGTCAGGAAGTGGCACTAAGGCGAGGTTTGTGAGTTCTTTCTGCACAACACTGAGCACGTCTGTCTGTATGTGTATGTAGAGTGTGTGTGTTTCACGCCATCTCGTGCCTGTGCCCTCTGCAGTGTACACAACCTACCTGGCCCTACAAAGGCAGTCAGTCACCACATGCCGGGCACAGCCGAGCACTGCTGCAGACCTACCTGCCTCCGGGTCCTGGTTGAAGCGGCAATACTTGGCGTTGTCAAGTGAGGGCAGGCACTGTTCAATGGGGACCCAGACGTACGTCTCAGGACACAGCAGATCAGACGGTCGGTACTGACCCTGAGAAGAGAGGGAAAGAGAGGACAGGCGTCACTAACACAACAGCCTCCAGTTCCAGAAAGGGCTGCCAGGGCGAGTCTGGACTAAATTGGTCAGATGCAGCTTTCCTGTAAACATCAGTGATTCCTGCTCAGAGCTGCTGCCCTATCTTGGCTGAAAGGTCTCTCTGAGGGACACACGGCCACGCAGTGTGACAGGAAGGAGTCCTATGATCACTCTTTTAAGGCGTATACTGACCACGACTCTGGCTGAGTTGACTGCTAGTCATAGTTTCAAAACCAAATGTTTTTTAAATACAATCACTCTCTTAACAAATCGAAATGTCTTTTCACGTTATTAGAGTACCATTTAAGATGATCATATTTTCCAAAGTAGAATTTAACTGTGTATCATACCAATTTTTAACTTACAGACAGGGCCCATAATGTGTAAAAACAATGCTGTCTCACTGCATTTCCACAGTAATGTAAACAGGTAAATGTGTGATAACAGGACACACAGCAGGAAATTCTCTGTTGTTGTTGTTATGTGCCATCAAGTCGTTTGCGACTCATAGCGACGCTATGTACAACAGCCCTAAACTCTGCTCTATCCTGTGCCAATCGCACTGCCTCTGACACACTCATCCCGATTACCCCAGTCACTGAATCAATCCACTTCATAGAGGGTCTTCCCCTCCTGCACTGTCCCTCCACTCTACCCAGCATGATGTCCCTCTCCAAAGGTTCTTTAAAGCTGTATTTTTAGAAAAATGATCCATAAATTTGTAAAATGTAAAAATTATCTATAAATCCATAACCAGACTTTAAAACAAATTATACAAGAGACATGAAGAAAATGACTATGTAACTTTCATTAAAATCACAATTAAAATAAAAAATTTGATTTTCTAAAATGCTTGAGAATGATTTTATGAGACACAATGTGAATGAAGAATAGTGTGAAACACAACGTACATGAACTTGGTAAGGAAAACCAATTTAAAAAAGTGTAAAAAAAAAAGGCTCGAGCAGTAGATCTCTTCAATGTAATAAATACGTTGATTTCGTCATTACTGCTTTCATGGTTGCTGGTTATGGATAGAAGTACAATTAAATCTTAGATAGCTTCAAAAAGTCAAGACCAGACAATGACCATGCACTTCAGGGCAATGTGGTGGGGGCCCGCTGAGAGGAGGTAGCACTGGGAGGGGACCTGACATTTTCACAAGTGTCAAGGCTATGTTATGTTCTGCAAACTTAACATTGCACAGATCTCTTCTGTCAAGTTTTAAAATGCAAAAGGTTACTCTGAATTTGAGGTTACTACCTGGTGTGATGGTACTCAAGTTTTGTAACATTTTTATTGATGAAGTTTAGAATATACACAGCAAAATACACACTAACTAAACAGTTCGTGTACAATCCCACAAGCAGGAATACTTTCCTGTGGCCGCACAGCTATTCTCACCTCCCTTTCCGAAGTTGTCCCCATCATTAACATAAATTCAGAGCCCTCAAAGTTTCCTGCCTATCGTCATTTTGATCCATCCAGACAGATCTTAAGGGAACATAATGATTTCCAGGGAGATGTTTTTTACTAGCTATGCTAAACTATTGTTTGGTTCTAATACTTCAGGGATATTGTTGGTTTAAGGTTTAAAGATTATCTCAGGGCAATCAAACATTTTTTATAAAACCACAACCCATAGTAAGAACACATTTTATATCGCCTAGTAAACAGACATGTTGATATACAGTAATAACAAGCCGTTTATGACACAATGTTCACCTGTGTTGTAAGGAGCCCTCACTTGGCTGTTCCCTGACCCTCCCCAGTGGTTCGATGGTCAAGTACTTGGCTGTTCCCTGACCCTCCCCGGTGGTTCGATGGTCAAGTACTTGGCTGTTCCCTGACCCTCCC